>NC_082704.1:109284853-109593853 GCF_949987515.2 Delphinus delphis
AGAAAGCCTGCATGCAGCAACGAAGACCCAGCACAACCAAAAATAGATAAATAAATAGAAAGAGAGAAAAAAATTATTAAAAAAAAAAGTTCAGGCTAAGCAGGAAAAAAAATGCGTGAATACAGTGACCAGCAATACCACCTAGGGTGTATTGCTGCTTACTGCAAGATTCCAGCTGGGACATCGGTGGTGCTGCCCCCTTGCCCTCTCGTCATGCTCAGGGGAGATATTGTGAGTGGAATAGAGCATGCTTTCCATTGACACACGGCCTTAGAAGCAACCCCTCTCAGCGCTCTAGGAAGCCACTACCATTTGGTTCAGGTTGATGATCATAAAACTTATTTCCCATCTCTGATTTAAAACCTTAGAACCATAGCACTTTATAACATTATCTACTGATGGATGTGTGCTACAGAATAATTCTCCTGTACTTAAATGGAAATCCTTAGATATTAAATCCTTTAGTATCTGAAAAATTGATTCATACAAAAAAACTGTATCTGAAGGAATTGGTTAAGAACATGTTAATTTTAAGCTTTTATTATAGCAGTTTATTTTTCTCCAGCAGGGTTCAGCCATCATGGAGTCATGAAGATGGTTGATAATTGGGTTTGACCAAGGTTTGGGTTTCGCCAGACAAATATAACGTATGGTGTAGAAAAAGTGTTCAGAAACTCTGCTATGGACCCTCTATCGAGCTGTCTTCCTTCAGGGTCTTATCAAAAGGTTTAGCACCTCCTGGCTTCTGACCTAAGTCAGCCACTGACCATACATATACATGCTCCTTCCCCAGATAGAATTGCCTGTCTATGCTCCCACCAACATCACAGCCATTTCCACTTCCAAACTGTGGGAACTTGGGCAGCAGGTTCCTTAACTTCTCTCTAAGCCTTAGTTTCTTCATCTGTAGTGTAGATAATAGTATTTACTTATCTCATTGTGGTGAGAGTTAACTGAAGTAATTTCATGTAAAGCATGGTTCTTAGCATATAGTAGTACCTTATATGATATTGTCAGAATTATACTTGAAAGAAAAAATTATTAATAAATGAGAATTCAAATAAAGGAACTAAGGATTCAGTGAAAGAAGCTAGAAAAAGAACTACAAAGTAAACCCATAAAAAGCAAGAGAGGGCTTCCCTGGTGGCGCAGTGGTTGAGAGTCCGCCTGCCGATGCAGGGGACACGGGTTCATGCCCCGGTCCAGGAAGATCCCACATGCCGCGGAGCGGCTGGGCCCGTGAGCCATGGCCGCTGAGCCTGCGCGTCCGGAGCCTGTGCTCCGCAGCGGGAGAGGCCACAGCAGTGAGAGGCCCGTGTACCGCAAAAAAAAAAAAAAAAAAAAAAAAAAAAGCAAGAGAAAGGATTTAAATTTAAATTCCAAAATCAGTGAATTAGAAAACAGGAAAAATAAAAAAAGCAAATGCACAACATTAGGAAAGCAAAACAGTATATAACCACAGATAGGAAGGAGATTAAAACATCATAATAACTGAAATATTCACAGATGAAATGATATAATGTCTAGGATTTGCTTCAAAATAATTATGAGAGTGGGGGGAAGTGAGTATATGAAGCAAGATTGGCCATGAGTTGATAATTGTTATAGTTGAGTGGTGGGTTCATGAGGGTTTGTTATACTATTCAGTCTACTTTTAGATACGCTTGAAATTTTCCTTAAATTTTATTTAAAAAACATAATAGTATACTCAATATATCTCTGTACTGATATGGAAGTCTTGCTGAAATATGTGGTTTTCTAAGAAAATCTAAACGATATTTAGGAAGGAATAGAAAAACTATGACTTTACCAATAGCAAGGGAG
This sequence comes from Delphinus delphis, assembly GCF_949987515.2. Lineage (NCBI taxonomy): Eukaryota > Metazoa > Chordata > Mammalia > Artiodactyla > Delphinidae > Delphinus > Delphinus delphis. Next base: position 109,286,678 of record NC_082704.1, read on the forward strand.
AAATTTAAGTTATTAAAGAACGCGTACCGCCACACACATCCCACCACTACTGTGGTCCCCCCACCACTACAGTGGTCCCCCCACCACTACAGTGCCAGGCCCCAGGCTCCAGTAGGAGAAATCTTGGAAACTTTCAAGAAATAGATTGTGCTAAAGCATAGGAAAAAATTGTATCACCTTCTAGTCCGTTTTATAAAGTTAGCATAGCCCTGAAAATGAAAGTTAACGCAGAAAAGGAAACTGTGCCACTTTATGAATACAGACAGAAAAATCCTTTTAAAAATTTACAAATCAAATACAGACTTATATTAAAACAATGGAATTTTCCTAGGAATACAAGCATATTAGGACGTCTGTTGATATGAGTTATCAAATCAGTAGGTCAAAGGAGAGAAACTAAGTGTATTAATAGATAATAAAAAGACATTTTTTTAAATTGAATATTCATTCTTCTTTTAGTAAAGAGGAAATAGTCTGATATTAACATGATTAAAATATGTCTAAAACCAAATATTGATATCATATTTGAATAACTTACTGAATATATTCCCAAGTCAGAATCAAGGGAACATTTATTAGTGTTTGCTTTATGTTCCATAGACTGTGAGAAATTTGAGTTTTATTCTGGGATGGGAAGCCATTGAAGAATGTGAGGTGGGGGTACGACCAAGCCTGATTTCTGTTTTAAAATTATTCTGGCTGCCATGAAGAGAAAGGATTGCACAGGAAAAATTTGGAAGGAGGAAAACCAGTTAGATGGCACTAGATGATAATGGTTTGTACTGACAGTGTCAGAGAAAACAGAAATAGACAGATTTGAGATTTATTTCAGAGATAAAATCAGTAGAATTTATTGATGGATTAAATATGAAGGGAAGGAAGTTAGATTAGAAAGGAAAAAGCCCAAAAGGACTTACAGGTTTGGGAGATTGGTATTGATGCCGCTGCCTAAAACGAGTAAGGTTAGCTTCAAATCCAAATCCAAACTTCTTGATAGTCTGTAAGGCCCTGCTTAATGTGGCCCGAACCTACTTCCCCATTTCCTTCTCTTTCCTTGGTGTTCACCACATTCTAGACACCAAGGTCTTTCCTTTGTGCTTTGAATTCATTAAGCCGATTCCTAATCTCAGGGCGTTCGCATTTGCTGCTCATTCTGTTGGAGGACTCAAGACCATGAGTCAGCGAACTTTGTTTATAAAGGGCTGGGTAGTAAATATTTTAGGCTCTGTGGCAACTACTCAAGTCAGCTGTAGCCATTATGTAGGGAAAAAAACAGCAGGAGCTCTTATGTAAATAGACATGGGCATGACCAGATTTAGCCCTTGACTGGCCCGGCCTGGTTGTAGTTTACCCCTGCCTGAGGTCTTGGTGTGGTTCTCTCATTGTTTTTTAGGTTCTTCCCGGAGGACAACTTGGCAAATATGTTACGATCAAGAAACTTTAAAATGCTGCATACTCTACCTCTAGAAATACAGTGCCACTTCCAGAAATTATTTCTAATAAATTGTGAATGTGCACAAAAGATGGGGACATCCCAGTGATATAGAAGATCAAATACCCAACAATAGGGGATTTATATAGTAGAATGCTCTGCAGTCATTAATAATGCATTGAGGATGGGGCTTCCCTGGTGGCGCAGTGGTTGGGGGTCCGCCTGCCGATGCAGGGGACGCGGGTTCGTGTCCCGGTCCGGGAGGGTCCCACATGCCGCAGAGCGGCTGGGCTCGTGAGCCGTGGCCGCTGGGCCTGCGCATCCGGGGCCTGTGCTCCGCGGTGGGAGGGGCCGCAGCAGTGAGAGGCCCGCGTATTGCAAAAAATAAAAATAAAAATAAATAATGCATTGAGGATGATTTAATAATAGAAAATAGGGGTCAGCAAACTATACCTGAGACCTGCCCCCTATTTTTGTAAATGAAGTTTTATTGGAACACAACCTCACCCATTCCTCTTCACGCTGCAGTGGCAGTGTTGACAGAGACCAATATGTCCTGCAAAGTCAAAAACATTTACTTTCTGGCCCTCTACAGAAAAAAAAAGTGATAATATGTGTACTGTGGTCCATGTGTATATGTGCGTATATACAGACAGAGACTAGAAAGCACCAACATAGAGGATTTTTTCCCTCTTTTGTTTTTCTTCTTTTTATTATTTAAGTTTTCTATACTGGACATGCATAGTTTTTATAATAAAATTACTTTTCAAGTAGTAAGGCAAATGATAAAACCAATAAGACACAAAAATGAAAAACTAGCTGAAAATTTAATACGAGAAATTTCAAGATAGTTAAAGTTAGAGGCAGGAAAAAGGTTAGAGGCAGGAAAATATCAACAATAATATCTGGTTTCATGTGCACAACCACACAAGTAGTGTCCATCTCAGATTTCAGTGTATGATACTTAATTGGGCAGCCATTATTTGAGTTCCTCCTATGTGCTGTTTGCCTGTTCTGAAGCTTAATCTGATAGGGACAATGGGTTGTGCTTAAATACTAATAAATGCCATAAGCAGTGTCCCTTCTGTACTCATACAAAATTGACAAAATATCCAAACATTTCTCGTAGACACTGGGGTTTACTGCCAAAATATTTCTAAGCCCGACAAGACTCCTGGAATACCTCTGATACTTAGACATGGTATGGATATTTGAGCACACGCAAAAGGAGCACTGAGGCATTTTTCAGTGTTTCAACTGCTTATAATGAGATATGGGTTCGTTCTGGTTCGGAGATAGCTAACACCCAAGTAAAGCAGTTGCTCGGTGATATCTTGTATATAAGGGATTCTAATCGTGTGAGCTAGTCTTTTAACTTTATGGTGCTTTTTGACATAGAGGAGTTTTTGAATTTTATAATCAAATCTATATCAATGTTTTCCTTTATGGCTTACATTTTCTAAACAGGTAGCCAAATATCCTAACATCTCCCTCAGATGTAAAGTGTCACATTCTTTTCTGTCACTCTGCTTTTATACAGCAGTACCATGCTGTTTTAATTAAGGTATCATTTCAACTGAGGGAGACTTAGTTCAGATTTTGATATCTGAAATATTGCTTCATTTTTTAGGGGTAGTATTAAAAAGCATAACTCACAGCAAAATGTGAATTGTTAACCTGAGCATCACTAGTCATTAAAGCCAATTTAGACTAATCCTTCAAATTCAGAAAAGGTTATTTAGTTGCTTCTGTTCTTAAGTATTACTTGAGTAAAATTGATGACTGCTCTGTACAGAGACACTCCTGTTTTATTTTGTACCCCTTAATTGGTTCTATAGTAACCATGATGTTTGCCTCTTCTTGACAGTCTTTTTTTTTAATAAATTTATTTATTTGTTTGTTTATTTATTTATTGGCTGCATTGGGTCTTCGTAGCTGTGTGCAGGCTTTCACTAGTTGCGGCGAGCGGGGGCTACTCTTCCTGGTGGTGTGCGGGCTTCTCATTGCGGTGGCTTCCCTTGTTGCGGAGCATGGGCTGTAGGCGCACGGGCTTCCGTAGTTGTGGCACATCGGCTCAGCATTTGTGGCTCACGGGCTCTAGAGTGTAGGCTCAGTAGTTGTGGTGCATGGGCTTAGTTGCTCCACGGCATGTGCGATCTTCCCGGCCCAGGGGTCAAACCTGTGTCCCCTGCATTGGCAAGTGGATTCTTAACCACTGTGCCACCAGGGAAGTCCCAAGCAGGTTTTTTTTTTTATTCTTCAACTTGCATTAGGTCATTTATAGAACATTGCCATAAAAATTTGATCTAGGAGGAAGAGCCCTGGCCTTTCACATGGTACCTGTAGCACCTAATGGACCCTCTAATGTTTGCTCAATACAGGACAGCAGCACTGAGCTTCCATGATAGATAGCTCTGTCATCAAATATGTCCCTGCCTTGATCATAGTTCCTTCAAGCTTGGAGCAAGCTTGGTGATTTTTAGAGGCTCTTCAGGTTTTGAAAATTCAGTGATTTTATTAAATTTGTATAGGGTATGTAGATTAACATTTGAGGTTTTTATTGGTTCCACATAGATTGTGTACATTAAGTAAAGTATTTTCCCACAGCTCTCGATGCTTCTGTCCTTTGGTTTTGTTTAAATGCCGCTATCTCGGTGATCATGTTCTGAATACTGGCATACTTTCAAAAATATTTCCCAAAGCAAAAATACCTTAGAATAACTTCTGGAAGCTATTAGAGGATGAAATGGAGTAAGGGATTGTCTGGTAGCTTGACCCCTCCTTCTTTTCCAGGTTGACTTCTTCAGTAAATGTTCCTTTTGCTCACTAATAGCCCAGGGAGTGGACTTTTTTTAAATTTAGATTTTATCAGCTAGGAATGTGAGTTTTAACTGTGGGCCTTGACGTCTTTAACCTGGTTGATAATTGATGTTTATAACCATTGTGAATTTATATGTAATTCACTTTCATTGAAGACAGGAAGAATTTGTCCTTACATCACAATCAAAAAGCTTCTTGTAGTCATTTTCTTCCCATAGTTCGGAAACTCTTCCTCATTGACAGGGAACACCCATGACATGTCTATATATAACCTTAAAATAGTCTTAAAACTGTCCTTTGGAGTGTGTGTATAAACATTACGAAGGGTAAAATTTCACATGAGAATTGATGACTTGTTATTTTAATTGTGCTGACTAGTTTCAGTTGCTTTTAAAGTGTCGTATAGTTAAGAAATACCAGCATATCTCAGGATTCTGAAGTAAAATAATGTTCGTTTCACGGGTTGTGAAAATTGTCTGGATTTCTGGGAACCAGGAGTACGAACATTTCAACAGGATTTTGCTATCAGCAAATCTGTTTTGGTTTCCTGTTCTGGCCTCTCTACCTATCAGCTACATTAGTGCCCTCGCCATTACGTTTCTCCTTTCTTTTGCCACAGGAAAATTGTCAGGCCTCTTTCTCTAGCATTTCAGGACCCGCCTGACAGGAAATTTTCTAATTGCCGGAACAGCTGGTAGGGGAAAACTTTGCAGGGGCTTGGCCTTCCCTTTCTAACTTAAGTTTTACCGTTAGAAATTCTTTATCACCATCATGGTTTCATAGCCATGTTTAAATTTCTGTCTTTTCGTGTTCGCTCTATACAGGTAAGCTTTGTTCAACTTCTTTAGAGACTAAAATGTTTCGGTTAGAGCTAAGTATAATTATACTAATTAAACAATTATTTCACTTTAATGTTCTTTCAAGAAGCTTTTCAAAATTCAAAACCAGTTCTTATAGAACATTTAAAGAATAATATTTCTATTTACTAAAATTAAGCCAGCTATTTGTATTATATATTTCAACTCTGTATATTTTGTAAACTTATTTTACATTGCCTTTTTAGTGCTAAAGTAATTTTTAATCTTGTTAGTGTTTGTAATTTTGTATAATAAAACAGATGACTGTAACTCTCAGTATTGAACTAGGCGTGAACAAAATTGTGAACCTGCTAATATTTAGGAGATTACTATGTAATAATAATGTAAGTAACATTTTGATGAGTAGGAGAATGTGTTATTTTAAACAGTCAAGAATTTAAAAACAGATTTTTGTTGAAATTGGTTCTTTAAAAACTTTGACGTTTTTAATCAATTATATTTAGCTTTAAGCAAGTAATTTTATCTTACAGTAGGCACACTTTTCAAAGCATAACTTTGTTAAAATGTGCTTAGTGAATGATAATTTGTATTGTATTTAATCTAAAATCCTGCCAAAATCAACTTGATATTTTGCCATGAGAATTGTGCTATCCTGCTGCTCTTTAAAGAGAATTAAATTTGTTGATCGGGATTCCCAATTGGGAGAAAACTCAGTGCTCTTTCCAGCAGTTATTGAAAATATTAGTCTGGAGAACTAGCAATGCTGTTTTCTCAAACATAGATTCAAGAAGCAGGCCTAGAATACTCTCTTAAAGAATTTGGCTAAATGAAAAATTCTGAATGTATTATTCATTAGCAAATCAAGTAAATCGGATTTGGTCAAATTGTAATCTAGAATAAATTAAAATGTGGTTTCTCACCATAGCTTGAATGACAAGACTAATTTTGTGTCACAGCCAAATAATTTTTATGTATCTTGATCATCAAAAAAAAATTAACATATCTTTTTCAAATTAAAAAAAGTATATTATTGAACTATAATTATCTATATAGAAAGCGATGCTTTATTCATTTTCCTTTTGGATTATATTTAAGAGGTAAATAAAATCTTATAATTTCATTTGTTGGGTCTTTTTTTTATGATAGGCCAAAAAATGGTTACGTATCTATGAGTAGAAAATACTTATTTATTGGCTTTTACTAAGGAATATTTAAATATTTTATTTTGAGCTTCAACAATATTTTCTGACATTAAAAACAATTTAAAAAATACAAATGCCTTAAGAACACACTTCCTGACTCAAGGGAGGGGAGGAAAAAGGAAATTATGTATACAAGGCAGGGCATAATGCCAAATGTTGAATCATTCTTTAAAATCAGTTAATGTCACCCAGTTTGTTTTCTTGATATTTGCATGTTACAGTATTAGGTTTTATATAACTCAGGTAAGCAGTGTCTGTTTCAGTCCCTTTTCTTTAATCCTTTTAAAAAACATTTTAAGAACAAAATTTTATATTTTCCCTTTCAACTTGAAAAGGAAACATTGAGTTAATTTTTTCCCGTTAATTTTTTCCCAGTAAGGGGTGAACCTCAAAGACCATTTAAGATGGAACCTATCAACCTTTTGTTGGTCCTGGGAAACAAATGAGGTGGCTTTCTCTGTGACTGGAGGAACAACAAAAGATCCACCTGTCCATGAATTTTCTTCTGCCATTTTTCTGTGATGTTTAAAATGATACTCTTTACAAATTCCTAAAATTATAGGGTTTTTTTGTTTTTCTGTTTTTTAATTTTTGGCTATGTTGGGTCTTCGTTGCTGCACACGGGCTTTCTGTAGTTGCGGCGAGCAGGGGCTACTCTTCGTTGCGGTGCACGGGCTTCTCATTGCGGTGGCTTCTTTTGTTGCGGAGCATGGGCTCTAGGTGCGCGGGCTTCAGTAGTTGTGGCCCACGGGCTCAGTAGTTGTGGCTCGCGGGCTCTAGAGCGCAGGCTCAGTAGTTGTGGTGCATGGGCTTAGTTGCTCCGCGGCATGTGGGATCTTCCCAGAGCAGGGATTGAACCCGTGTCCCCTGCATTGGCAGGCAGATTCTTAATCACTGCACCACCAGGGAAGTCCCATAGATATTTTTTAACTGAACTGACTTTGTTTTATCTATCAGGGTCATATCTCAACAAGTATTTTCCCAATAGTACATCTTTGAAGCCCTAGGTAAATTCCTAGAGAGCAGATACTCTTCTGTATCGTAGTTTTGCTAATACCTAGTGCAGTACCTGGCCCATAATCTGAATTGCCTTCTAACAAAAAGGAAAGAGCCTAAGAGAATATGTCATAGATCAGAAACACTTCCATCAGGACCAGGCAGTCAGGAAGAAGCAAAAGTACAAGAGCCTTATTATTATTATTATTATTATTAGGTCTCTCCCCAAAACAGCAAAGATTTTGGTCTGTTTCATTTATTGTATATCTCAGACAGCTAGAAGAGTGCCTGGCATGTATTAGGTGTTCAATAAATAAATGTTTAAATAGATGAACGAATGAATTTCCATTCATAGCTTGAGAGTATTGAACACCTCTGAGTTTGGTAACTGTGAGTACCAAATGTCTGAAAGTGCTGGGAATGTAGATGAAGGATACAGGGTTGTGATGTAGACCAGCTGGCAGCTTCACAATTTTGCCTACAGGTAGACCTTTATCTAGCAAATAAACGTAGACTTTGTAAAAATAAAAACATGGAATTTTTTATAACTTTTAAAAATACACAAAGTAAGTTTTTGTGGTAATGACTGGGCAGGTATCCATGTATCAGTTCAAGTACAATTGTGCCAGAAAATGTAAAAATGTTAGCTTCACAGAGTAATTGTAATGGATATAACTTACATCTCTGCTCTACTTCATTGATAAAATTCTTTTTCCATAAAATTACAGTTGCTTCACTGTATACTTACAGTCAAAAACACAACTTTACAAACTATCAAACTGTAGTTCTGTGTTGTCATGTGACAGATTTATTTCAGTAACAGGTGATTTAGTGACCTAAGGTAGGTTTGTCACAGGCAAATATCAGTCTGTCCTTGGTTATCAATGTCTTCAGAAATTTGATATCCCTCTCTGCATCCATCTCATTGGATTCCAGGTATGAGCTAGAAGGGCACATTGTTGCTTTCCTTTCTGTTGTCCAAGATTGCCCAAGCATTAGTATTATGTCCTAATTGAACCTCAAATTCATTTCGAAAATATTCATGGTCCCATAACTTGGAAAGACTGGTGACATAAAGCACAATTTGGGGATCAAGATACCAACCAAGGATATTGTGCCTATTATGCTACTGTGACTTCACATATACATAAAAGTAGATAGAAAATGGCTTGCTGATATGATTAGTAAAACTTTCAACTGGGAAGGAGCAGAAAAATGTGTTGGGGATAGTTTTTGCAAGTTTTTGCAACTTGGGCCATAGGCATTGATCTTTTCTCTCCACCCCCAAGAACATTTTTTGTATCCTCTGCATCCCAATTTAGAAAAAAGATTTTTAGAAGTCTAGTTACTATCCTCAAGGAGGTTTGGGATGATTGCATCCATTTTGGGGAGGAAGAGGTAGGGAGTGGAGGAAGGTGCTATTTAAAAAAAGAAAGAAATATTGAGAAAAGAAGCACTTGAAGATTTATTTTAAAATAAGATTTGCCAGGATAAAAAATTCAGTATGGGGGTGGGAAAATAAAGTCAAGGATGTCTCTCAGAAAAGAGACAGAAAATAGGAGGAAAAAAGATGAAAATTAAATTCCAGGCATACAGTATCCAGCTAATAGAGTTGTTGCAAAAAGAGAAACCCTGAAGAGTGGATGGAAGGAAATTATCAAAGAAATGTCAGAATTCCCCCAGAGGTAAAGAATTCACGTCTTTAGATTATAAAGGTTCACCAAGCATCTAGCATTCTGAAGGAAAGGAGACCATATTTATCTCACTTAGTGTGGAATTTCAGAAATACAAGGACAGAAAATTCTTAAAGTTTCCAGAAAGAAAAACCAGGTCACGTACCAAAAAGTGTATATCAGGCTAGCATCATCCAGCTCATCAGCAGTGCTGACTGCTAGAAGACAGTGGACGAATGGCGCCAACATTCTTGAGCAAGATTATTTTTATTCTAGAATTTGGTAGCAAGCCAAATTATACAAATGTGAAGACAAAATAGAGACATTTTCAGATGTGCAAGATCCAGAAAGTTTTCTTCCACATCACCTTTCTTTGGAAGTTACAAGGGAGTAGTCTAAGAAAGAAAGAGACATGGGAAACTGAAAATAGTGGATTCAACCAGGAAAGCACTGAAGATATATCCCGAGATAATATCTACGCAGCAAGGCCTAGAGAACAACCCATCCTGATGGGAGGGTAAGAGAGGGCTCTCAGAAGAATGGAAAGTATGGTAAAAATCTAAGACTTAAAGTCCCCTTGGATTGTCCCACAAGTCACTGTTAGGGGCCCATATGAAAGGAAATTTAATACACTTCCTAGCCTGCGTTTGAGCAAGATATTGTCATGAAAATGCTGCTGCTTATATAGGCTTTCAGCTTTGAGAATCAAGCTGTAGTGAGAGCATGAAGGATTTGGTTGCGGTTACAGGAGAGAATGTTAATTTTCTTAATAACCTTAAATATTAATAAAAATAAGCTATTAGCAGGTGGGGGGAAGTTTGAGGGAAAGAATGTATGGGCACTATTACCCTCCTTTTACAAAGTGAAGAATTAGGATTCTGTCTAAAACTTATAGAAAAAACAAGAAGTTTATGTGAAATTAATATAATTATCAAACAGTGGGGAGGAAGGTGATGGATGGAAGGGGCATAATATAAGTAAGTCCCTCATCTTTCTTATTTTTAAATCAATAGGTATTGTCTTAAAGTTAATAAACTGAGAAATGATCAAAGTAAGTGCAGAAAGAATTAAAATTTTTTTAAAACTTAGGTATGGGGGTGAGAAGAGACTTGCTTTTCACCATAAGCTATTCTACCACTATTTGATTTGTTACCCATGTGCATATATTACTTTGACTTTAAAAACAAAAAACTTAGGGAACAGGAAATAACCCAAGTTGACAGAAGGCTACGTGTAAGGGAATGTTGGGAAATAATACCAGAAAAGCAGGTTGAGACTATATTGTAGAAGGCCTCCAATGCCAAGGTAAAGCAGTGCATTTAATTTGGAAAAACTTGGAGGAGTTTTTGAGCAGTCTGGGCATGTAACTGGAGCTGTCTACTTTCAGAAAATGAATTTGTCAGGAGGATGGATTGGAGTGGCAGTGGCAGAAAGGGGCATTAGGAGTGACCAAGCTAGTTTCAATTTCCTGCAGGAAAGGTAACGAAGGATTACAGCAGGACGATGTTACTGGAAATAGAATGAAAGGTATTCCCAGAACCAAGCTTGATACATAATAGGTGCTTAAGTGTGTTTATTGAATGAAGGGATCAAAGGGAGACTCTACATTTTTTAGTAATTTTTTGACATGAAAGGAAGGATAGTCATCAAAGATGAAATCTTTCTTGAATAGTAACTGCTGTTTATTTTGAGATCCATGGCCTGATTGTAGCTCACACTGTGAGAGTAAGGCTTGATGCTGTATGCCTGTGACAAAATGCAGAACGGTTATAATTCAGTAGTCCTTCCTTGCCTATGTTGCATCTTTATTTGTGACAGACAATTGTAGTAGGTATTTGCTATGAAATATAAGATGAAATAATGTTGCAGCCTAATGAATTACATCCCACTTAACCCAAGAAAGAAAAGTGGTAAAATATATAGAACATTACAGGGTATAGTTCTTCACAGCGTCATGATATAAGGGCGTAAATAGCCATTAGATTTCAGTTAGGCTCTTGAACAGTTCGTTTTTCCCACAGGAGGCACGCTGGCACATGCTGGAATCCAACCCATGAACTTAGCCTCATGAGTTCAAGTCTGTTATCAATTAGTCTTCAAAGTTTGATGTGACAGCACTTTAGGGTACAGAAAAGAAAGAGGAGAACTTCTTTATAGTTTCATTTCCATGTATAATGTATATAATTTAGTAATACAAAAAGTATATAATTTATAAGTATATATATAATTTAGTAATACAAAAAGTATATATAAGCCAATAAGTATACAAATATTGGGTATATGCTATTTTTTTTTATTAATAATGGTGTACTACCAAAAGTTCAGAGACCACTTCACTAATCAGTTTAGCTAACTGACCGAAGAGATACAGACCAGTTACAAAGGCCAGGGGAATAAGTCTGTATGTTACTGTCATTGATCTTGGATGGGGAACCACCAAGAGCCTCATGACAGTCTCAATGTGGTGTAATGCTAAGATCCTTGTTTTAGAAGTTGTTAGAAGTCAGAAAACCTGGAATTGGGCCCTAAGTCTGCCAGTTACTAGTTTGTGATCTTTACTTGATCTCTTTAAACTTCAGACTGTAGAATATTCAGACCATTTTACCTTTAAAATTTCTAATGGTGAATGGGGGAGTCTGTAGAGAGTTCTGAAATGTTTTTGCTTGCTTTGGGGTATACTCTGTGTTATCATTAGCCCTCTCTAATACTGATATGTAGTCAAAGATTTGCATGAAGCATAAATAGAAAAGGTGAAAAAAACACCTAACCCGGGCTTGATACATGTTAGGTATTTAATAAATAGTTGCTGGATTTTAATCTGAATCTTTCTTACTTAATCAATCCCACATATACATTGTTCTTTGAAATTTTTTTTTTTAGAGAATTTGGTAATTTGCTTCCTTTCTTTCCTAATGCGCCTAGGAACAGCTATCACTCTCAAGACCTTGTACACATTGGTCTCATTTGGAGAGAAGGGGTGCCCAGGAAGGAGTCAGCTAATGTTTGATTCTACCCTAATGCCTATTGCATAGGATCATTGTGAGAATTAAATGAGATAATGCATATGGAATTACAAAATAAAAGACTAAACCATATTAGGGGATTGTTTTATTATTGTTGTCAAAGTTCCAGGAAAGTCCAAAATGATTAAGCTGCCTTAGTAGAACATTCTACAAACTACAGCTTCTGTCTTACAGAGTAAATTGGTGGGCCTGGATTTCTTTTCTGTTCTCTTATAGGAGCTTTTTTTCCTTTTACTACTCATTTTCAAAAGCTACCACATTAGGATATCCTTGGTATATCTTTTTGAGAAATCTTTGTAATTCCTTATATTGCCAGCCTTCTGTGTCTCAGAGAATGTTATTTGAGTTCAAGCATTTATATGGAATACAATGGTAATAAAAATAATGAATTATTTATGTTTGTATAACACATTTAGATTCTACTCATAGTACGTATGCACTAGAAAAAACATTATAGGCAAAAAAAAAAGAAAAGATAGTCTTTGACAGGCTTATGTTTCTTGTTTTGTTGGGTTTTGTTTTATTGTCGTAGTTTTGGGCTGATAAAGTACATGTCTTGATTATTGAATAAATAAGGTGTACTTAATCTGCTGATCTCAGGGTAATAAAGTAATTGAAATTCTATGTTTACTTACATGTATTTTCAACCTTTCTCTTCTGACACCTTCTCTCAGGTATAGTAAAGCATCCACATTCTTTAAGTATCCTTCTCTTAACTCTAAGACCTTCTACTTTTCCATCATGCTGAACATGTTTTTTCTGTCTAATCCTCCATCCAAATGTTAAATCTTTTTTGATTTTGTGTTTTAGAGTTATTCCTTTCTCCCATCTCAGATCTCAGGTAGTCCTAGAAACAGAAAGTAACTTAGATATTTCAAACACAGTAAACTTCAGCAGGCTAATTCAAACGGCCTTGCTGAGGGTAGAAATCTCCACGTTGACCCTGGAATATTTTTCAACCCCTCTCCCCAATAATCAGGTTTTGTTGTGTATAGTGTTGGTTCTACCTAATACAGTCACATATCAGAGCACACCAGATTACTCTGATCTGTTTTCAGACTTCTTTACACACTCTGCCCTCACCCCATGAAACTAATCATTCTGATTATCTCCAATAGGAAGAGTGAAGACTTGAAAGTATTCAGAACTAATGTTATGTAGAGGTTAAACTGGCCTATGTGGTTGGCTGGTATTATTCTTTCTCTGGCATTTAACTTGAAAGTATATTTGCTTGGCATGTGTTCTCTTTTTACTTGGTGGGTCAGTAAAGGTGGTTTGTGTATGTTAATTTGAGGATTTCTAATATGATACAATAAATTTACATTGCTTGATTTATAGCCAGAGGAAGTAGCTCTAACTCTGTTTTATCCCCTTATATTTGCATCAACAGGAAGAAGGCAGTATCAAAGAAATTGCAATCACACATCATGTAAAGGAAGGACATGAAAAGGCAGATCCTTCCCAGTTTGAACTTTTAAAAGTACTAGGGCAGGGATCATTTGGAAAGGTAAGCCATGAATATGTGCTTTTTAAAAAGTTGCTTTTTGGAATTCATATATATTTCATACAAATGGGGAACAGAAATATTTTATGAAATACTACTGATCTCCCTACAATGCAGTATTTTCTGTGTTTTTACAATTCTCACTATCAATAAGTGTGACAAAGTGAATAAAGTCATTCAGAAGTACAATGGGAACTTTCATAATTTGGCAGTGTTCACTTCATATTCATTTTATCTTCAAGACTATATGACGTCTCTAATGGCACTTTTTTTTTTTTTTTTTTTTTTTTTTTTTTTTGCGGTACGCGTGCCTCTCACTGTTTTGGCCTCTCCCTTTGCGGAGCACAGGCTCCGGACACGCAGGCTCAGCGGCCATGGCTCACGGGCCCAGCCGCTCCACGGCATGTGGGATCTTCCCGGACCGGGGCACGAACCCGTGTCCCCTGCATTGGCAGGTGGACTCTCAACCACTGCGCCACCAGGGAAGCCCTAATTGCACTTCCTGAATGATTAAAAAATCACAAAATGTTCCCGTGACACACTGGCCTCTTTTTGAGTCTTCATGTAGAATTGGAAGGTGATCTTACAATACATTATAACAGTGCATCTCAATCTTTCCTCCAGAGTACCCCTAATACCAGCAGAAAGCAAATAGGTACTCCCAAGGAAATAGGGTGGGGGGTTACCACTACATGTACGAAATTTGGGGGACTTATAGCTTGTCTTTAAAATGAACTCAAAGGCTGCATTCTATTCAGTGATATCTGTGTCTGGTTTTTGTTTTTTTTTAATTAATTAATTAATTTATTTATGGCTGTGTTGCGTCTTCGTTTCTGTGCGAGGACTTTCTCTAGTTGCGGCGAGCGGGGGCCTCTCACTGTCGCAGCCTCTCTTGTTGCGGAGCACAGGCTCCAGATGCTCAGGCTCAGTAGTTGTGGCTCATGGGCCCAATTGCTCCCTGGCGTGTGGGATCCTCCCAGACCAGGGCTCGAACCCGTGTCCCCTGCATTGGCAGACAGCTTCTCAACCACTGCGCCACAAGGGAAGCCCCTCTGTGTCTGTTTTTAATATCCAAAAATATTTCTCAACTATTTCCCAAATCCACCAACTAAAATTGCAACATCTTTATCATTTTTCAAGTATTCCTTGTCCCCCTGCTGCATACCTCAGGAGCGCTTCCTGTACTCCATTTTGAGAAGTACAGCATTATAATCACTACTACTTGATCTATCTAGTCCATTTCTCAGCAAGAGGAACGTTCTGAGATTGCATTCAGCTTTCACAGTGCAGTGCTTCCTTGCCACCTCTCTGTGAGGAAGCATTTGAAGATAGACTTTGCAAGCTTCAAAACAACACCCGTTTTGCTCTCTTGTGTATTTTAACGGGACTGTTTAGCAATTCTTGGCTAACATAGGTAATCTGTTACAGCTGTTAACCTCTTTCAAGCCCAAAGTGATATTTTTAATCCAGATATAGATTAAGTAGCCAAAAGAAGATAATGGTTGCAAGTTTGAGCTCTAGGTCAGCCAGACGTGGATTCTAGTTTTGTTTCGTTTTTTCTGCTTAATTGCTATGTGCACTTGAGCAAGTTACTTAACCTCTTGGAGCCCCATTTTCCTCTTCTAGGCAGTCATTAGGTATTGAAGTTCTCAGGTTCCATTCTAGGCTCCCTTCTCACTCTATACTCCCTACTAATTAATTTCTTTATGCCCACTATCTTAATAAAACCCACATACAGCTGATGTAACAGATTTATATCTCCAATCTAGATTGTGACTCTAAACTCTGAACTGTATGTACAGCTACTTATTTTTTCCTCTTTGCATGCCCCAAAGTCAGTTTAAACTCAACATATCTAAGACCAAACTCATGATTTTCCCCTAACCCCCAAACCTCTATTTCATTTTTCTCTATTACTATGAATGACTTCTGGTTAAGCAAGCCAGAAACTTGAGAGGCATTCTTGACATATCCTTCTAGTCCCCGCCCTTCCCTCTCCCCCCACCCCCACCAATCTGATCCATTGACAAGTTATGCTGATTTAGTGAAGATTTCTCAAATCATGCCTGTTCTCTCCTTCTCCCTGCCACTTCTCCAGTCTGTGCCACCACCATTTCTCCTTGGCCTATTGAAGGAGGCTCCTACCTTGGGCTTCCCAAATTTATTTTTGCCTCAAGCCCTTATTTATCAATACATGACAGCCAACAAGAGCTAGTCTTATACTCCATCCACTTAACCCTTTAGAGGCCTCCCTTTGCTTTTAGGAGAAAGACAAATTCTTAAGATGGCTGAGGAGCCCCTCAGTCTGCCCCCTAGCTACCTCATCAACATCAGTTTATATACTTTTCACTGCCTGTGTTCTGGCCACATTGGCCTTCTTTTTTAATCCATAAGCAAAAGCCTTTTGCACATGCTGTTCCCTCTGCCTGAAAAACACTGCCCCACCCCCATCCCTTCCTCCTCTGGTTGGCTCCTCTTAAGCTTAGGATCTCAAAGAAGTCTTCCCAGCCATCCTGACCTAGGTCATATTTGTCTATTTTTACCGTCTCAGAACATTACATACCTCATCTTCACAGCACTAACCTCAGTTGCAGTTTTTTGTTTGTGTAATTATTTGTTTATTGGCTGTCTCCGCCACTAGACTATATGTTCCATGAGTGCAGGGGCCATGTATGCCTTGAACCATGTCTCAGCATGGAACCAGTAGCACGGTACCTAACATATAGTTCTGGAAAGAATTAATGAGTAAATAATAGTCCTGCCGTCATAGGGTAGTAGTAAGAATTAAATGATATAAGGCCAAGCACATAATATCTGCTATGAGATTGTATTATCATGCAATTTATTACGGATAAACCAAAATAGATGGATTTATTTCTACACATTATATTTTCAGGGAACATAATATTGAAGTTTCCAGGAGTTAGCATGCTTCTCCCTTTATTTCTTTAAAAGTAACTTAAATACCTTACTATAAATAGCAAACATTAAAAATAGGGCGTCTCCTTTCTTACTCATCCTCAAAAGCCAGTCTCAGCCAAGGAAACAGGGATGACCTGTCACAGCCTAGAATAGCTTCATGAGGGATTCGAAAAGTCAGAAGTGCTGGTGGGGGAAGATCTGATGGCATCTGGGACTGCTGCTGCTCCTGCTGCGCTTGACTGGTGACCAGCCAGAGGCAACAGATTGAGTGCCCTGAGCAGAAGCACAGAACTGGGTGGCTGGCCCGATTCTTATCCCAATACCTCCACTGTGACACTGCGTTAATTATTTAACATCTCAAAGCCCTAGCTATAAAATAGGCATTGCTTAGTAGGCCTGCCTCCCAAAATTATCATGATGATGCATTACAAATGCTTGTGAAGGTCCTTTGCAAAAACTAAGATGTGCTGAAAAGTATCAAGAGGGTGCTTTCAAAGTAGGGTGAAGAAAGTTTGAACCCATGAGGAGAATTTTTCTTGTAGAATAGTATGAAGAAGCTTGATTAGGGAATCTTAAGAATGAATGAATAATAAATATCAGGTAAATCCTAATTATCCCCACCTAGTTAGAATTTATTTCAGTTCAAAAATATTCATAATCTCTGATTGCCTTTAATTTTTAAACATCATTCCATCTTAGGAACAACCCTGATTGAGAATACACTTTTCGCTCCCTAGGTTGGCTCACTGCTAACTGGCTAAAAGGAAGTTTCACCATGGGCCACGGTGAAGGGGGACAATGGGTGTAATTTGGGGAGAGAAACACACCCTGCATCAGGGTTTCTGTGCACATTGTGGCACTTTTCACTGGACGTGAGGTCACTGACCATTGTCTTCGGCACAATTTCTCGAAGTGAGGAACTCTGCCTTGCCCTAGAATCAGTTGAATGAATCATTTTTTTATTTTGTGCTAATAGCCTAGTGTGCTAATGCAGGTAATAGAGAGCTGACCCTAGAGTTAATTCTTGATTGTAATTGAGTCTCTTCTTACCATCTGTGGCAGCTCAGTAGCACTGCTAGGAAAGAATGGGTAGGAGAAAAAAAGTTGAAATTCAGGTCCATTTAGCAAGTCTGTGTAAAGGTTTGCTGGAAAAGATAATGAAACTAATGGTCAAAATGAGTAGAGGGGATTTATTGATAGTTTGGTATTGTATTAGACAAGTTATAGCATGACCGTGAGTTATTTAGAGCAGACTTTATTCATTTTGTATAAATCCCACACTATATTTTGAAAACAGCCAAAAATATTTGGAAAATCAAGATACTCAGTAACATACCTGGGAATTGCTTGCTTTTTTTTTTTTTTTTTTTTTTGCCACACCACACGGCCTGCGGGGTCTTAGTTCCCCAACCAGGGATCGAACCCGCACCCCTCCTGCAGTGGAAGTGCAATAGTGTCTCATCACTGGACCGCCAGGGAATTCCCCTGGGAATTGTATTCTTAATATTTAGGTATATGTGTGTATTTGATTTTTAAAAGATGGGGAGGCAGGGTTTCGACTTAATTTACATTAAATAGTTGTGAGTAAATTTCTTCAGTATAAGTGTTTTAAATTGTTTTGCCCAAATCAAAACTACAGTGAGGTATCACCTCTCACCAGTCAGAATGGCCATCATTAAAAAGCCTACAAATAACAAATGCTGGAGAGGATGTGCAGAAAAGGGAACCCTCCTACACTATTGATGGGAATGTAAATTGGTGTAGCCACTATGGAAAACAGTGTGGGGGTTCCTTAAAAAACTAAAAATAGAGTTGCCATATGATCCAGCAATCTCACTCCTGGGCATATATCTGGAGAAAACTCTAATTTGAAAAGATGCATGCACCCCAGTGTTCATAACACTATTTACAATAGCCAAGACACGGAAGCAACCTAAATGTCCATTAAGAGATGAATTGATAAAGAAGGTGTGGTGCACATATACAATGGAATACTACTCAGCCAAAAAAAAAGAATAAAATAATGCCATTTGCAGCAACATGGATGGACCTAGAGATTGTCACACTGAGTGAAGTCAGAAAGACAAATACCTTATTATATCACTTGTATGTGGAATCTAAAATATGACACAAATCAACATATCTACGAAACAAAAACAGACTCACAGATATAGAGAACAGACTTGTGGTTACGAAAGGGGAAAGAGGATAAAGGAGGGATAGATTAGGAGTTTGGGATTAGCAGATACAAACTGCTGTATATAAAATAGGTAAACAACAAGGTCCTACTGTATAGGGAACTATATTCAGTATCCTGTAATAAACCATAATGAAAAAGAATATATATATATATTTATATATATAACTGAATCACTTTGCTGTACACCAGAAACTAACACAGCATTGTAAATCATCTATACTAAAATTAAAAAATAAAAATAAATTGTTCTGCCCAGCAATGAGAAATTGTGGAGTTTTCATACATAGAAAAGACTATCAACAGAATTGAATCAACAGAAAATTGTGGTCAAGGGGAACTTCTGTATTAAAGTTTTTATGGAATCAGAATTTTTGTTTTGTTAGAAGCAGAGCAATCACCACCTGTGTTATACTTTAAACATGTTAGACTTTTCTCTAATTGCTTCATAGTTTAAAGATTTTTGTTTCTGTCTTACATGTTACATGGTCTTTGGGAATTGGCAAACAACAACAAAAAATGTATTCACTTATATTGACACCCAAAGTTATAACCAGTGTTTACAACTCACTATATTTATAATTGGTAATATTTTAAGGAAAATAGTTAATGTATCAGAGTCTTTCTAATAATAAGCTATATTACAGTAGGGGGTCTTATTTTAGCAATAGTATAGTTCATGATACTTTGTAAGACTTATTTTCTCTTATTTAAATACAGGTTTTCTTAGTCAAAAAAATCTCAGGCTCTGATGCTAGACAGCTTTACGCCATGAAAGTATTGAAGAAGGCCACATTGAAAGGTAAGTGCTACTGCTATTTGTAGTGTTCGCGTAGTATGAACAAACTGAAAAATCTGAATAGGTCTCATGTGACTCCTAGGCCAGTTACTTAAATTCAGAATCTGTTCCCGTTACTGTCTTTAAATTTGGACTTTCTTTTAGTGGATTTTTCCTACAAGGCTAGGAATCATATAACTAGTGAGAATGGGAGTTGCCATGCTTTAAAAGAACTATTATAAATTCTTCTTGGGCTTTAGGCAAGTAGAAGTTTAGAATTTTAAAACTAGGTTTGATGCATCTTCCAGTTCATATTATTATTTTAATGTTTTGAAAACTTACTGATTTATGATGCAAAATAGCTTTTATTCTAAGGACTTTATCATTTTGACTTCTGGTCTCCAAATAAGTTTTTATTCTAAGCCTCTGATTTTGAAAAATCTAATGTCAGATTTGGCTCTTATAGGTAAACAGTCACTTAGAAAAAATTGTACATAGATTTTTAAATACTTAGATCTTCCTTTTTTAAAGTAGTATCAGTTATTTTACCACATAACCTCTAATTATTTTGTGTGTTGATTGCTGACA
Source organism: Delphinus delphis (assembly GCF_949987515.2). Lineage (NCBI taxonomy): Eukaryota > Metazoa > Chordata > Mammalia > Artiodactyla > Delphinidae > Delphinus > Delphinus delphis. The sequence continues at coordinate 109,306,631 of NC_082704.1, forward strand.
TCTCTTTTTTTCCTCTTCAACGTACCTGTATTTTCTAAAGGTTTTGAAATATTCTGGAAGGAATATCTGTGATGATCACTTATTATTTCTGATGTTATTTTTCCCAATTAGTAACTCACACTGGATATTATCATCGTTTCAAGAAATTTCACCTTCCTCTATAAACACCATCCTTTGCCTCTGTTCTCTTGCTCCCTTCCTGAATGTATTTTCTTTCCTATCCAGTCTCCACCTCTGGGCATACTACTTACTTGATTCTTGCTAGGGCCAGGAAATTAAATTATATCCTCAGTGCCCTACTCTACATCACTACTTTTATAATTTTATACTCATGAATTCCATGTTATAAAGCTGCATAGATGGAACTTATTTGAGAGTTCATTTACAAAAGCAACAAAAATAGTTTTTTTCATGTATATGACAGGATTTGTGTTGTGCATAGTATATGTAAAGGAAACTATGAACTCTGAGAAACCTGAAAGATATTGGGAAAGGAAATACATGCCCAATTCCTTTTAGAGAAGGCTGTTAAGACTCTTAGTATTCCTCTAATCATCCAGTTAGCTCCATATCCTCAAGATTCCTGTTGCATTTTCCTTGAAATATTGAAAATTTCACTTGAAAACATACGCCTCAAAGAGTATTCTAAAAAAGAAGAATGAGAAAGGAACAAGTTTTATCAGGTTTAAGGCTTATTAAAAGCAGTAATAATTCATTGTGTTTTGGGGGAGAATAATACAGGCATATAAACCAGTGGAACAAAACAGTACAAAAGTATTATATATTAAAGTTTCATGTATTTGTTACAAAAATATTGAGTAAGTGCTGTGCTGTATGACAAAGCAGGTGGCCAGAACAATGGGAAATTAAATACTGATTTTTTAAATTTTGTTTGAAATACTTATGAACAACCTGCAAAAAAACTAGAGTCTTCTCTTAAACCATATACCATAATAAACAATCTAACTGAATTTTACAACTTAACACATCCTAGGAAACTTGTGAAGAGATATTGAGCAAAGCACAAATTACAAACAAATTGACAGTACAAAAACTTTTGGCCTTTTGTACAGTGAAAAATAGTATAAATAGGAAATCAGGAAATTATTTGCCTCAAATATTACAAAATATTAATATATAAGGAATTTAGTAAAAGGCTCCTACTGGCCAAATCTAGGACAGTTTAAACATTGCAGTAATTAATGACAGTGATCGATTACAACCCACTGAATAAAGAATCCATGCGTTAATCCATAAATTAATGGAGAACAAGGGAAAGCTCTTCCTTACAATGGAATTCCAACTAATAAATGTAAAAGGAATGATTGAGTTAGGAGTTCCTAAGAAATAACTTTACAACCTCCACCTAAAGGGTTTTAGAATACATTTTTATGCAAGGGGATAAAATAAATAACATTTGGGGAAATGTCCCAGTTTTCTGATAAATGCATATAAAATAATGAGTTATTTCATATAATGGCAACATAAGTTAGAAAGCGGTTTTGCAATAAGTACAACGAACCATTATTGCTGCTAAAGTAACCTAAGGAAATAATCTCAAAGAAGGATTTTGTGTACTTGAAAATTTTCATTGCAACATTATTTAGAATATCGAGAATTTAGAAATCTTATAAATATTGAATGTTTAGAAAAGTATGGTATGCCACTTAATAGAATATTATTTAAATGAAATATTTCAAATATCATAAAAATGAATGTAACAAAAATTTGTAAGTGAACATTATAACGAATTTGGCTACCACAAGTATGTAAAATTATATAGATGTTAGCGATATAAGAGACCATAGAAAAGTGAAGCTACTTGACATATTGGAATTATAGACTGCTGGTGTGTTCTTAAATTTTATTTTTATTTTTATCAAAGTAACATGTGTATAGAGTCTTATAAAATAGCAGTGCTTTTCCTACCCTTCTCCCTATCCCAGTTCTTGACCCCCAGAGACAATGACTTCCGTCTCTTTAGCTGCTGCTTCTGCCTTTTACCTCCACATTCAATATTCTTATATTGTAATTCTTTGATTGTTTTCATTTTGGAGACATAATCTTTTGACTTCCTACCATGGAAGATTAGGATTTAGTTCTCTTACACACAGTTTCCCTTTTCATGTCCTCCTAGTAATGTTTTCATAATGCTTTATACAAATTGTTCCTGTACTGAAGTCACATATCCTTCACATCTTTGCTGTATTAGATCTCCTTTCCTAAATTCTGTACCTACCTTTTTCTCAGTTTACTTTCTAGTTTTGCTGAAACACATCTTCTAGTAGCTACTTTAGAAAGGCTGAATGGATGGTAAATTTTTTGTAACTACATGTCTGAAAATGCCTTTATTCTGCCCCTCACTTAATTTATAATTTGATTGGACGTAAAATTCTAGATCAGAAATAATTTTCCCTCAGATATTTGAAGGCATTGTTTCCATTGTCTTCCAGCTTCCTGTGTTGCAATTATGAAATTTATTACCATTATGGTTCCCAGTCCTTTGTGTATAAGCTGCTTTTCCTCCTTAGAAGTCTTTAGAATCAAGCTACTCTTTATCCCTGGTGTTCTGAAATTTGTATAATGGTATTTCTTTAGTGTGGATTTTTAAAATTCATCATACCAGATATGGGGTGGTCTCTTTCAATCTAGAAACTCATTTCTTCAGTTCTGGGAAAGTAGTTTGTCATTTCTTCTCCATTTTATAACTGCTACTCTTTGGATATTTTGAACCTCCTGGGTCGTTGCCTAATTTTTATTTTTTTTCCATCCTATTTTCCATTTTTGTCTTTTTTTCCTGTTTCCTAGGAAATTTTATCATCTATCTTCCAACCCTTCTATTAACTTCATGTTTCTACCATTATTTTTAATTTCCTAGATTTTCCTTGTTCTCTAATTATTCCTTTTTTTTTTTTTTTTTTTTTTGCGGTACGCGGGCCTCTCACCGTTGGGGCCCCTCCCGCCGCGGAGCACAGGCTCCGGACGCGCGGGCCCAGCAGCCATGGCTCATGGGCCCAGCCGGACCGGGGCACGAACCCGTGTCCCCTGCATCGGCAGGCGGACTCTCAACCACTGCGCCACCAGGGAAGCCCTAATTATTACATTTTTAAAAACTTTTTATTATGGAAAGTGTCAAACATCTACAGAAAGAAACAGAAAATATAGAGAAGCCCCATATACCCTTCTTTTTCCTTCAACATTTATCAACTCATAATCAATCTTTTTTTATCTGTGTTCTCTCCCTTCCCCTCTTTTGATATTTTGAAGCAAATCCCAGACATTGTATAATTTCTTCCATAGATATTTTAGTATGTATCTCTAAAAGATAAAGACTCTTGAAATAATACAATTCTATGATTATACCTGAAAAATTAATATACAGATATCTGATCAGTGCTCAAGTTTCCAGTTGTCCGTATTGTTATAATTCATTTTTCTTTTTGTAATTTGTTTGAATCGGGATCTATATAAGGTCTATATTTTTCTACTTATTTTGATAGCTATTTTTCGTGTTTAGAGTGTTTCCTTAAATTCCTGGGAATTCTTTGCTGTCTTTTCCTCATTTAAGAGTGAGGTACCTATATTCATATATATATATATATATATATATATATATGTATATATGTGTGTGTGTGTGTGTGTGTGTGTGTGTGTGAATCACTTTGCTGTACAGCAGAAATTAAGGCAACATTATAAATCAATTATACTTCAATAAAATAAATTTTTTTTAAAGAAAAAAAAGTGCGGTACCAAAAAGCTGATTAGAAGGGGTTCTATGGCAAGAATTTGCTTATTTCTCATTGACCTCCTTTCTTTAAGCTTAGATTTTAGCTTTCTCTGATTTGCTGTGTGAGTTACCACTTAGTCACCTTCTGCTACTGCTTCTCTTTTTTGTCCTTGTGAGTTTATGCATAATTTTTCCATTATTGTAATTTCAATAGGGTTTTAGAAGAAAGTAGAAAGTAAAACATCCATGTTTAACCAGAAGTCTCTTTCCATTTTAAAGTTTCTATTAATATAATAAATGGGGACAAAAAGAAGTCAAAAGTGTTAGGTTGAGTTTATGGGGACTTTTGTCCTAATAAAGTAGTCTGTGGGCCTAAAAGGTTTTGTAAACTATTGCTTAAAGCATTTTCTTAATACATAATTCTAGAAACATAAACAGCATTTCTTCTTATTCACTCTCATGTTCAAGTCAAGTAGAATTTAAAATGTAATAACTAGTATGTGATAAAAATTATGTCAGCGGAATGTAGTTGCTTTGCCAACATGAGTCAGTATTAACAAATTCAGTTTTGGGGGTTTAGAGTTTAACCAATGTAAAGCATGCCTTCTTCTGAACCACTAATATCCTAATCAAAATTCCTGATTGTAGGATGATTTATATTTGTCACTAGGTCTTTATATACATAAAAGAAACCAGATTAGAACTATTACACAGTCCTATCTCAGACAGAAGGAAGGAATTCTTTAGTGAGTGAATCTTACTGTTCGTTTTGAACTAAACAAGGTCTCATCAGTGTTGCATATAAGGAAACTATCTCACAAGGTAATCATAATAGAAAGAAAAGCATCTGGTTCTAGCCTCTCATTTTATAGAGAACGAAGCAGGAAGCGCCTGAGCAATGAAAGGATTTGACCAAGGTAACTCATCTAGTTATTAGCATGGCCACTAAACTATAGCTCTTGACTCCCAAGTAATTGTTCTTTCCATAGTGGTACAACAATAGAAGAGGGATATACAGTAAATATACTGATGGATATTTTTGCTGCTTATTAAATAAGCTTTGTATAAGTATTGAAAGAGGTAGAAACTTGGAATCTAGCTTTAAGGTAATAGGAACATAATCCAAGATTGTATGGGTAGCGATGGAAAAAAGGGCAGTTTTGGGCTAGACTAGACTAGAATTGTCAGCAGGCCTAGGTGATGAACCTCATTCACACAAATAATAGAAAGGGCCTGTTGGACATAAGGCATCAGAGTTGTAGTGATAGGGCAAGATAACAAAATCAGAGATTGATCCTGAATTTGATACATCCACAAAACAAGTCAGTAAAAAGACAGAGCTGCGTTGATATCAAGAGCAATTGAGTCCTTTTCCTGTTTTGCCTATTTTCAGTCACTGGCACCAAAATCTCCCAGTTGGAGTGGAAAACTGGTAGAATGGGAAACATAGGAAATTTTTAAGTTTATTTGTTTATTTTTCCCAGAGGGCTTAGTTCTGAGTTTTAGATATCAGTGGTCACCTTAAATTGACAAGAAAACTCATCATTCTGTCTGTTCCCGCCCCCACTGCCAAAAAAGACGCTCTTTCCATTCTTTCTATTTAATCTTCGGCAGAACCATTCAGTCTCTCTGGCCTGAAAAATAGAAGTTATGTGTGATTTATCCTTATTATGCAACAGAAAAAAAAACTTTAATGAATGATCATTCTCACCTCTTAAATCCATTGAGCTACCAACAGAGTACTTATCAGATGATTAATCATCAGTTTACTTGTCTGTCATTCCCACCAGATTATTAGCTTCTTGAAGATTATTTTATTTGTATCTCACAGTGCCTGGCATGTAGAGTTTGCTCAGGAAATATTTGGTTGGTAAAAGAGATCTTTGCCTACTGGGTCAAATGTAAATTCATCCTGGCATTCCAAATTGTCAGGAATCTGGATCCTCCCTACTTCACCACCCCTCCCACCCCCACCCACCCCCCAGCCCCCCAGTTTCCACACTGATTAGCTTCCTTCTTGCTCATCATGCATGCCTCCATGTCCTTGCTTGCACTGGTACTCGATACCTGGACTTTTCTTCTCTCGGTCCAATCCTTGTTGCCCATATAAATTCCACTCTAAAAGTCCCTAACCCCACCTCTTTGCTCTAGCCTTCCTATGCAAGTAAAACTGATCTTTCCCTTTTCTGAATTCTTGTACTGCTTATTGGTGGTAATACATCATTTTATCCCTTTATCATATTCATGGTGCTATAACTACTATTTAATTGAATATCTCTTATATGCGAGGCTCTCGATGTACAAACCTTATCTCAAATGGTCACATAGCCCCCAAAGATACAGTGGTGTTATCCCCATTTTATAGATGAGAGGTGTAATAGAGGCACAGAGAGTTTAAATAAGTAACTTGCTCAAGATGACACAGATCTGAATCCAGATTTTTCTAACTCCAAAAAGCCTTTGCTCTTTCAGCTGCACCACAGTACTTCCTCTCAGTATCTCTCCTCTCCTGCCTCCCTCAAAATACACCTTTTGGAGTATATCTGTCCTTCACCATGTCTGCCCCATATTTTAGATGCTTAATGAATGTTTGTTGAATTGAGTTGATAAGGTTGGTAGGGAGAAGTGTTAAAACCTATTTCATTTTTTGTGTGTGTTTTAACATTTCATTGGAATGCCTTGTTTTTAAAAAGTTGCTCCTTTTTTGGCTATTTTTATAACTTTGATCAAAATACTTGGAAATCTGATGTTAAAGCCAACATCTAATATGTTCTCTGTACTTTTTTAATGTAAAGCACAGATTTTATAAATATATACAATTTCTTCTGGTAACATAATATATTAAAAAATGGTTATTAATTTTGAAAATTCAAGAGTAATGAATAGTTTTATTTATACATATAAGTAATTTTATTTATATGCGAATTCACGCTTTTATACATATAAGCAAAATTTTATTTAAAATAGTCACCAAAGAGATTTTGTTTTAAAGATTGTCTCTGGAAGCTATTACAGTATAGCCATATGTGTAATATTTTATAGTTCGAGACCGTGTTCGGACAAAAATGGAGCGTGATATCTTGGTAGAAGTTAACCATCCTTTTATTGTCAAGTTGCATTATGGTAAGTTATGAACAACCTGCCATCTCATCCCTTTACCTCATTCTCCCACTCCCTGAGTGCATTCAGGTATACTAATGTATATAAATATTTATTTGTGTATATTTGTATGTGTCTAGTAGATACATATAGTAAAGTCATGGAAATTAAACCATTACTTCTTAGATAAATTTTAGAAGCTTTTATTGCATTTAGGTTCGTGTTTCTTTTAAACATTATAGTTTCTGAGTGATAGCCATAGGAACAGGTAATAATAATCATTTTTAAATTATAATAATAATAATGTACCAGTATTTTATAGTCTATATGTGTTAGCCTAACTTACAAGCAAGAAAGATCCCTAATATCGACGTCCTGATGTTCTTATTCTGTGTAATTAAAGCTAACCAATCCACCTTTTTTTGTAGTTAAGTGACATGGTATTTTGTATTTTGTTTCATGGTTAAGTAAGTCCTTTCTGTTGGGAATTTTTCTTATTGACTGCATGTTCTAGAACTGTTGTATTCCTGAGAGACTGTTGCCTGAATAAAATCTAACAAATGTTTTAGTGGTTCCATAATAAGAAACACTGCATTTAACATTTCTACGTGGAAATTAAGAGGAATCATTGGTTAACTTCTAAATAAAAATCAGTTTAGATCTATGATGTAGTCATTAATTTGCTAAAATAGTATCCATTTGTGAATGAGTTGACCTAATGTAAGCCCCCCAAATTAAACTATGAATTAAATGGAAATTTTCGTTTCTTCATTCAGCTTTTCAAACTGAAGGGAAGTTGTATCTTATATTGGACTTTCTCAGGGGAGGAGATTTGTTTACACGCTTATCCAAAGAGGTATATAATTAATCTCTGTTTTAAATCTATTTATACACATCCTTTTTCAACTAAAGCTTTGTTATATTTCAATATTATGCTTGTCGTATTTTGTCAAGTGGCACAAGATTCTTACATTGACGAATCAGAGCCAAAAAGAGTTATTTTACTAACTCCTGAATTTATTCGGAAAGTAGATTTTAAATTGATAAACTGTCTTTTGCCCTGCTTCTTTTAGTTATAGTTTTTTCAGAAGCAATAATATAACAACAAGATATCCTTAAACAATCAGTAGTGGAAATTCAACCTGCATTGTAAAGATCATTTTTCATTTCTAAGATGTTACTGTGATGGAGCAACAATGGCACAATCTGAATATAGTTGTTACTTAACAAAATGTAAAATTATTTTCCCCACAGTGCATATTTAGCATTTAGTAAGTCATTAGTTGACTAACTCAGTCATTTTTGAAATTTCCTTTCATAAGTGAATTGTGTAATTAGCATATTTATAATTTTTTGATATTTAAACTGTAGGATGGAACTTTAAAAAAATAGCAAATGCAAAAAGAAAATAAAGACAGAAAAATTATTATTTTGTTTTAGGTCATGTTCACAGAAGAAGATGTCAAATTCTACTTGGCTGAACTTGCGCTTGCTTTAGACCATCTACATAGCCTGGGAATAATCTATAGAGACTTAAAACCAGAAAAGTAAGGAATCATGCTGCTAAGTTGAATACAGTGTAATATAATTATTTAGGGGGTAATATAAAATAATATTATTTCATAGAACTACCACAAACACTGGATTAGAATGCCTATGCTTCACATTTCTGCTAACCCTTTATGTGCTCATACTTTTAAATATCTGTTAATCAAAATACCTGTTAACGTTACCCTTGTTTTCATTTGCATTCTTTGATTTTTAATGAAGTGGAAATCTATGCTTATAGCTTTATTGGCAGTTGTATTTTTGTGTGATTTTTCTGTTCATGGCCTTCACTCATTTTTCTTTTGGGGTGTTGTTTTTTTCCCATTGTTTTGTAAGAGACCTTTCTATACAGATTAAGAATTTAACCATTTGACATATGTTGCAAATACACTTTTCTAGTTTATCTTTTAATTTTATTATTTTATTATGTATGTATGTATGTATGTATGTATGGCTGTGTTGGGTCTTCGTTGCTGCACGCAGGCCTTCCCTAGTTGTGGCAAGTGGGAGCTACTCTTCGTTGCGGTGTGCGGGCTTCTCATCTCAGTGGCTTGTCTTTGTTGTGGAGCACAGGCTCTAGGCGTGTGGGCTTCAGTAGTTGTGGCACTCGGGCTCAGTAGTTGTGGCTCACAGGCTCTACAGCGCAGGCTCAGTAGTTGTGGCACACAGACTTAGTTGCTTCGCGGCATGTGGGATCTTCCTGGACCAGGGATTGAACCCATGTCCCCTGCATTGGCAGGCAGATTCTTAACCACTGCGCCACCAGGGAAGTCCCTATTTTTTAATTTTGTGTTATTTTAACCTACACAAGTATTTTTCCCTCAGATCTACCAGTCTTTCCTTTTGTGGTTTCTTCTGTGACTTTTATTCTTCGAAGGGCTTTTCCAATTCTCATGATAAGATTTTTTTCTTCTAATTTTATGGTTTCTTTCTTTTTTTTTTTTACTTTTAACTCCATCTAGAAATTTTTTGGTATGAGGGATGGCATGGAGCTAATTGTTTCCTCCAAATACCATTTATTGAAAATTTTCTTCTCCACATGATTTCAAATTTTTAATGAGAGTTAAGCAAATTTCCCTTTACTTTTATAGTAGTGGTTATCAAGAAGCTAATATTATTTAAATTGTACACACTTCTGTGTTTTAATTTGTTAGTGTTTACTATCTACCACTTTGAGAAAGAAAGGTTTTCTTTTCTCCTTTTTTAAGGATATAAACAAGAGCCTTGTTCTATCAAGAATTTTTAAAAATAGCTTTTTTGAGATATAGTCCACATACCCCAATGTTCATAGCAGCATTACTTACAATTGCCAAGATGTGGAAGCAACCCAGCTGTCCACCAACAGATGAATGGATAAAGATGTGTTACAAATATACAATGGAATATTTCTCAGCCATAAAAAAGAACAAAATTAGTGGCTGCTGGGGGGTGGGGCAGGAATATAGAGGTGGGGAAGCGGTAAGGTACAAAGTATTGGGTGTAAGTTAAGCTCAAGGATGTATTGTACAACACAGGGAATATAGCCAATATTGGGGAAGAGCTGTAAATGGAAAGTAACCTTTAATTATACTAAAAAAATTTTTTTTAATTAAAAAAAATAGTTCTACCACCTAAGTATGCATTCTTAAACAATATAGGTTTCATTTGTTTTAAACTTTATTAAATAAATACTGTACATAAATCTTTGTGTCCTGATCTTTGGACCTATATGATATATTAATATCCAGCTATTAAAACTAAAGTAAACAAGTCGATGTTTTTTAGTATATTCAGAGTTGTGTAACTATCATCTTTATCAAGAATTTGGATATTACTTACCTTAAAATGTTACATGCAAAATTTAAATTATATATTACAATAGGAAACAAAGGAAATACTCCTTTGGAATCCTGTTAAGTGATCATTTAGAAATTGTTATACTTTCATATTTTACGGTTTTTTTCAGGTATTTTGTTTTCGGATAAGTTTCATATGGTTCTGATTTTATTCCCCAGATAATGACTGAGTTTTTCTCATCATTTTCCCAATTTCTGACTATCACAACATAAAATATAATTCCTAGTGAGAATGAATATTCAAGCATATAGCCCTTAGAAGAAAAATTTACTGTGAACATAAGATTAAACATTCATAATAAAAATGTGTTTGTGTTTTATATCATTTAATTGAATGCATTTATTGTAGACCATTGTATTAATGTTGGTTTTAAAATTATATATAAAGCATGGATCCTGTCTCAAAGATCAAATAAGATCTAATGTGGGTAAGATTGCTTATAGTGAGATTTTTCACGTAAATGTCTAGACTACACTATTAAACTGAAATAACATTTAATTGTTAAATGATCCAAGTGATATCATCATGTAGAGCTTAGGAGAAATTTAAATTTTTAGACCAATTGTTTTACGCACTATAAGGGGTTTTCCAGATCCTTTTAAACTAGAACTCTGTTACAATAAATATGGCTAAAAATAATTATTAATAATTGAAAGGGAACTTTGCTTATTGAGAGTAATACAGTTGACTTTTTCTTTCAAAGATAAAGGACGGGCATGGTTATCTTAGAATGCACTTGCTATAGGAAGTATAAGTAATTCCCTTTTAGCCATGTTTTCTTTTTTAATTTTTTCGAAATTACCAAGAATGATTTGAGGTTTGTTTTGTTTTGTTTTTAGAACTGTCTTCCAGGTATTGATTAGACAGAAGGGAGGATGATTCCCACCATACCTAATAATTCCCTTTATATTCCCTAAATGTGTTGGTCTGCTTTCTAGTCAAGCATAATCAAGATCAATATTTTTTTCATAACAAGTCCTTTGTAGTGAAAGAGACTTGAACACTGTGTCCCTACTGAATTACCCTCACTGGTAAACATTATTGTAATCATAGTTGAACTGATGATATAGGAAGGTTGGTAGTATTTTTGACATAGTAAAATTTTATTATAACAAAATTTGGCTTGCACATTTTTTTAGTTAATTAAAAGAATTAAAAGTAAGGAAATAAAGTAAGGAATTAAAAGGAATTAAATGTATTAAAAGTAAGGAAATGCCTATATTATGGAATAGTTTTGAATATGAGTGAAATAGTTGACCTTATTACTTGACCTTTCAAGTCAGTATACTCAAATACCCATCCAGAAATGCAGTAACTGGCTTAACAGCTTAGTACTTACTCCTTTCTATAGCTCCTTAATTAACGACCTTACTCTCCACTCAAGTATCTGCTAAAGCCAGAAACTTGAGTGTCTTCTCCAGTTGTTGTTCTTTATCATAAGTCATACCTAAGAGCACACTATTCTTTATTTTTCCTTCTAAATTGTTTTCTAAAATTGCAGATCTGATTATCTTTACCTTCCATTCATGTAAACCTTTTATGATCTTCATTGCCCTTAAGAAGAAATCCCAACTCTTTGGAATGCTCTATCAGCTCTTTGTAGACTGGCCCCATTCATGCAATATACATTTCTTCTTTATCTGTGCTCTACCAAACAGTGAGCTGCAAGATGAATAAGGTCAACGTCTCAAGGAGCTCTCAGTTTACTGAAAAAGAGAGAAAACACTGGATAATATATACAATGTAGTGATGGGTCAAAGAAGAACAAGGAGTATGAGGAAGGTGGGTTGAGGAGAAGAGGATTGTGTAAGTTGTGTCAGAAAAAAAGCTAGGAAGGAATTCCCTGGCGGTCCAGTGGTTAGGACTCATCGCTTTCACTGCCGGGGCCTGGATTCAGTCCCTGGTTGGGGAACTAAGATCCCGCAAACTGCGCAGCACAGCCAAAAAAAAAAAAAAAAGAAAGAAAGAAAAAGAAAAAAAGCTAGTAAAGAATGATTGAGTCAGATGCCTTTAAAATGACAGCTCTAACACTTTTGACTTAACTATCCAGACCTCTGTCTATTGTGCAAGCACTAGGGAGTTTAGTTAGGCCACCTCTGCAGAAAGGCACTAAGAGCAACTTAGAATATAGGTCTTGGTTCCTTTCCTCATAGTTCTCAAGTGTCCCTGGCTCATTAATACAAGTTATAAGGCTTTGCCTTTGGGATTCGTTATGTATGTGTGTCCAAAAAAATAATTTTTCTCCTCCTTTACCTTCGCCTTTTTATTCAGAGTCTAAAGCAATATTTTGGAATGAATGTGATGATCTGATACTTAACAGAGTAATTTCAGTTTTAACTTCGAAAAATCTCTCTTTAATGGTTTGAAAAGATTTTCTAACTTTGTTTTCTTTCAGCATACTTCTTGATGAAGAAGGTCACATCAAGTTAACAGGTAAAAATCCTCATTTTGTTAAAATAGTCTCTCCTACTCTATATAATTAATTTCCTTTAAGGTTGATCATGGTATAAATATTAAGTAACACATTGTGTTAAAAACTTGAATTAGAATTTTTAAATAATTAATGTAAATATTGGAACTATTAATGTAAACTTTGGAACTCAAAGTTTAAACTTTACGTGTGCAAATTATTGTAGGATATTTATGAACTTGATATTTATTTTGGCAGATTTTGGCCTAAGTAAAGAGTCTATTGACCATGAAAAGAAAGCGTATTCTTTTTGTGGAACTGTGGAATACATGGCTCCAGAAGTAGTTAATCGTCGAGGTCATACTCAGAGTGCGGACTGGTGGTCTTTCGGTGTGTTAATGGTAAGGTTTGGGGTGTTTTTTTGTTTGTTTTTTTGTTTTTGAAGTTCACTAGTGAATATAGTAGAAATATAAATCACTTGTTTTATTGTATAGCAATTTTAGAAGATGTGGTTGTAATTAAGATGATGCTTTTTTATCTTCTAGCCTTCAGATTTTATACCTACTGACTAATACCTCTGATTATTTCGCCTTTTTATAGTTTGAGATGCTCACTGGTACACTACCTTTCCAAGGAAAAGATCGAAAAGAAACAATGACTATGATTCTTAAGTAAGTACTCCCTAGTGGATGTGTTTTGATGAGATTTAAAAATAAATGCTTCAAACTAAAAAATGAGATTTTTAGAGTGTTAGCTATAGTATAAGAAATAACTAAGAAATTCATTGATATTATGACATCAATATTACGTGGTTTAAATATGAGCAAACCCCATAGATCTAGAATACTCATAATTATCTTCATGTTACTACTGAAAGGTTTACGTTTGAGATTTGGAATATGAAAAAGATGCCCATTATTCTACTTCTGTTTACGTTGTCCTGGAGGTACTAGCAAGTAAAGTAAGGCATCCAAAAGAAGTGCAGCTTAAGGTTTAAAAAGCAGAAATAAAATTGTCATTATTGGGAATTCCCTGGTGGTCCAGTGGTTAGGACTCCACGCTTCCACTGCCAGGGGCCTGGGTTCGATCCTTGGTCAGGGAACTAAGATCCCGCAAGCCCCACGGCGCGGCCAAAAAAAAATTGTCATTATTTAGTTAACATGATTGTGTCCATAGAAAATCCAAATCTTCATATAAATCCTTGGAATTAATGAGAGCTTGGCAAAGTTGCTGGATAAAGGGTCAATAAATAAAATCTATTTCATGTCTGTATACTAGCAACAGAAAATGGAATTTTTTTAAAAAGATACTGTTTACAATAGTAAAAAAAAATCAAACCTAGGGATAAATCTAGCAGAAGTTATGCAAGAACTTTATGCAGAGAACTTAGAAAATGCTAGGAAATTTTAAAAGACCAAAGTAACTTGGAAGGTTGTACCTTCCAATATTCACATTATGACAGACCCAAGTGTTATAAAGGATGTGTGTTATCCAATAAAAAAATATAATGTGAACCCCATACATAATTTTAAATTTTCTAGTAGCAACATTAAAAAAGTAAAAAGAAACAACTAAAATTAACTGTAATATATTTTATTTAACCCAGTATATCCAAGATATTATCATTTCAACATGTGATCAGCATTAAAAAATGATCGAGACATGATACATTATTTTTTTTATTTGAAACTCACTGCAGGTTTTACACTTACAGTTTGAGCTAGCCACATTTCAAGTACTCAGTGGCTGTATGTGACTAGTGGCTACCATATTGGACAGCATAACTGTAGTTTCAATGCAAATCATATTTAAATCCTAACAATTTTTTGTGTGGAACTTAATAAACTGGTTCTTATATGATAATACAAAGGACCAAGAATAGCTAAAACACTCCTGAAGAATATCAAGATAGGAGGACTTGCTTTACCAAGTATCAAGCCTTGCTATAACTATAATTAGGACAATATGGCATTAAAACAAGTATAGAAAATAGAATTGTGCAATGGACTCGAGAGGCCAGTAGCAGACCTATACATATATGGACACTCGATTTACAACCATTGGAAATTGCAGAGCAGTAGGGAAATAGCACCTTTTTTAGTAAATCATGCTGGAAAAAATGATATTCAAACAGAAAAAGATAAAACTACCTCACACCATACACAAATCATTTCCAAGTATATTACATATATATATATATATATATTTTTTTTTTTTAACATATATATGGGAAAAGGGAAGAAAGATTCTAGAAGAGAATATAGGAGGAATCTTCATGACCTTGGTGTAGAAAAAGTAGTCTTTCAACACAAAAAGCATGAGCCATAAAGGAAAAGATTGATAAATTATTACTACATTAAAATTAATAACTTCTCATCAAAATATTCCATTGAAAAAATAGAAGAAATTTATAACATATAACCAACAAAGGACTTGTTTCCAGAAGATGTCAAGGACTCCAGTCAATCAATAAGAAAAAGACAGCCCAGTAGAAACATGAAGAGACGTAGGGACTTCACAAAAGAGGATATCCTATGGCCAATAAGCTTATTAAAAGATGCTTGCCCTCATTAATCAGAAAATGCAAATTAAAACCACAGTGAGCTACAACTACATACCCGCCAGAGTAGCTAAGGGTACAAAGACTGACAGTACAAAGTGCTGACGGGCTGTGGAGCAGTGGCAGCTTTCATACATAGCTGGAAGGAATGTAAATACTCATATAACCTCTTTGGAAAGCAGTTTTTGGCATTTCTTCTAAAGTCAAATACATGTATAACCTCATCCAGTAATCCTGTTCCTAGGCATGCACCCAGTTTTTATGCATCAAGGTACTTGCACATCAAGAAACAAGTACCCAGATATTTATAGCAGCATTATTTATAATAGCCAAAAGGTAGAAACTAGATTCTTAACAGAAGAATGGACTAATAAATTGTGGTATATTCATACAATGGAATACAGCAGGGGTTGACTATAAATATTTTAGATTTTGTAGGCCACACACAGTCTCTGTCACATATTTGTATTTTTTATTATTTGCTTCTAGCACTTTTAAAATGTAAAAACCATTTGTAGCTCAAAAGCCATACAAAAATAGGCTGAAGCCTTTTGCCCGTGGGTGTAGTGTGCTATACAGCAAAGAAAATGAACAAACCACAGTTACATACAATGACTTGGGTAAATCTCACAAGAATGTTGAGCAAAAGCAATTCAGACACAAAAGAATGAATACTACACAGATGATCCTATTTATAAAGTTTTAAAAGCAGACAAACTAAAGCATAGTTTTTAGGGTCCCTATTTAGATGGCAGAAGCCTGCAGCAAAATCAGGAAAGTAGTTACATTGGATGAGGGGTTCTGGCAATGTTATATTTCTTGGCCAGATGACTGTTCACTTTGTGGTCAATCATGGAGCTGTGTACTTTGGTTTTGGGTTTGGGAGGTTTGGTTTTGTTTTTTGCACTTTATGTTATTCTTCACAATAAAAAACATTGAAAAATATTTGCTATACAAATGAATGTTCAGTGAACCTTCATCACTCCATCTACTCTGGCCCCTTCCTTTCAGCTAATAGACACACTTTAGTGTTGAGAAAAACAAACCATTTCTTCGACTTGGCCTATCTTTCAAGTTTCTGCAGCATCTTCCTGCATTCTTTCAACAAAAAGCCTCTTTAAAGAGTGGTCTGTGCTTTCTCTTACTTTTTTTTTTTTGGCTGCTTTTATCCCATAGCCTGTTTGTCGTTCATTTCTACCGCTCCATTGAGCGGCTCCATTCTCTCACTATGGTCATCAGTAATTTCCTGGTTGCTTAAACTAGTGGCAGATTGTCAGAAAGGTGACTCTTTGTATGATTTGTTCACGCAATTCATTCAACAGCTGATTGAGGTCTTTCTATATGTACTTAGGATGCAATGTGAACAAGAGTGACAAGATCTTCTGTGGTCTCACTGAGCTTGCATTCTAGTGGGGGAGACAAGGAATTAATATTTAAACAAATAAATATAATAATTTCCCGTAGTAATAGGAGCAGTGGGGATAATAAACCAGGGTACTTTTGAAGTCTGAGGGAAGGGGCAGGGGCAGGAATCATTTTAGATGAGACATTTAAGGAAGGTCTCTCTGAGGAGTGTTTGACACTGCTGGCCACCCCCTCCCCCCTTCATTTTTCCTACTTTCATCTGCTTCTCCCACCTCTCTAACCATTCCTCTTTTGGTCTCTTTTGCTTGACCATTCCTTCTCTGCCTGCTTGTCTCTTTTTAATTATGAAAAATTTCAAGGGTAAATTCGCTAAAATAGAATAATACACTGAACATACGTATACCAATCACCCACATTCAACAGTCATAAAGATTTTGCCACATTTGCTTTGTCTATTCCTCCTTTCTTTTTTTCTTCTTTACTGAAATAGTTTAAGCATTCCAGACATGTCATTTCTCACCTACTGCAGTTTGCATTGCTAAAATGTATGGATATTTTCTTATGTAAACTGGTAATAGTTATCTAATACCAATCCTTAACCAGATTTTTCAGGTTTTCTCCAAAACTGTATCCCAAATCAAGTCTGCACATATCCTTTCGTTGTATTTCTTCAGCTTCTGTTCATCTAGAACAGTGTACCCCTGTTGTTCCCCTGCCATTTACTTGTAGAAACCATGTCACTTTTATAGAATTTCACTTTCTGAATTTATCTTGTTAAAAGATGAGACCACTTCTTAATATCTGAAACAAAAAGCATAAAGGTGATTGTATTGCTTACTATAGTAGGGAAAGCGGTGCTGGTCCAGTAGAATCTCTCCAAGCAGAGTAGACCATTGTTCTTATATAGGGTTTTGGGGAAGGGTGGAGTTCAAGAATTGGCAGGTTTTCAGGGCCTAAAATGAATCGACATCATCTGTAAGTATGGTTACTTGGGTGGGACTCTTGGCACTCAGGTGTGGTTATTGGCGTCAGTTCATTCTTAGTTGGCTAATTTTCACAGATGAAGAGCAGTTGCTGATTCGTTGGTTTGCAAAAACAAAAAACTCTGTTCACCTAGGCAAGTTGTCTTTGATCAATTGAATGGTTCTGGCGCCTCTCTTGTTACCATGGTTACATAATAATTAGTCTTTTCCCAGGAGTGTGAAGTTTTTTTATTCTCCTTGTGATGTTTTTTCACTTGTTACTTTATCCTGTTTTTGGTTAAACTTTTTTGGCAACATTATTTCATAGCTCGTGCTTTTGCACCCTATTGCATCACATCAGGAGGCTTACGGCACCATGTTGCCCCACTTTAAGTGATGAATTCCCATGGTTACAGCTGATCCCTCCATTGTAAAGTTCCCTGTCAGGTTTTCATCTAATAGTTTCATCCACTGATAATCATTACTTGAAACAGTTATTTTATTAGGGATTTTAAATTGTGTATTTTCTATTACTGTTATTCCTTCACTTATTAGCTGGTATTTTCCAAAACAATGAGCTTTTCCTCATCAACTAGGGCTATTTAGTTACCTTGAAATAAGGCTCAAACAAGATGAGCCCCAGTGGGGGTGATGTCCGATGAGTTGGGTTTTTATGTTAGTTTTGGCTTTTTCCTTTTCCTTTTTCACTATAACGAAGTCATGGGATTTAATAATCAGTGTGATTCAGCCAATTGCATTCATTATTTTTAATGCCCAAATTGTTCTTTTTCTGACCACCTTTTAAATGTTCTCGTTACCCAGTGTTCCATCTCTGATATGCTTTTCTCCCCACCTGGACTCACTTTCCTGACTGACATCAGTCTTTCCAATAACTATTGAACATTTTAATTACTCCCAAATCACTCTTTCTTACCTTAATTTACCAGGCACCAGACCTTTATTTCCATTTACTCACCTGCATGACTTAACATTTTTAAACTAAATTTATCTTTGTTCGCTGTTCTGTTCCTCTTCTTGTATTCCCAATTAACAGCTTTTCCATGTACCCTATCTCCTAAGCCAGAAACCTAGAAATCATTCTTGACTTCTTCCTCTCTTGCATACAAAGGTATTCACCAAATTGACTCTCAGAAATATTTCACTGTCCCAGCCTTCCTTCTGCATTGCACTGCTTACAGTTCTCAGATCTCCTACCCATGGTGATCTCCTACCCACACTATAGGGCCGAGCTTCTAAGTAGATTGCTCACTGCCTACCACCGCTTCCTACTCCAGATCATTCTATACTTCCCTTGGAGTTCCCTCTTGAAAATAAATCTGGTCCGTTAGTCCACTGTTTAAAGACCTCTGCTATATCCCTGTTACCAAATACGGCAGTGTTTCCCCTCGTTTCTGTCGTTCAACAGAATGCTAATTCTACAAGATGTTAATAGGTATTCTCTGAAGAAGAGGTGCTAAAAACAAATGTTTAGAAAAATACTGATTTCATTACTCTAAATTTATCGGCCTTTTATATGCAACGTATTTTATTTTTATGTCTCTAACAAGGGGTATAATAGATAGCATTCCACAAACTCACTGGATCATGAAATATTTTTTTGTTGTTGCTAAGTGTCTAGGGAAATTAATATTATTTAGTAAAATATTGGGGGACACTGGCCAAACGAATAGATTCTCAACCTTTAAATTGCATTTAAGGCCTTTTTCAATCTCCCATGTTAAAATAGATATTCCCTACTGTTCCCTTAGCACTCTTTACATGTGTCCTTCTGAATTGGTCTCTTAATGTACTAGCATTATCTATATCTGTCTTCCCCACTGATTGTGGGGGGGGCTGTCTTTATCTCCGTATCCTAAGCAGTGTCTAGCACATAGTAGCTTCAATAACAACTCACTGAATAATAAATGGATCTATTTCTGAAATAGAAATTTCTCTGCTAGCCATTTTCTCCAGCTCTGTTATTATTTTCATACTTACAGGATCATTGGTTTCCTTAATTTGTAGGTTGAGAAAAAGAGTAAAATTATATATTAGAAGTGAAACAGACCTTCAAGCTCATCCAGGCCAGTGGTTTTCAGACTGTGTGCCACAGACATCTTAGATGTTCCACAGACCCCTTTCCCACCAGCTCCCCTTCCCTGGAGGGCTATTAAAGGGAACGGGAGGAAAAAAATAGGTGTGTGAAGCACATGTTCTTTTAAATGTTTTAAATGTTGGATTTCTTAAATTCCTATTGAGAAAGGGTTCCAAGTCTACAGTTCGGCAGCCATTAATCTAACATCCAATCCCCTTGCTCATGAAGAACTGGTAACAGGCTCAAGGGGATTGGCTTTCCCAAGGTCACAAAGTTCTTAGTAACAGACCCAGAACTAAGACTCAGATGATCTTACTTTTACAGTAGTGCTTTTTACCAAATTCTGAAAAATGAAGAAGTTCATTAGAAGATTTGGGGCTAACATTCTGTGTTCACACAAAAACCTAGACCCAAATACTCATAGCAGTTTTATTCATAGTAGCCCCAAACTGGACACAATCCAAATGTCCCTCAACAGATAAATGGATAATCTGTGGAATATCCTTGTCATGGAATACTACTTAGCAATAAACATGAATGAACTATTGGGACTTCCCTGGTGGTGCGGTGGATAGGACTCCATGCTTCCAATTGAGGGGGCCCGGGTTCAGTCGCTGGTCAGGGAACTAGATCTCACATGCATGCCACAACTGAGAGTTCATGTGCTGCAACTAAGGAGCCAGCAAGCCACAACTAAGGAGCCTATGAGCCGCAACTAAGGACCCCACCTGCTGCAACTAAGGAGCCCTGGAGCAGCAACTAAGGAGCCCACGTGCTGCAATTAAGACCCGGTGCAACCAAATAAATAATATAATAGATAGATAGATAAATAAATAAATAAATGGAATGAACTATTAATACAACAACTTGGATGAATCTCAAGGGAATTATGCTGCATGAAAAAAGTTACATACTATATGGTTCCATTTACATGGCATTCTTAAAATGACAAAATTATAGAAATGGAGAATACATTAGTGGTTGCCAGAGGTTAGGAATTGGGGGGGGAGGGAGGGAGCTGGGTGTGGTTATAAAGGAGCCACTTGAGGGTTTCTGGTGGTGTTGAACTGTTCAGTACCTTTACTGTGGTGGTGGATACAGGAACTTAGAAATGTAATAAAATGGCATAGAACTTCACCTCACAGCTGTCAGGATGGCTATCATCAAAAAGTCTACAAATAGTGGTCGCTTTGGCAGCGCATAAACTAAAATTGGAATGATACAGAGAAGATTAGCATGGCCCCTGCACAAGGATGACATGCAAATTCGTGAAGCATTCCATATTTTTACTTTGTTATACAGCAGAAACTAACACAACATTGTAAAGGAATTATGCTCCAATAAAGATGTTTTAAAAAAAAAAAGTCTACAGATAACACGTGTTGGATGGGAATTCCCTGGCGGTCCAGTGGTTAGGGCTCCGTACTTTCACTGCGAGGGCCCAGGTTCAATCCCTGGTTGGGGAACTAAGATCCCGCAAGGTGCGCGGTGTGGCCAAAAAAAAAGCACACATGTTGGAGAGTATGTGGAGAAAGGGGAACCCTTGTACACTGTTGATGGGAAAAGTCTAATTCAGAAAGATACATGCACCCCGGTGTTCATAGCAGCACAATTTACAATAGCCAGCACATGGAAGCACCCCAAGTGCCCATTAACAGATGATTGGATTAAGGAGATTTGGCATACGCACGCACGCGCGCGCGCACACACACACACACACACACACACACACACACACACACACACAATGGAATATTACTCAGCCATAAAACAGAATGAAATTCTGCCATTTACAGCAATGTGGATGGACCTTGAGGGCATTATGCTAAGTGAGATAACTGAGACAGAGAAAGACAAATACTGTATGATATCATTTACATGTGGAGTCAAAAAATAATGCAAATGAATGTATATGCAAAACAGAAACATTCACAGATACAGAGGACAAACGTATGGTTACCGAAGGGGAGATGGAAGGGGGGGCGAGGGACAAATTAGGGGTGTGGGATTAACAGATACAAACCACTATGTATAAAATCAGTAAGCAACAGGATATACAATATAACACAGGGATTATGGCTGTTATCTTATAATAACCTAAAATGGAATATAATCTGCAAAAATACTGAATCACTATGCTGTACACCTGAAACTAATGTAATACTGTAAATCAACTATACTTCAATTTAAAAGATGGCATAGAACTAAACACACACACAAATAAGTGCAGTGAAAATTGGAGATATCTGAATGAGATCAGTGGATTGTGTCAATGTCAGTATCCTGGTTGTGATATCACACTATAGTTTTGTAAGGTGTTACCACTGGAGGAAACTGGGTAAAGGGTACGTAGGCTCTCTCTGTATTATTTCTGATTTTGAATCCATAATTATCTTAAAATTAAAAGTTTATTTTAAAAATAAAATACAGATACCTCCAAAACATAAAATATATGGATTTATTATTTAGAGCCAAACTTGGGATGCCACAGTTTTTGAGTCCTGAAGCCCAGAGTCTTTTACGAATGCTTTTCAAACGAAATCCTGCAAACAGATTAGGTAAAATTTTTAATTAATTTGTTTCTTTTGTGTGTTTGTTGGTGTTTGTTTTCTAGGGGGGAGATGGATATTTGTGTTTGTTGTGGGATTATGAAATAGTAGGACAAATGTTAAAAGTGAAGACTGAATAAACAATATATATATTTATCCTTGAAATAAAATTACCATTTAATCAAAACTAGTCAATTTTTGATAGGCGCAGGACCAGATGGAGTTGAAGAAATTAAAAGACATTCATTTTTCTCAACAATAGACTGGAATGTAAGTATAGAATGAAAACTTGCTTGAAATTTTTTTTATAATTAACACATGTCTAAGTCTCTTATTTTTCCTCCAGAAACTGTATAGAAGAGAAATTCATCCACCTTTTAAACCTGCAACTGGCAGGCCTGAAGATACTTTCTATTTTGATCCTGAGTTTACTGCGAAAACTCCCAAAGGTAAGGAGAAAACGTGAAAACCCAAATATAAGACAATATATATTTTTTTCTTGTTCAATCAGAAAATCTTATCTAGTATAACTCTATATACTGTCCTCATTTTTTCCCTTCATACACTACCCCTGCTGTAATAACTAGATCATTAGTAAATCCTTTATAGCATTTTATAGAAGTTAAGATCCTTGTTAAATCTTTTAGCAAATTACGTTGTACCTTAAACTTCCATACAATTTGTGTGAAAAAATTATTTGGTTGTGCGTTTATTTACCTGTAGCTACGTTCACATGAAATACTACAGCATAAGTAGTGCCCTTTAAAATTCTAATATTATATGGTATTCTGGAAGTACTTACAAAGTTCAAATCCCAAACATAACTTAAACTTCATGTGAGGTGTGATAACTTCAAAATGATTCATATCCTGTATCAGGCTTTATCCTAAAATTGCACAAACAGTGACTATCAGAGAAGTGATCTTTGAAATGGTAAGTTGTATTTCATTCATTAGTGTGTGCATTATACATAATGGTGTTTTTCACTCTAATGTTCTCTCATTTAGGTGTATCAGAGCCCAGGTTTATCATTGACAAGCAAATAAATAGAAAATGTACTTGCGTGTATTTCCCATAGAGTGTATCATTCAAACCTTGCTATAAAGCTTTACAGCCAAAAGTCTAACAATCTATATTAAGCATTGATGGGTGTTTATTTTTGTAAGACAGCCTTAGAAATTTGGATTAACACATGAACAGAATTTTATCAAATGTATAGACAGTGATATGCATAGAACTGATGATATATGGTAATGTTTTACTTTGCTTTCTGAATACAATTTGTCCTGATAGAGGAAAAATCTTAGAATAGAGCAGTTCTATATTATATTCTGCCCAGATAGGTTCTCTTAGCAGAAGTCTTCAGTATAATACTGTCACATTGATGTAGAATTCACTAAACAATATATATTGCTGAGAATATCAAGCTGATATTAAAAGAGAACTTTATGTGGAGTTGATGTTTAAGTAGATTTACCTGTTTTTTGCTTGCCTTTAGCCTTTATAGTATGTTTATAAATATTAGTATGCCTAATTGTATGTTTATATTTATGAATAACATATTATTATACTTGTATTATTTCTTTTTTAGTGAGCATTAACTGTATTGTGAAAGTATTTTTCTGTTTTTGTTAATGCCAGTAGATTCCACATAAATAATTTGAATAACAATACATGTCATGTCATAAAACATTTTAAGGACTACGTACTGTGATCATCCTAGTGTGTGTGTGTGTGTGTGTGTATATATATATATAAATTTGATCTTTTACATGTATAATAATTTTATCTTCAGTTTAGATTTCTAGATTCTGACATTATGTGTTGAGACCACTGGACTAAATCCCTTTCTCCTAAATTATCTGCAGATCAACCTTATATCTCCCCCTAACCGGGAGCCATAGCATTGTTAGGTTATTATTTAGGGCTGCACTGTCCAATGTGGTAGCCAGTAGCCATATGTGGCTGTTTAAATTTAAATTAATTAAAATTAAAAATTTTGTTTCTTAGTCACACTAACCACATCTCAAATTCTCAGTAGCTACATGTGGCTAGGGGCTACTGTATTGGGCAGCACAGATAAAGAAAATTTCCATCACTGCAGGAAATTCTTTGGGACAGTGCTAATTTAGAATATATTAACCCAGTAATTCATTAATTTAGTATATTCTTCAAATGAATTAGCAATTTTCTGGGCTCTGAGGGACTAGGATGTTAGAGTTTTGATGGCAATAAGCCATCAGGACAGATCTGATACAGTGCCTTACTTAGTTATCCTGGAAACACTGGATACCTGAGAAGTGGAATTCCAGAATAAGTGAGAATGCTCATAATGTTGACAATTCTTCCCTTAATTACCTTTCAAAGCAATTACTTTCTTAGTAATTTATTATTCTTTTCAGATTCACCTGGCATTCCACCTAGTGCTAATGCACATCAGCTTTTTCGGGGGTTTAGTTTTGTTGCTATTACCTCAGATGATGAAAGCCAAGCTATGCAGACAGTTGGTGTGCACTCAATTGTTCAGGTGAGTGAATGTCTAAGTAATTTTAAATTTGAAGTGTTGTAAGATACAGTTCGTCGTGTGGATAATTATGTTAGATTTGATCTGCTGACCTTAAGTGAGCAGCTTAAAATACATTTTATATCATTGACATTACTCTTAGAAACTCCTTTCATATACCTTTGAAAAGGTTGCATGCGCCAGAATCCTGGATACCTATCTGACTTGAAAGTAGAATTCTAAGAGAGTTGAGATAAGTATCACCATCTTGTTGTCTCTCGTCTCCTGTGCCTTAGAATGTTTATTGGGCCTAATTTGTTTCATCCTCTGTCTCTGTTAGATCAGCTGTGGTGAGCTGAGGTCTCCTAGTTCACTGATACTTTCGAACAGGGGTCAGCGGACTTTTTCTCTAAGGACCAGATAATAAATATTTGAGGCTTCGTAGGCTATATGGATCTCTGTTGCGACTACTCAACTCTGCCATTGTAGCACAAAAGCAGTCATAGATTGTATGTAAATGAATGAACATGGCTGTGTGCCAATAAAACTTTGTTTAGCAAAAACTGGTAGTGAACCAGATTTGGCCCACAGGCCATAGTTTGCCAACCTCTGCCATAGAAATATATAAGAAATAAAAATAAACTTAAATTTTAAGTTTTCCAAGTTTTGTGTCCTTGTTCTTTTGGAGCCCCATTGTCATTAGGAAGAAATGGTTATGGATACTGCCTTAGGGTACCTCCCTCCTTATCCCATCTGTTGATCAGAGTGGGAGAAAAAGGAGCTACAGAAGCAGGTTTCTGAGTGTGTGTGTTTGTAGCAGGCGACTGCACTGCTAAATTAAATGTTATTAGAGGAACACAAATAGTACAAACCATTAGATTTATTTCTTCCCATCGTAGTATCATGGAAAGATAAATTTAATTCATCTTCTTAATCATAGAGGGAACTAGATACATCTTTTGAAGCACTGAATTGTTTTTAGGGTATACTTAGTGCTTGAATTTGCTTGATGATTAAGTTGCTTTTGCGCTAAAGTTTTTTTCACAAGTCAGTTATCTTGCTTTCCACTTTCTAGAAAACCAATTTAAGCACTGTTTTTTGAACAAAGTTCATGTTGAAATAGTCTGTCCCTTTTACTATGACAAGCATGTGATGAATTCTATAGAATGTATGTTTATGATTTCTGTGCGGTGCATCAGAGAGACGAATCCAGATGTTCTAATTCTGAATCCTCCTAAATCTTTTCTTCTATACCAGAGGTTTCAAATGTCTCCCCGTTTGCAAAGGTATTTCAAAGACCTATAGCCGTTTGGGGAGTAGAATGGGGCATAACCACTGGCAAGGCTGTCGGCCCCTTATCACGTAGCTCTGTGTTTCTTGTTGTACATATTCAGTTTTTTCTTTTCAACATAAGCTTTTTTTAAAGGCATATTTCTTGCTGTGCATTGTATCGTAGACACTTCAGAAATGCACAGTTGTAGAAGAATATATGCAGAAAAATTCATTTTTATTTTTACTAAATTCATTTATATTTATAGTTAAGGCCAACAGTGCATGCTGAGTAACATGTTTCCCTATTATGTAATGTACCAAAGTCATTACAGGGCTCTTCATCAATTTATAATTGTGTTTGTAGCAGTTACACAGGAACAGTATTCAGTTTACTGATGGATATGAAGTAAAAGAAGATATTGGGGTTGGCTCCTACTCCGTTTGCAAGAGATGTATACATAAAGCCACAAACATGGAGTTTGCAGTGAAGGTAAGTGTTTTTAGATTTCAAATGCACCTCTAACAGTTCTTATTCATGCATGCTAGTACCAGTTAAAAATTACAGTCTTCTTTGGTAAGTGTGCCTTTTGTTATAAAAAGGTAAGGTGATATAAATGTCTGGCTAGTGATCTTCAGGGATCTTAATCTGGAACCATAGATCCTCCTATGAGCTCAAAAGGTAAGGCAGCATACATCCAGTTTGCGGAGGGCAGTACCACTTTACACCTGACCTGGTTTTTAGTAGCACCCCGTGTACTCTCAGAAGTCCCCCGTTTATGGTCAAGATGTCAGGGAGTTCCTCGGAATTATATGCCAAATTTTGTATGTTTACATTTTTATGGCAAAAATGTTCATACCACCTTTCACATTTAGAAGGATCTGTGAACCAATAAAAGAATAAGAACCACTGTCATAAAATATATTATCATTAGCTGTTTTAAGTTCGTCAAGCATCCTAAGACAGTAAAGATTTTCTAAGCCAAAAACCAAGGCACATACCTCTATAATAAAGTTCGAGTCCAAACCTTTAGTTATAAGTGAACAAATACTATATTCAAGTTTCTGCCTTTTCACTTCTTGAGTTGGATGCCTCTGCTCTCCCATCACAAACAATTCAAGTAATGTCTAAAGCTTTCAACTTAATTTGAGCCTTAGAACTAGTCTATAACTATGGGTAGCTCGTGTTTAGTTAGTGGGGAAAGTGGCATTAATTATTATTACTTCTATCCTTCCACCAGTCTGTCCATTTATCTAGATCTAATATGATTTTACTGTGTAAAAGTAAAAATAAATGTGCTTTATTTATGCATAGCAAATATCTGGGAGGACACACCCAAAAATGGTTGCTGCTATCTTAAACTTGGATGTAATTGTTCTAAAAAGTCATCAGTGTCTGTAAGGCATTCTGTCAGTTATAAGGATGAACCATAGAAATACATTTTAATTTGCTCTTCTACTCAGTGAAATGTGGGGTACATAGAAATTTTCAAACTGCACACATGAAAGGAGAGAATGTGAATAATGTACTTGGTAGGCAATCTAAGAATGTATCTTGCCTCCATAAACACATCAGAAAAAAGCAGAAGTGTCCTGAGGCCCCCTTCAAATTATAGAAACCAGGAGCAGTATACCAAAACCTTGAGAACATCCTCCAGCTATATGTGGATTCTTGTGACTTAAATTACATCCCTAAAACCAATCCCAGCACTTGATTCTACTGAAATTACTACATATCTAAGATTCACAAGCAGAGTTATGGATATAATGTAAGCTGGGCTCAAGATTAGCAGATCAGAGAGAATGTTGCCCAAAATAAAACCTCCCCAATTCTCTGGTGGTCCAGTGGTTAGGATGCCACGCTTCCACTGCAGGGAGCATGGGTTCAATCCCTGGTCCAGGAACTAAGATCCCACAAGCCATGTGATGCAGCCAAAAAATAAGTAAATAATAAATTTTTAAAAATAAAATAAAACCTCCCAATGTGTTCTGGTTTTCAAAAGACTAACCCCAAATCATCTCCCTTGAGTCAGCGTGTCTATTCCATGGACCTTTCTTCTTAATCATCCATTTGCCTGATTCTACACTATCATTTGCAGTTGATCACAGTGGACGCCTGTATGTTTGACTTACCTGTTCTCCAAATAAAGAACTGTTTTCACAACTAAATCCATTTCAGATAGCAGATTTGGCTCATATTGAGAGTTGCAAGCTCTTTCCTAGGATGCTGAAGCGTTTGGGTATTTATTGCATACATAATTACTAAGCTGTTTTAAAACTGAAAGTATGAAGGTCACAAAATTTATTTCAGACTACATTTTGGATGAAATGAAAGGAAAACTTGTTGCCTTTTCTTTTTTCTTTTCAGTTTTTTTTTTTTTTTTTTGGCTGCATTGGGTCTTCGTTGCTGCACAGGCTTTCTCTAGTTGCAGCGAGCGGGGGCTACTCTTCGTTGCGGTGTGTGGGCTTCTCAATGCAGTGGCTTCTCTTGTTGCAAAGCATGGGCTCTAGGCGTGCGAGCTTCAGCAGTTGCGGCATATGGGCCCCAGAGCACGCAGGCTTCAGTAGTTGTGGCTCGCAGGCTCTAGAGTGCAGTCTCAGTAGTTGTAGCGCACGGGCTTAGTTGCTCTGCGGCTTGTGGGATCTTCTTGGACCAGGGATCGAACCCGTGTCCCCTGCACTGGCAGGCAGATTCTTAACCACTGTGCCACCAGGGAAGTCCTTGTTGCCTTTTTAAAAATATAATGTTACTTTAACAGATGAAAACGTTAAGAGAAGTATTTTTAAGAAGCAGGTGACATAAAAGAGTTGGAAAGCTAAATTAGTATTTTAAAGGGCTTTATTGTAATAATTAAACTTCATTCTAGCCAAGTAGAATTCTAGGTATGGTATTCTGCTTAGCTTTCTGCCTAGCTTCAAAAATAAAGTTTGTTCTACATAACTATTAATTTTTTATAAGTAGCTTACAACTGATGGGATATTCCATTGAAGCATTTTATTAAAGAAAGTAAATTCAATAAACAAATGCTAACGGTGATATTATAAATACATCTTGCTCTTAATTATCTGTATTGATAGGGGTTAGAAGTTAACTGAGGGCTTCCCTGGTGGTGCAGTGGTTAAGAATCCGCCTGCCAATGCAGGGGACACGGGTTTGAGCCCGGGTCCAGGAAGATCCCACGTGCTGCAGAGCAACTAAGCCCGTGTGCCACAACTACTGAGCCTGCGCTCTAGATCCTGTTAGCCGCAACTACTGAAGCCCACGTGCCACAACTACTGAAGCCCGTGCTCCGCAACGAGAGGCCACCGCAATGAGAAGCCCACGCACCACAATGAAGAGTAGCCCCCACTTGCCGCCTAGAGAAAGCCCACGCACAGCAACGAAGACCCAACACAGCCAAACATAAACAAATAAATAAATCTTATTTTTGTTTTTTTTTAAAGTTAACTGCGTTCCCAAAGGTGTAAGACATTGAAGGCTGGAAGAAAGATATGTTAACTGTGTTCTTGGTACCTTTTCTTGAGGCTTTTGAGTTCTTATTAAATCCTAAACTTGCTAAAAACTTAAACTAGACAGACCTGGTTTGAATGTGACTCATGGCGTAGAGTTTACTTTACAGCCTTGCCATCTATATCAAGACTGGCTTTCAAATTTTGATTAGACAGTCTGGCCAGGTACTTGAATAAAAATGGTTGATAAATGGCTTATAAATACAGTGTTTACACAAAATAACACCTAAGCCTGTAGCTGTAAATACTTAACGTTTATACTGTATAGTTCATGAGATTTTATGATAAATATTTGCCTTTTAGATTATTGATAAAAGCAAGAGAGACCCTACAGAAGAAATTGAAATTCTTCTTCGTTATGGACAACATCCAAACATTATTACTCTAAAGGATGTAAGTAGATTCTTTAACGTAGATCATTTGACTCAGTTGTCTAACTCATATTTGGAATGTTTTCACATATCATGTGGTAGACAAAGAATTCGATATAGTGAGTAAAAAAAATAAATTAGAGGCCAACATATATAGCATAATTCCAGTTATAGAGAAAAATGTTTAGTTAATTTTTCTGCCTTTAAGAAAAAAAAGTATTACATTATTGCTTTTAATATCAGTATTTACTGGAACACTTGGGTATTAATTATGTTCAGGATTGACAAGTCTCAGGCTCCATAGGCTCCCCAAACTGTCTTCCACAGTACTGCCAGAGAGAGCTGTCCCTTCTATCTAACCATGTTACTTCCCTGCCTACAGTTCATGTTCCCCATCACCTCTGGTCCCTGCATTCCTCCATCTGTAGTAGTTTTCACACTTCCTCACACACCCTATGCTCCAGCCATGCTCAAGTATGTACAAATTTTTCTTAACAGACCTCGTTTTCTTCTGCTGCTCTGTCTTTGAATTTATGATTCACTCAATTGAGAATGCCATTTCCCTTTTTTGCCTGGCTAACTACCACACAACTAAGACTTGGCTAAGGCATTACTTCCTTCAGGAATCCTGCCCTGCCCATCACCACCCCCCAGACAAGTGAAGTTTCCTTTCCCTGCTACTTATAGCTTTCATCATAACAGAGGTGTTGGCAAAGGGTGCGAACTCCTCAGGCAGCATTAAGTCCTCTCTTGCTCATGGTGCCCACATAGGCTGAAAGGCCATGTCTGGGTATTGTAGACCAGAAGTGTCATGTAGCCAGCTAAGCCAGAGGACTCCTAAGGTAGCTTTCACCTCTGAGGTTCTGTGAATACCAACGTTTATCCTCCCTTCGCCTTCCTAACTGAAACTCTAATTTCCTCAGAATAATTTATCACTGTTCATTGTTAGAGGAGAATGTTAACTTAGTCCCATTAAATATTTCACTTAAGTGACTCTTTAATTAATATAACCTCCAAGAATCCAGCCAAGTAAATTAAAAAGGAAATGTAGAAAACACTTTCTCTCAGCCTTGCCTGGGGAACTCCCTAAGCTGTTGCTATTTTTTACATCTTTGCTCCTTCCTTCATTTCAAATTCCAAAGTCTCTAAAATTATCCCCACTTTTGTTACAGCATCTCCAACATTTTTTTAAACTCTTATTTCTATGTCTGTTTCTCCCTACTAGAATAAAAACTTTGAGGGCAGGTACCTTGTTTTCTCCATATTTGGGGCCCTAATACATGGTACCTGTTAGGGAGCTAAGCAAAGGTGTGCAGTAACTCTATGAGAAGAGGGGAATAAAAGGGCCTGAAGTTTAAGGAGAGGGTTATTTCAGTTTGGGAGTGCCTAGAGTACAAATCCAAAATTACAGTGAGCTTTCTTTTTCGACATTAGGAGTAAATTGGTATGCTTCTGCGTGGTTGAATGGAATTTCTCTTTGCTACTTAATCTTCCTACTTAGTTCTTGCCACAGCTTGTCTTTCGATTTAATCAAAACCAGAATAATTCTTTGTCTGTATGTATAAATACAGAAGTTCTGCAGTTGCAGAAGTTCCAGGAAAATCACAGCAGCATGTCTTTCTACCAGTCCCTCTCATCATTAGTAGGTAGAAAGATCAAGAGGAACACACCCTAAGAGCAGAAGTTCAGTGCCCCTTCGGATACCATACCCATACTTATTTTGATAGCCATGAGTTAAGGTTCACGGAAGGAAACTAAAGGTTATTTTTCTGACATTCAGTCTCATCAATTCCTATTTTAATATCTTTATGTGTATAAAATTGTTTGCAAATTTTATATCCTTCATTGGTTGTGATAAGTAAAATTTTCCTTGTATATAAAGTGAGTTTTAATTTCTCTTTTACTATGCCAAACTGTGTGCTGAGCACATGTAAAGCTTCACATAATTTTTTACATTTTGCTGTTAAATGTTACAGGTATATGATGATGGAAAATATGTGTATGTAGTGACAGAACTTATGAAAGGGGGTGAATTGCTGGATAAAATACTTAGACAGAAATTTTTCTCTGAACGAGAGGCCAGTGCTGTCCTGTTTACTATAACCAAAACTGTTGAATATCTTCACGCACAAGGGGTAAGTCTTTTTAACGTTTTACATATACACACACACACACACACACACACACATATATGTATAATATCTTATAAAATTTGGTATAAAATACCAAATACTCTTTCTCTTACCTTTTCTTTCTTAATGTTTGAGCTGAAATTACAAAGGTAGAAGTTAGTTTATGCCTGTAATGAAAAATATATTAGCTTAATTATCCTACTGTTCTTCCTCTATGTAGACTTCTCCCATTGAG
Source organism: Delphinus delphis (assembly GCF_949987515.2). NCBI lineage: Eukaryota > Metazoa > Chordata > Mammalia > Artiodactyla > Delphinidae > Delphinus > Delphinus delphis. The sequence goes on from NC_082704.1 coordinate 109,338,802, forward strand.
CTTGAAATTCTTTTTTGTTTCCTTCTTTTTTTAATTTAATTTAATTTTTTCACTTTTTATTTTATATTGGAGTATAGTTGATTAACAATGTTGTGAGAGTTTCAGGTGTACAGCAAAGTGATTCAGTTATACATATAAATGTATCTGTTCTTTTTCAAATTTTTTTCCCATTTAGGTTGTTATATAATACTGAGCAGAGTTCCCTGTGTTATATAGTAGGTCCTTGTTGGTTATCCATTTTAAATATAGCAGTGTGTACATGTCATGAGCTTGAAGTTCTACTTTGAAATTTTAGCTTGTTTATAAACATTAAATTTTTATGCTTCCCAAGAAGTGAGTGAGAGTTTGTGACCTGGAAGATGTAGCACCGTTTTTGCTAGGCCACTGTGTACTTTTGAGAACTGGGCCCATTTCGAGTTTAGAAGTGAACCAGAGAGTCATGGGTTGTATTCACTTATAAAAGGAAATCCTTCAAACAGATGAGGCCAAATAGCCACCTGGTTTCTGGATGGTGGATGCTTTCCTCCTTTCTTCCTGCATATAGATTTTTAGTAAGTGGCAAAAAAAAAAATCATATTTTTAAAAGAAGAGAAGTCTGGGAGGGAAGGGGAACAAAGGAGAGATGAGGGGAGGAAGGAAAGGAGGACAGCAGAGGAGTGAAGAGGAATGGGAAGCAAGAAAAGAATAAGAGATCTCTTCTTAAGGAGTTTATTTTCAGTACGTTATTCTCGTTTTCTTTGCCCCTAGAAGCTAACAAATGAAATGTGTTAATTTAATTCTAGAGCTTCTTGACTTGTAGCTGCTCAAGATTTGCCTAGTACTGGGATTGGAAATTGGTAGAACTCAGTTTTCACTGAAGAATTTGTGAGTTTGCAGTCATCTAACTCTTCTATGTTCTTTTCTCAGTGCCTCAGCAGTAATTAGTTATTAAAATGTTCTGGAGAAATAGTGTTCCGGATGTTAGGACCTAAAACTGAGGTTATTGATTAGAACATAGACTCAGAATTTGGTGATGGAGGAAACACATAAGTCTAATAAGGAGTGTCAGAGAGGCTTATGATAAAAGAAGTATTCAAGTAGGTGATTAAAGGGGGAAAGTAATACAAACTCTAAAGGAATGGTATCTTTTTGTGTTTGTGACTTTGTTACTTGGATATCAAGTAGCCAGTACTTACGTAAATCTGGGAGTTTTTTTTCCTTTTTACTCCTAAAACCCATGCCTGTTCCATTGAGCCTGTCTGTATATGTTTGTTGTATTCATCCCTTGTACACGCCATTCCCTCTACTTAGAATGACTACCCCTACTCTTCTGGCTTGTTCATTCTGTTCTTCAGATGTTGGATCAGTTGTTACCTCCTCTAGAGACCCTTCCTGACCCGCCCGAGTTATGCCCCATCTCTCACCTATTTATTCTCTGCCTCCCTTACTACTAAGTTCCTAGCATATAAAGGCAAGGATCTTACAGGTCTTGTTCACCAAAGTATCTGCAGCTTCTTGTATAATACCCTGGTACATGATACACATTCCATAAATATTTGTTGAACGATGAATAACCTGGAGACAGATATTACTGCTATTTGCATTTTTCCTTAATCCGCTTACTTAATTGGACAAAGAGGGGGAAGGTAAGTACTGTTCTTTCTTCCTCCTCTCCTTGCCCCAGTTCTGTGTTGCAGTTATATTACACTGTCAGCATTTTATAATGTTGGGATAATGTAAAGGTTGGTACCCATCATCTTGTTAAGTGCATTGCTTGACAGTTTGTGAATAAATAATTTTCCATAATGGAAATGTATCGTTAATGCACCTCTTTAATTTGTATTTCAATTAGGTGGTTCACAGAGACTTGAAACCTAGCAACATTCTTTATGTGGATGAATCTGGCAATCCGGAATCTATTCGAATTTGTGATTTTGGCTTTGCCAAACAGCTAAGAGCAGAAAATGGTCTTCTCATGACTCCTTGTTATACTGCAAATTTTGTTGCACCAGAGGTAATTGCGAAAGAGTTTGCTTGCAATATTTCAATATATTTAAAAACTCATTTACTGTGTTTAATATAGAATAGTTAATAGTTGTTTAATTGAAGAGTTAGTTACTGAGCAAATAATTAGAATAAAATGTCAGCCCTTTTTCTTCTGTTGGTAGTTCATCCTGTCATCAATCCAGTACTACCTATAATGCTTTTCCCGCTCTGACTTCTGTCTTTCTGCATAATCACACATCTATAGCTAACTACTATCACTGACACTTCTGTGCTTGTCAGTGCATGGAGTTAAATGGAAACTAGCTTATTCTTCCCCTTTCCTAACACCCTTCGAATTTCCTGGTTTTGTCACCATCTTCCTTGTATTTCTAAGGCTAAAACACCATGGGCTCTTCTTGTCTTTAGCTGTATAACCAGGTACCATCTCTTTTATCCCCTGCAACCGGTCCGGGGCTCTTCTGTTCACAGAACTGCCATCCTAGCCCCTGCTTCCCTCACCACACCCCCAGATGACTGCCGCAGCCTAGGTGCGCGTTGCTTCCTTTTGTCGTTCTGTGATCAGTCCACAAAGAAGCTACAAAGCTGCTGAAGTCTTCTTCAAGCACTGCTTTGATCAGGTTGCTTCTTTTCCTAAGAAATTGCAGTTCCCCACTGTAGCAACTCTAAAATCCACTGCTTTGCCCTCAAAATTTCTTGCCTTTTGATTATCACTGTGTAAAAAATTGTAACTACAATAGTTAATCCTAATATAGGGCTTATGTGCCAGTCACATGTATTAACGGATTTCATCCTCAGAGATATAATTTATATATAATAATTCATTCTCATTATAACTTACGTGAGGTGAGTACTTTTATTTGCATTTTATAGGAAACCAGGTGCACAGTGAGGGGGTGATGTCATTTGCCTGTGGTCAGATCTAGATCTGAGCCCAGGCAACCTGGCTGCAAAGTCTATGCTTTTACCATGTGCTAGATATTTCACAAAAATTGTAATAGTTGATAATGTTAAGATAGTTGGATCCCCCCTCTGTTTTCCAAACTTTTTGTAATTTTGTTACTTTTTAGATAGAAAAATATTTTTTAAAGATTATTTGAGTCTGTTCTCCCAGAGATACTAGAACTGATGAGGGACAGATTCTTTTCTTCTTTGTCCACATATCCACAGCCTCTGACACACATTGGTGTCCAAGCGTGGCCCCCTAATCCAGCCATCTAATTTTTCCTCATGATTGTTTCCTGCTTCATACAAGCAGTCTGCTTCTTGAAATCACCATGTAGCTTTTATGCCTTGGCACACTGGAATGGTTTTTGGAATGTTTTTTGCTTTAGACCCTGCCTCTAAATTCTCCTTCAGGAAATCTTCGGTGATCATACTGTCCTTAGACCTCTTTAACTCTTTGTCTCCTCTTTACCATTTAGTCATCTGGGTTAAAACTTTAAAGTCCTCCTGAAATCTTCCTTCTCTGTTATTTCTCCACATTTAGTCTGTTGCCAAATCCTTTCCATTCTGATTCCTAAATATTGTAGACCCCTTTTCCCTTACCCCATACATCCAATCTTTTTTTTTAAATTTTATCTTGCCGTATAACATACAGTAAGATATATTTTTTAATGCTTTTCTTTTTAAAAAAATTTATTTTATTTACTTATTTTTGGCTGCATTGGGCCTTCGTTGCTGCAAGCGGGCTTTCTCTAGTTGTGGAGAGCGGGGGCTACTCTTCGTTGCGGTGCACGAGCTTCTCATTGCAGTGGCTCCTCTTGTGCATGGGCTCTAGAGTGCAGGCTTGGTATTTGTGGCACATGGGCTCAGTAGTTGTGGCTCGCGGGCTCTAGAGCATAGGCTCGGTAGTTGTGGTGTGGCACATGGGCTTAGTTGCTCCGTGGCATGTGGGATCTTCCTGGACCAGGGCTCAAACCCGTGTCCCCTGCATTGGCAGGCAGATTCTTAACCACTGCACCACCAGGGAAGCCCTATACATCCAATCTTTACTAAGTCCTTCCCATTTTATCTTTATGTCTTCCCCTTCATGTCCTGCCTTACAAATTGCCTCCTGTGAGGTGGCCTGTCTCCATTCTCTCTTCTTGCCAGCATTTCCTCTATGCCTTGAGTTATCTTTCTGGTATACACATCCACTTATTTTATTTTCCTCTTTAATGCTTCAATAACATCTGATTGCCTGCAGGGAAAAAAATCTAGATTACTTAACAAGCTTTTTATAAAAAGCTCTTCAGTGAACTCCCTAGCGGTCCAGTGGTTAGGACTCAGCACTTTCACTGCTGGGGCCCAGGTTTGATCCCTAGTCGGGGAACTAAGATCCCGCAAGCTGTGTGGCGCAGCCAAATAAATAAATAATTTAAAAAGCCCTTCAGTCTCTCTAGTATCCCCTGTCTGGAAATCTGGCCACACTGAACTTGCCTGGCACTAAGCAGGCTCTGCTCTCTTGCCTCTGCCCTTTGAGTGTCCTCTGCCCTCCCCCACCTCTTCACTTTGCCTCCTGAATTCTTACTTATGGGCCCAATACAAGCAGGCTGCTCCTAGCTTTCCCTCTCTCCCCATATCAAGAATGAATTGCTTCCTCATCTTTGTACTCATATCCTTTACACATATAGTTTTGTTAGAATACTTATCATGTTGAATTGTTAACTATGTATATGTTTATTTCCTTTGCCAGATTCTGATTTTCTTAAGGAAAACCATTGTTTTGTATTTGTCACAGCTTTTTTTCCTTATTGAAGTATAATTGCTTTACCATGGTTTGTTAGTTTCTGCTTTATAACAAAGTGAATCAGCTATACATATACATATATCCCCATATCTCCTCCCTCTTGCGTCTCCCTCCCACCCTCCCTGTCCCACCCCTCTAGGTGGTCACAATGTATTTGTCACAGTTTATGCCTGATAATAGTTGGTGATTATTAAATGCTTGAGTAAATCAAATTATATATATATATAAAAGAACAGTTTTGCACTATACCATTTATACTTAGTTATATGTTTTCTTAATTGTTTTATGTTAATCGTTTCTGCAGCCCCATACAAAATATAAATACATTTAAATAAGAAATTTACCTTCAATTTATTTTTATAGTCCACTGTGTGCCACAGCAGCATTCAGTAAATTAATTTGAATATCAAAATTTAAATTTATACAATTCTCACCTATGAACGTGTCTGACATAGGTCCATGGCCAGAGTCCCAAGCAGTTGTTAGTTCACCGAGAAGGAAATAAAGTTTTAAGCTTTAAAATGCCGGGGGCTTCCCTGGTGACACAGTGGTTAGGAATTCGCCTGCCAATGCAGGGGACATGGGTTCGAGCCCTGGTCCGGGAAGATCCCACATGCCGCGGAGCAACTAAGCCTGTGCGCCACAACTACCGAGCCTGAGCTCTAGATCCCGCGAGCCACAACTACTGAGCCCCGTGTACCACAACTACTGAAGCCCACGCGCCTAGAGCCCGTGCTCCCAACAAGAGAAACCACCACAATGAGAAGCCTGCACACCACAACAAAGAGTAGCCCCCGCTCGCCGCAACCAGAGAAAAGCCCGCTTGCAGCAACGAAGACCCAATGCAGCCAAAAATAAAATAAATAAAATAAAATAACTTTTAAAAAAAAGATTTAAAATGCCAAAAAAAAATTAAATTTATTTATATGAATTATTAGTAGTAGAAGGTTCCAGAATAGGATTACTATATTGCCTTGTTTGTTAATCATGTTCTGTTTTTCTTGTGTGCATTGATTTAGGAGATATAATTCAGTTCACAGCCTATCCAAATCTATATAATAAACAGCAGTGTGTTAATACTAATTTTTACTTTTTCTAGGTTTTAAAACGACAAGGCTATGATGCGGCTTGTGATATATGGAGTCTTGGTGTCCTCCTCTATACAATGCTCACTGGGTGAGTATGTACCATATGTTGTAAGCATTTATTTATCAATATTTTGTTTAAATTATCTAGGTTTATTTTTTCAATCTCTATGTTGTAATATCTTTCCTTCCATATTTTCTCATCTTGTTTAATAATACAATCCTCCTATCTCCCTCTCTCTCTCTCTCATATTTATAGCTATATCATTACTGTTTTCTGTAGTGTAGTGTTATTAATGTCTTGAGGTCATAAGTTGATTTTTTTCCATATCTTTTTTGTAGTCTAGTTATGTCATAAACATATACTGTTTTTTTGGGTTTTTTTGCGGTACGCGGGCCTCTCACTGCCGTGGCCTCCCCCGTTGCGGAGCACAGGCTCCGGACAGGCAGGCTCAGCGGCCATGGCTTACGGGCCCAGCCGCTCCGTGGCATGTGGGATCCTCCCGGGCCAGGGCACGAACCCGCGTCCCCTGCATCAGCAGGCGGACCCCCAACCACTGCGCCACCAGGGAAGCCCCATATACTCTTTTAAATATTTTATTCTATAATGTGTCATATCTTATTTATATTATTGTGTATTAAATCTAAATTAATATTTCATAACTTATATCTTGACCTGGTGCTTTATGAAGCTTCATGTTGTTATTTTTTTACTTTAGTAGGTTTTAATAAAGTATTACATTAAATGAACTACTTAGAGTACTTTTGGTTACTGCAAATAAATATAAAAATTACCAACCAAAAAAGAAGTTTTATTCATTAGCATTTTAATTCTATTATAAATTAGTTACACTCCATTTGCAAATGGCCCTGATGATACACCAGAGGAAATATTGGCACGGATAGGAAGTGGAAAATTCTCACTCAGTGGTGGCTACTGGAATTCTGTTTCAGACACAGCAAAGGTAAGTATGGCTTCCTATTAAAAGCTTTTGAGAAAATAATTTTTCATAATCCCTAGTGAGAAAAAATAATATCAGTTAGAAACTTGTTTATAAAGTTGTATTGAAATGATGTTACCAAATAACTCAAACTCAAAAATTGACAACTAATTTTGTTTCTTTCCCAGAATATATTGGTTTGGCTTTATTATCTATATATCTCAAACTACTTCTTACTGATGAACATGATGAATAATAATGGTGGTGGTCTTCATGATTTGTGTGTCTCCTCTGTGCCTCACACTGCACTTTACCTAAATTATCCCATTTAATCCTCTTAACAACCCTGTAAAATAGGTGGTAGTATCACCATTTCACAGTAGGAAACCAAGGCCCGGAATTTTAGTGTGAACTTATCCTCAGTTATACACCAGGCACATGTGGATGCTCAAAAATAAATAGCTGATTCCAAAGCCCTTGTTCCCTAGAATAACTACACCATTTTCTATTTTTGGTCCATATTATGAAGAAAAGGGTCAATCTTCTTCACAGTAGACAGTAATTTAGTTTTATATGTCTGCTTGAAATCTATTTGGAAAGCCTTTCTCGCTGGAAGACCTGCCATCCCCTGAATAACGCTGATTTGCTTTCTAACCCTGCTCTAGTTTCACTTTTTTTTTTTTTTTTTAGTTTCACTTTATTTAGAGAAAATTCTTTTTTAAAAAGAAGAGCAAAGTTTTTCATTTCAAAATAAGGAAAACATAGAGGAGATGAGGAAGATACATATTGGTAAAAAGTGCTGGCTCATTTTGCTTAGAGGTGGGTGCTTGAGTTGAGGTGATTGCATTAGTAAATAGGGTATGTCAGAAATTTTTATAGATACTTTTGGCATAGAGATGAAGCCTCAGTTGACCAGCTTAATGCCTGTGTAGATAATACTTAGTTTTGTAACTGTATTTAAAGTGATAGGTTAGCCTTTCCCCTTGTTTAACAATAAAATTTTTTAAACCAGATAATTCATTTTCCTGGGTACTTGTTTACTTTTTTTTTTTTTTTGCGGTACGCAGGCCTCTCACTGTTGTGGCCTCTCCCGTTACGGAGCACAGGCTCCAGATGCGCAGGTTCAGTCGCCATGGCTCACGGGCCCAGCCGCTCCGCGGCATGTGGGATCTTCCCGGACCGGGACACGAACCCGTGTCCCCTGCATCGGCGGGCGGACTCTCAACCACTGCGCCACCAGGGAAGCCCCTTGTTTACTTTTTAATTCATGTATTGAGCACCTACAATGTGCTTAATAAGTGAAGGCTCCAGGGATAAAAGATGTGACTCAGATGGAATTCCTGATCTCAGAGAGCTCACAGTCTAGTTGGGAGATAGCCAAAAATATACAGTACAGTGTCACATGTGCTGTTACAATGCTCTGTTTTGTATGCTAAAGAAGTTCACAGATGATGCTTGATCAGAAAAATTTCAGGGAAAGCTTTCCAGAAGCAATGAAGGGATTCGCCACGCAGCTTTGGGAAGCAGAAGGACGTAGTCCATCCCAGGCTGAGGGATCAGCCCATGCGTGGTCCTGATGGAATGGGAATGGCAGAATGCCTCCAGGGCAGTGCAAGGAGTTTGGTATGACTAGTACCAGGTACACGTGAGAGGGTAGCCGATGAACCCCAATTATGGAAGGCTTTGTTGATCATGCTCAAGATTTGGAGTTTACTCTAAGTATTGGGGAACTGTTGAAAAATACTAAGCATTGTAGTGATCAGATTTTCCTTTTTCAAGGTCACTCTGTGAAGTAGTAGTTCTTATCCATTGGAGTCCACCAAAAACTTTGTCACGATCGGTTGTCAAGCATATCAAGTAATGTTACCGTAGAAAGTATCAGAGTTTACATACTGCCTGCTTTTTTTAATAAGTTAAAGCAAGTCGAGGTTATCTCTATAATTTTTATAATTTGGTTCTCATTCACTTGCATTTTATTATGCTTTTTTGAGTGCAAGGCAGGTGAGGATGAGATACAAATAGAGCACAAAAAATTGCATCCAACTCACAGCCTATCTTATGAATGCCATGTGATTACTAATAACGTTTGCTAATTTGTCCAGTTAAGACCTGTGATTACAAGTATAATGTAATACGGTGAATACCCACAAAATTGGGAAGTAGAAAAAAAATAAAAATAACTCTGTAATCTTTGAGGGGAGCATTTAGAGCCCTCAAGTTAATTCCTGTTATTGAACAGTTATGTACTGCTTTTCAGCATTACCAATAGCACAAAAACGTCTTAAGTAGCTGAAAATTACTTATAAATAAATCCACAAAAATGTAGAAAACTCAGAATATCTGAGGGAAAAAAAGAGCCAAAGTCCTTAAAGATACATAAAATGTGGTAAATTTACCCTTTGTAATACACCAAAATTACTGTTACTCAGGGAGGAGAAAACAAAGACCTAAGTTTTTGCTTTTTTTTAAACAAATTGTCATATTGACTAAATTGCTTTGCACCCAAAGGTCTGCTAGTGGGAAAAAATAGTGTCATAGAAGCCAAGGAAGAATACTCAACAGTATCAGGTGCTATGGAAAAACAAAGGTTTAAGTTTATTTTATTATTCTTTTTCCCATTGTAGGACCTGGTGTCAAAGATGCTTCATGTGGACCCTCATCAGAGACTGACTGCTGCCCTTGTGCTCAGACATCCTTGGATCGTCCACTGGGACCAACTGCCGCAATACCAACTAAACAGACAGGACGCACCGCATCTAGTCAAGGTGAGCAGCCCATTTGGGCACTGTGTGCCACATGTCCTCCAGGAGAGATTATGAGACGCCCTCTCCGTACCACAGCACCTTGCCCTTTCACTTTGCCTCTCAACCTGCATCCAGTTCTTGCGTGGGAATCTCTTACAGTGGGTGATTTAGAAAAGAAAAAGTCAAGGCATGCCAAAATAGCATAATAAAACCAGTTTAGGAATGATTTCTGAATTTATCAATCAGATAAACTTTATGGATTTCCTAACTTTTCTTTGTACCTGTCTTTCTTACGCACAACCCAAAGCAGACTCTTGGAGGTTGTCAGCAGTGGCAAAATACAAATTCTAAAACAGCATGCCTTGCTGACTCTCATGGTAAAGGATTGCAAAGGAAAAACAAATTTAATAGTCCTGAGAAAAGTAAGGACTGCTTGTTATGAGCCCACCTGTGTCCTCTCTCATCGATAATTTCAACCTCCCACATTGGCCTCTTCAGTTTTAGTTAAATCAGAGGATTTGACCTGTGTGGTTATTTTCATTATGAGCCTAATAAAATCTATGTAAATTTGCATATGAAGAAAATATCTGGGAAAAAATCATTTCATATTCTGTGTACAGGTGACTACCCATTGTCATTATTTGTGACCTTTCTTTCCTGTTTTCAGGGTGCCATGGCAGCTACATACTCTGCTTTAAACCGTAATCAGTCACCAGTTTTGGAACCAGTAGGCCGCTCTACTCTTGCTCAGCGGAGAGGTATTAAAAAAATCACCTCTACAGCCCTGTGAAGTGACCTCAGTGAGATATTTGGTACCATGGTGTAAGCTGATAGCACAAGTTCTGGCGACAGGTAGCACATATCTGAGAGACACCTGCAGGCACACACTGTCCCAGCTGGTACCCATAATGCTGCTGCTCCTGCTGCTCTCCCGCTTTCGTCTCTTCTCGCTTTAAATGATTGTTAGCAGGTTAGATTTTCCTGGAGCTTCGGCTGAATTGAAAATGGAAACATGATGAAGATATATTCACTGAATCAACAAGAAGAATAATGAACACATGAATACCACCTAAAAATACACTGAATAAAGTACTCTACACCACATAGCATTATTTTTATAGGAGATATTTCATGTCCCTTAAATATTCTTTGTTAGTTATAGGGATGGACAGTTTATGTTAAGCACTTAGCTTAAACAATCCGTTTATATTAGCACTGTATCCCTTGTGCCATCCAACATTTTGTATGTTTTTGTAAACAGTTCATATACAGTACATTTCTGTACTGCTTTCTTTAATGTATACATGCCTTGTTTAACTTGGAATCTATTATTAATCAATTGACTATGAATTCTGGTTAAATAGTTCACCTGGATTAACGGTATTGTTGGACAGCCCTAAAAATGGCCAGATTGTAGAACAGCTGTTGAATGTAATACTTCCAAAATGTACATATCTTTCCCCATGTCTGTTTCACTGGTTCGTTCGTTTGTTTCTTAAAGTCAGGTGCTCTGTCAGGCTAACCTAGAGAGCTGTTATGGTAAAGAAAGTTATCATATGTGTGTGGTATGACATCAAGAGTACACCTGTGAAGTTAGTCCATATACTTTGCAACTCCTTAGGGTCTTTTTTCCTTTATTAAGGAAGTAGTCCTTGCACTTTTAATCTTAAATAGTATCCATTCTTAGTAGTTGACATAAATTTGGGATTTTTCCCAATATACATCAAAGGCCTTTAAGAGGCATGGTGAAGAGACTGGCGAAGGAAAATTTAGCAACAGGTCATTGAAGTCCCATTGAATATTTCATGTTTAAATAGATCAAATTGCAGAATTTAGCCTATGAATAACAGGATACCTGTTCTTGTATACCTGCAGGAAAAGTATGCTTTTTTGGGGAAAAAAAGTAAATCATAATTCTATCCCATTAAGATGCTCTATATTAAACACTAATTTGAATGTAATAAAGGCCACAGGCCTCTCTATGAAATTGGACTTAAACTTTCTTATTCTAGGGAATAAAACATTCTTGATCAATCATAGCTGAGGTAGGCTAAGTGAATGTTCAGCATTGAGTGTTTTCTGAATTCCTCCTGATGATTTATAGCCATATAATGCTTTCTTTTCTTTTTTTTTAAAATTTTTATTGGAGTATAGTTGATTTACAGTATTGTGTTAGTTTCATATAATGCTTTCTTTAACTTCAGAAATGATCACTTTTCATAATGGTCACTGGATCTGCTTAGATTAGAGTATTCATTATCTACATCTAATTTGTTAGTTTCCACAATATCATTAAAGAAACTTCTGCATCCATTATTACCTGTATCTTTGCCAAGCTACCTAGCATACATCAATATGTAAGATGAAAAACATATGAGCAAGGAAAAGGTGATTTAACTTATCTCATCAAGAATGTGCCTGAACAGATCTTTCCTAGTCATGTACTAAGTCATTTACATCAGAACTCTTTTTTTCCTGCCAGAAGCTTTAAATCTTCCCCTGAGAGTACAAAGCCAGGAAAGCATGGTTTATCTAAATATCTTGGAAGCCGCTCATTATTCCTTAATTTCTCCTCTGTGCAATTAAAGGGAAAGAGGAAATCTATCATGCCTTTTGCCCAAGTGACACAAAATGATTATTGCATAGAAAGCAAATGTAAGTTTATCTTCTAAATAAAAAATGTATAGGAGGAGGGATTTCAGAAGATCTAGATGGAGAAAGTTTTTAAATATTCTTGAGTATATGGATGCTAACTATTAACAGCTGCTTTCCAATGCCTGGAAAGAAAGCTTTGTTTTTCTTTCTCCTCTATTAAGTGTTCCCAACCATGGTCATCCCAAATTTTTGTCACTTTTAAAATGTTAATGTAACTCTAGGCAGAAAAAAGATAGCATTTTCAGATTTTTGACACTAACACTATTCCATAAGTGCTTAGGTGTATTGCCCATCATCGTCTTTTAGAACCAGAAGTAAATGTGTAAATGCTTTTAAATTATCTAGTCCAACTTTCTCATATTGCAGGTAAAGAACCTGAGACCCAAAGCAAAGACTAGAATCCTTAACTTCCCTTTCAGATTTTTTCCCTCATAACACCGTGCTGCCTTCCCCTCGTATTATCACTCGACCACAAACTGAGCTGTTCAAAAACTATATATTTCCTGGGGCAGTCCTCTACTAGTATATGAATGCCTTCTTTGCCTAGTACAGCTGCCAGTTTTATTGGAGAAAAGCAAGTTATATGTTCACAAAACTGGAGGCTTTCTGCCTAAAAAGCAGTTCACGAGTATAATTTATTTCATCTGTGATTCTGGTGTTCCTATTGCCTTTGACAGAGCAGACAAACTTGGCCAACAATGTGCTCTAAATGTAATGCTTGTGCTGGGATAACCTTTCCATTAATTTCTCCAAGTCCAGTTCCTCCTGGCCCCTATAGTTGTGGTAGTGAGGCCCTTTCCCAGTTAGTCCTGCTGGTTACCAGGGCTTCTCCCAGGAGGTTTTATTTCAATCTGAAAGATATTTCAATATGAAAGAAGGAACTAAACTATCAGGCCACTTTTACAAACCTCCTCTTAGCTTATAATCCACAATAATATCCAGAATGGTAGACTTAACATTACCAAGCACGTACTGGAAAATATGGATCACACTACCATGTGTTTTCTAGCTTCCCTTTCAAGTGATGATGCTAAATTAAGGTAAGTTTTTTGTCCTTTTAAGCTGTCGTATAAGTAAGTCATTTCAGCTCCTAATTTATAGATATGTCTTCTAAGTACAATAGACCCTTCACTTTAACAGATCTGATATGGATTCATTTATTCACAAGCAACCCCAAAAGTCCAAAAATATAATAATTTTGACAGGGCACAGAATCAAGATGCTGTGAGGCTGGAGACTGACGTGTGGGAAAAGTCACTTAGTGAGTATCTGGAGAGGGTGTGGTGTGTATGCAGTAGAGATTCTACATTTCACACACAGTGGGCTGCAAAGAGCAGGTTTGGGCCAACCATTTCCCAACTATTTTTAAGAAGTGGTTGCTGTTGGGACCAGGGGACATCTTGGGAGGTGGGGCTAGCCTGTTAGCTGTGCCCTGTACCCTCAGCCCAGGAAAGATTTCATGAATGGGCAGCATGGGTTGGGTAAGAAAGAGGCTGGGGTACGTCCAGCCTCAGGTGAGAGCAGAAAAGCGTTCAAGATTTGGGGGCTTGGTATAGATGTGCATCACCATGAAAGTCAGCAATACACATTTCAACATGGCTTTGATTTTCTCTACTTCCTGGCCTTTATAAATGAGCTAAAATTTTTCAGTCTTCTTTACTATTGAGAATTCTCTCTTATGGTGGTATCCAGCATTTGAGATTTATGAAGGCATTAGGACAGATATCTCAGGAATGTAAATGGTCAGAAAAGGTCTGCTTTCTGTGACGAACAGATATGATGGGTTCCATGGCTGACCTTGGTGCTTAAACCAGGAGGTTTCAATCCAGTCCTAGAGTTCTGTCCCTCCGAAAGGTCCAACTCCATGTGACTAACAAACTGGATGTATACTTTGAGCCTTATTTAATTCACAGATAAGTTGACTTAACTCAGCATTTTTATTTCAATTAATGAAAATAGTCCTCTTTTCACCTCCAGATTGCTTACATTTTGCTGGTCTCCCCAAGTGACCATTGGTGGAGACCAGTTAATGAAGGAATGAAACTCGCTTTCTTGGGAGTGTGGTATTCTGCAGAGCCACGCTTAACCACTTTTTCTAGTGAAGAATCTACAGAATGATAATAACTAAATATGGATGGCCAAGAAGAATTTGTATCTACAGTGCGCTTTATGTATTTTTGACACTGCTGTATTCTGTGTGATCGAGTGACTTGTAACTGGTTCCAATGTGACTGTTTGCAAAGAATTCTAGTAACTAAGTCGACTTAATTTTCTTAAGCCTTGTATTACTATCAGTCTCACATTTACCACTTTGATTCCAGTCTTTTAACTGTTCATACCAGGGCATACCAAGGGTTGGGATGAGAGCCTACTTCCTACCTCTTAAGGCACTTTCCTCATTATTTTGCCATATAACCTTGAAGTGCATGATAAGCTGTTTAAATGTCCATGACTTCTCCCAGAGCAACTAGCAAAGTATATGACATTGAATAGAGATTAGTGGAAAGGAAAATTTAGAGACTAAGTTCAGGGGTGCAAACCTCAAGAAAACCTCTTTAGAGCACATACCATTTGAGTACAATGTATGTAAACGTATGTGAGAAGAGAGTCGCTATAATAGTCCTCTCTGAGTAGCTTAGTTCAATATCTAATGGAAGTGAAAATCTTTACTCCTATTATCACTATAGTACTGAGTGAACTGTATACTGAGTTTTTCAAACAAGTACTTAAAATAGAACTTAAATACAAAGCAAGGGCATAAGGATAAAGGTTTTGGTTTGCGTTTCTCTAAGTGTAGTTTACCATCTAAGGCTTTGTTTTTTAATTTTTAAAAAAAGCTTCAAGGTATTGCCATTCCTTAGCATCCTTAATGATTATGGGTGATGAGTTTTTAACTCTTAAAATTACATACCTGTATTATGTTTATCTTAACTCTTACCCTAAGCAAAAGGGAAGGTATACACCTAAGGGATGTAATTATTTTGCATTTTTGGCCATGGGTGGGAAAGGGATGGGTATCTACTTAAACAGTTTTTAAAAAAGAAAAAAATCACAAATATTTTTCTACTATTATATATGATTTTACTTTATACTAGTTTCTCTCTAGTAAGGCATGCCAGAAGCCCAAGGCACCATATCATGAGTTCATATGTATTGTACCTTTTATTGGTGGTTAAATCGCATCAGATGCTTGGCCCTGCTGCCATAATTACGAAATGCTTGTAAAGGATTAAATATCACTGAATACTTTAAATTGTTTTACTTAAGAGTCTAATCTGGGAAGTTTTCAAATCATACTATTAATGTGTAATCAAAGCTCTTTCAGATGTATCCATGAATAATCCTGGAACAATATTGCTTGTATTCCTGTCACAGAACAGGTTTTGTAATCTTTAAAAGAAATGAAAATTTATATAATAAAGTTTCAAATAAATTCATGTATGTCCCTTTATGAGATTATTTCAATTATATGACTGTTAATCCTTCATATTATCAAATTATTCTATCTGAAGTATACATTTATCAAATTGGATTGATAGACCTTAAAACAGGAATGTTTCTGAGTTAATAAGAAGTGCAAAATAATTTTTCTATGCAAAGTCTTGGTTAACCCAAAGAGTTTGTCAAATCAGACTCATCAGTCATAGATCGTAGCCAATACCAAATTTGATTAATGATTTAAAGGATACAGGGCGATCACTAGGCACAGGTGAAACAGTCTTCTCTTGGAGAAGTCCAACATTACCACGCTTAGCTCCACAATGCCCTTTTTCTCCCTCATTACGGTGCATTTTGAATTCCAAATTAAAGGACAGTTTCCTTCTGGGCAGTGTTTTCAGAGACATTGTATAAACAAAGGGACTCATTTGGTTTTGCATCGTCCTCTTTTTATACCTCATTAATTACACAATTTAAATGATGAGCCTCATTCTCCAGCCAACCATGCCTCATAAATTCATAAATTCCAGGTTTTACAGTAAGCCATCTCTATAGACCAAGTGCGTCTTGCTACAAGCTTTTGAGAGAGAAGAATTTTTCATTTTCTTTCCGCTAGTAAATATTATTAGCACTTTTAAAATGGAAATTTGGGGAATTCCCTGGAGGTCCAGTGGTTAGGACTCCAAGCTTCCACTGCAGGGGACCCGTTTTTGATCCCTGGTCAGGGAACTAAGATCCCCGCAAGCTGCGTGGCACAGCCAAAATAAATAAAATGAAAATTTGATTGAGGTCTTGATTCCTGGTAGAGAGGGAATGGGTTGTAGGCCTGCAGCTAGCCCTTTTCTTCACAGTTGACATTTTTAGTAGTTTTATACTATGATGGTGCATTAGTCTGTTAGGACTGCCACAGCAAAATACCACAGACTGGGTGGCTTAAAAAACAGAAACTTATTTTCTCACTGTTCTGGAGTCTAAAAGTCCAAGATCAAGGTGCTGGCCAGGTTGTGTTCTTCTGAGGCCTCTCATTGGTTGATCACCTGAACTTCTATCTCAGGAACACCCTGAATTGCCTTACATCCTTGCCTTTATACTGCATCCACTGAGCAGTAACTGTGTTGGAAGAAACCATACAATTATGCAAAAGGATACCACTGCAGATTTATGTTATCCGATCTCAGCTAAGCTCTCAGTATCGTTTGTCAATTATTTTGTTTTTTCCTTGGACAGACCCATTTTCCCATTTCTTTTTTTTAAACAGCTTTATTGAGATATAATTTACATACCATAAAGTTTACCCATTTAAAGTTTTTTAGTATATTTACAGAGTTGTGTGACTATTATCATAATCTAATTTTAGAACATTCTCATCATCCCATAAAGAAACTTTGTACCCTAGTCAGAGCCACCATTGTCTTTTGCTTGGACTATTTGGGGTAGCCTCCTGCATGGTGTCTGTTTCCTCCCTTGCCCCTCTACAGTCTGTTCTTAACACAGAAGCAAAAATGATCTGTTCAAAACCTACTAAGGATTATAACAAGTGATCTGGTCTCCCTACCTCTCTGATCTCATCTCCCCAAGCTCCCCTAGCCACATGGGCCTTCTTGCTGTTTCTTGAATATGCCAAGCACGCTCCCACTCAGGGTCTTTGTCCTTGCTGTTCCCTCTGCCTAGAACACATTTCCCCCAGATGTCCCCATGACTCACCTCCTTCAAAATGATTCTGATGATCAGTCATGTTTGGGAGCCATCCTGTAACAGAAATGAAGCCTGATTTTTTTTCTCCTTTGGTGTTTTATATTGGGTAATTGACAGAGACTTTTGATTTTTAAATATTTAAACTTAAAATATTTGGAATCTGATTACTTGCCACGCGCTAGGCATAATTACTGAACACTTGAATGCATTATATCAATTTAATTCCCACGACAACCCAAAATGGTAAGTTCTATTCCTACACCCAATTTAAAGCTGAAAAAAACTGAGCCTTATAAATAGGTTAAGTAACTTGTCCAAGATCATATAGTAATAAGTTGCTGCAGAGCTGAATTTGAACCGGGTCTCTCTAACTCCAAAGCCCAAGTTCACAATTATTTGGCCTGGAAGTAAAATTTAAATAAATTTTATAGCTATCCTTTCATCCTCAATCGTGTAAACTGCAAAATACTACAGATGGAAAGAGAAACCCGGATCTTTCCATTTCCTCTAAGAAGTGCATCTGTCACTGGTTTGTCATCCTCAACTCTTAATAATGTTTTGGGCTGGATACTGCTTTGTTTAGGGGTGACAGGCCTGTACTGTGCACTGTAGGATGTTTAGCAGCACCCCTGGCCTCTGCCCACGAGATGCCAGCAACACGGCCTTCCTTCCCCAGATGTGACAACCAGAAGTGTCTCCAGACACTGTCAAATGTCCCTGGTAGAGAACCACTTTGTTTGACAATTGTACTTTATTTCTCTGTCACTTAGGTATGTCCACCTCCTTAGAAAATGTTGAAATGCTAATGTTTTCAGAAAGGTGATTTATTTAAAATAAGCTTACTTAAAAATAAAGCTATTCATCCTGCATAGTCAGCTGTATTAGCTTGCTGAAGTTACCATAAACAAAGTACCACAGACTGGGTGGCTTAAACAACAAAAATTTATTTTCTCACAGTTCTGAAGGCTACCAATCTGAGATCAAGGTGTCCGCAGTGTTAGTCTCTTTTAAGGTCTCTCCTGGGCTTCTAGCATGGCCGCCTTCTTACTCATGCGATGCTCCCCTCTGTGCTGTGTGCTAATCTCTGCTTACTTATAAAGACACCAGTCATATTGGATCAGGGCCCACCTTAATGATCTCATTTCAATTTAATTACCTCTTTAAAGACCCTATCTCCAAAGTCACATCCTGAGGTATTGGGGGTTGTGAATTCAACATACGAATTTTGGGAGGATACAATGCAGCCCCTAACACTCAGTTTGTCTTCTCCCCTCCCTTCCTGTGTGTTGAGCACTTACTATGTGCCAGACATTCTGCTAAATGCTGGTAATAGTAAGCAAGAGATGTGATCTCTGCCAAAGAAGGTTTACAGTGAGGTAGGAAACACAGATATTTATAAAGTAATAACAAGTGTCATGCAAATATTACGCTTTGGGTCAAGTTAAGACTGAGCTGTTGAGATTAGAGTTAATGAGCCCGCAGCTCAAACCTTGAGACGCCAGTCTGCCACAAAGCAGCCAGCAGCGGGCGCTACCAGAACCCGCCTTTATTGTGGTGGGCCCCGCCCACTCCCTCCCGGATTCCGCCTTCTGCCTGCTCACGGCCCAGTTCCCCAAGGGGTTTGGCAAACTGCGGTAAACGCTCCGGGACCGCGTCACCCTCCGCTCTGACAATAGGCGTCAGTCGGCCCCGCCTACGCCGTAGGGCCGGGAGTGGGGGCGGGCCCTGAGGGCGCTGGGAGGCGGGGAAAAGCGACGCAAGCAGCCGCGACGCCATTTGTCGCGGCCCAGCGTGGGTGCAAGCGGATCTCGGAAGAGCTCGGTTGTTAGATTCTCGCGCGCGCGCGATCCGCTCTCCCCCGCCTGCTTCGTGTCACGCTGTCCCACGCGTCGCCCCTCGGAGGAGTCGCCGCCGCCACCCAGATAGGAGTCGGAGACGCAGCGAGGCCGTCGTCACCGCCATGCCTAAGAATAAAGGTAATGCCGCCTGGACCCCGGGACCACGACTCCGCTCGGCCCGGTCTCCCCGGCTGTGCACGCGGCCTCCGGATCTCCTAGGCGGCAGTAACCTGCCTCTCCGCCCTGCCTGCACGCAGCTGGGCGATCCGGACGCGATCCTGGGCTCGGGAGAGGAGCTGGGAAGTTACTCCTGTCTTCCAGTTTGGTCACATTGGGGTGGAGCCGACGCCATTTTTGTAGGGCCTCCTGCGGGAGGACGTGTGCTTCTGCTCCAGATTCGCGCCAGACTGACCCCGGCACTATAGGGACCTGTGGGGAGACCTCCCCCGTGGCCGCCTGGGCTTCGCAGATGGGCGTCTTTGGCCTTCCCGGCAGTTCTTAACTTTCAAAGGGTGATGCCTGTTTTAAGTGGCCATCAGGTACTCCTGCATGGAATTCTTTATGGGCAGTTGTTGGGTATTGTTGAGACTACTCCCTCTCTCTTTTGTAAATAGTGGACGAAACCTTGATGCATTAAGGTTCCTCTCTAGAGACTTACTCTTACCCATCCTTTTACGGGGCTTTCTTTTTCCCAGAACACCTGTTCCATATTTAGCCAAGTTTTCTACTTTTGCTCCAGATCGGTATATATTGTGGTGGGAGTAAAGACCTTTCAGTTCCTACCATTCTTAGGCCAAACATTCACAAACTGTCAGATTTGAGGATAATTTTATTTGGAATTTGCAAAATGGAAGGCCTAATCTAGGTAAAAGCAGAACAGTCCTAAAGAAATTCTTTTTTTAAGACTTAATGGTGTTTCTGTCTTCAGTATTCTTACAATTTCTCAGAGGAAATTGTGGAAGTCGAAACAGGGAAAAGGTATTTTCCTACAGGAGAGGCATGTATTTCACAACCCACAAGTTTCCTTTGATTAGTCATATTTGAGACCCCTGCCCTGACCCAGGCCTACTCTGTTCTCTTTTTTACTTCACAGCTGGCTCCAGGAATTCTACCTCATTTCCTCTTTGTAGCTGTCACTACTCTTTTTATTCCTTGATGTATTTGGTTGCAGTTCTGTGCGAGATTTGGTGCAGCTCTCTCAGGGCACTCCACCTCACTGCCCTCTTACTTGCCGTTCCTTTTTGTAGCAAGTATTATACTGCTAATTATTCTGGTAAAGACGGGGTGACAAAATAGGGTTTTCAAAGTCATGGTTTTCTTGTAACCTACATCATCTGAGATGGTAACTGGATCCATTCAATAGATATCTTATTTTTCACCTTTATTTCTGGCGATGAGATTTCCGATTTCCTCACTAGACTGTAAGTTCTGAAGGGCAATAGTAGTATCTATTGGAGAACGTTGTATCTATTGGAGAAGACACAAACTAGATACTACTATTGGAGAAGTAGTATCTAGTTTGGAGAAGATTGGCATCTTTAGGGATATTCGTCTTCCCATGCCTGAATGCAGTATATCTTTCCTTTATTTAGGTGTTGTTTAATATCTCCTTACATTTCATGTGCATCTTTTGTCCGGTTTATTCCTAGCTACCTTATATTTTTTGGTTGCTAATTAAAATGGTAAAATGAAAATATTAGAATGAAAGATTTCAGACCTACAATAAGCTATAAAGCAAATATAATGAATAACTGTGCAGTTGATGCATCAGTCATGTCCTGTCAAAAGATAGCAATAAAAGTTATTTTCACAGACAAAATTTAATATAAAGAATAGGGGACTTCCCTGGTGGTCCAGTGGTTAAGACTTCGCCTTCCAATGCGGGGCGTGCGGGTTCGATCCCTGGTTGGGGAGCTGAGATCCCACATGCCTCACGGCCAAAACACCAAAACATAAAACAAGCAGTATTGTAACAAATTCAATAAAGACTTTAAAAATGGTCCACATCAAAAAAAAAATCATTATAATATAAAGATTGGTTAACCCATGTATTGGAGAGCTGAAAAGGCAAAAAGGGAACCACCCTAAGGTAGCAATTGCTAGAAACAGCTATGGCTCCTAGAACTGGAGGGAAAAAAGGAGAGAGGTTGTTATTATTAAGACTGACAAAAACAACAGGGATTTACTGTAGAGCACAGGGAACTATATTCAGTATTTTGAATTTATGGTAATAAACCATAATGGAAAAGAATCAGAAAAAAAGAATTTAGATATATACATATATATGTATAACTGAATCACTTTGCTGTACACCTGAAACTAACACAGTATTGTAAATCAACTATACTCCAATTAAAGAAAAACAAACAAACCTGACAAAACTTGGAGGAGGGGCCCAGACCTCTAAAGAGGGGGCGCTGTCGATAGCAGGGTCTTTGAGGACCCTGTGAGGTTGGTTCTGGGGCAAAGCAAAAGGGAATCATCTGCAACCACTGAAAGCAGTTACAGCCAGAAGACTGCTGCTGAGTTTATGCCAGTAAAACCGAGAAGCAAATCCCCTTTCTGCTCCAGCCTGCCCTCTGCAGCATCCCAGCGGCAGGGCCTAACTGGCAGCAGCGGGCCAAGGAGAAGGGCGGGGGTGGGGAAGCTCCGAGAGGAAGGCTGCAGGACCAGCACTGGTGCTCAACTTCTGTCCGGGTGGGGTTCCCGGAGGCCCACAGCTCAGGGCGGGCTTTTGTGGTGTCAGTGGCCCAAATGGCAGAGGGACATATTTACAGTTGCATTATCAATGCTAAATTTCTAACAGTAATTTCTTAACATCATCCAACATCCAGTCCATTTTCAAATTTCCCCTATTGTCTCAAGGGTGTCTAGAGTGTAAGTATATAATATACCTAATGTCGTATACTGTATTTTTTAATTTATTGAGGTGAAAGTCACATCACATAAAGTTAGCCACTTTAAAGTGAGCGAGCGATTCGGACTTCCTTGGTGGTGTAGTGGTTAAGAATCCGCCTGCCAATGCAGGGGACATGGGTTCGAGCCCTAGTCCGGGAAGATCCCACATGCCATGGAGCAGCTCAGCCCGTGAGCCACAACTGCTGGGTCCACATGCCACAACTGCTGAAACCTGCGCGCCTAGAGCCCATGCTCCACAACAAGAGAAGCCACTGCAATGAGACGCCACATTGGGTTGCTAGCACTTGACACTTAGTAGATGCTCAGTAAATAATTGTTGGATTAAGTCACCTCCCTTCTGTTGACTCCACCCTTAGGTGAATAATAGGCTCTCCCTTGGTTCCAAAGGGACTGAACTACATTAAAACACATCTAGTTCACAAACCTCCTTTAAAGTTCATTTCATTACATGGCAATAAAATAGGGAAGGGGATGATCAGGGTATGGTTAATTCTGGTAAATTGACAAGCAATGAATCATTCTTTTATAAATAACACGAGGCATACAAAAATTATAAATAATGCAGTGAATGCCTGGGGAATCAACCCATTACTCTGAACTTGAGAATTACAACACATATTCAGTTAAAGCCCTCTGTGTTCCCCTCCCCAATCCCCTTCCGCTCCCTCTCTTCATCTCTTCCAGGAGGTAGCCACCATTCTGAATTTGGTGTTTAAGCATTCCTATAGTTGTAAAACCCATCTGTTATCTTTACTTGTTATCTTAGAGGAACAGTACTTTTCAAGACTCCCGAGTTTTATGAGATGCAGTTTACTAATGTGAAATAAATTCGTGATTATTTTTCTGTTTTTATTCATTGGAAAAGCCAGAGCCTGTGAACATAATCTTTGTGATGTTTACACACGTATTGTCACTGTGTGTTGCCACTAACTGTGTTGCCACTAACTGTATGTTGCCACTAACTGTGTTGCCACTAACTGTGTGTTGAATGACTTGATTTGGATTGATTCTTACCAGCTTATTTCCTCTAGAATCCTCTAGACTCTGTCAGTTTATTACCTCAGGGAAAAAAGGTAGCCTTGGGCCCACTTATGAAGAGCAGTTGGGGTAAGGTGCTCCCACACTTTAAAGAAGTTACTACTTTTAGTTTTAAAATCACCAGTCCTTTAGGAATGTATGGGCTACTCTTGAGTGATTGATTCAAAGAATTTTCCAACTAAATATGTGACTCAGTAAACAAAGTAGGTGTGATACTTGCACTGATGCCCACTCTGCTTTGAAGATTTGGCATGGTTGGTGGCTTGAAGCAGAGGATACTTTTCTCTTTCTAGGAAATGAGCTCTGAGGACTCTGGGTGGGTCAGACATTGTAGAGGCCTGCCGAACATAGCACAGAGCATTGTGAGACTGCCCCTGGGACAGAGTAAGTGCACATGACTCAAGAAGTTAAGAGTCTGTCTTTGCAGTGGCCAGGTACACGTTCTTTATTCTGTTTGGGCTGTGAACTGTTTTTGCTGCTTCCAGGCTCGTCCCGTGAGTCCCTTAGTGTCGCTACCACTTAACACCGTTCTTCTGTCTTTTGGAATGGCTGCCAGTGTGGTTTAGGTTCTAGAATGGGAACAGAACGCTGTGGAGAGATACCCTAATGTGGGGGCCAGGAACAAAAAAGGATTAGGTTGGATCTGGTCACCCCCACTCACTAATAGTGTTGCTTCTCTGAGCTTCAGTAAACTCACTGGTAAACTGGGCATAAATGACTTATTATCTCATAGAGTGATAGTGACAAGTCAATGGGTGGCATTACTGCATACTGGTTAAGAGTATAATCACTGGGGTGATACTGCCTGATGCAAATACCAGCTCTCACTTCATTCTCTCTTGTGAGATAAAGACAAAATAATGCCTATCTCATAGGCATAAGCTTGTTAAGGGCGAGTTACTGGGACAGCGAGAAGTCTGCTTGGATTGAAGCATAGGGAAATTGAAGAGGAGTAATGAGAGGTAGATTGCTGTCATGCTTATAGGTTGAAAGACTTATATTCTTTAAGGTAGTTATGTTACCACTAACAGAAATAAGGATGTTTATTAAGGACCAACTTTGTAAAAGAAAGTAATTTGAGTTTTGAGTAAAATTTGAATGACAGTAGCCCATTCACTGGAAATGTGCTGAGCCTCACATTAGAAATGAGGCCAAAGCTTAGTTGAAATAGTAGGATGAGATGTAAAATTCTTAGCATAGAAGAGGTAGGTGAGAGAAATTTTTCCTTAGAAAGTAGGTAAGCAGAAGCTGAGAATTTGGACTTAATGAAGCTCAAAAGGGATAGGCATAGTGAAGGGGTAGGGGTGATGAAAGGTCAAGAATAGTGCAAGTGGCCCTTTAAAAGTCAGAAAAAGAGTTGAGAAATGATCAGCAGTGTCATTATTTAAAGTATGGAAAACGGGAGGGAGGGTACAGATTTTTAAGGCTACCGGTAGATAGAAGAATTCTAGAACCCTACATGGTAGAAAGAATATAGAGGCACTTGAATCTTCTGTTGTAACTCCCTCATTTTATAGAGGCTGGAATTGAGATCCTGAGAAGTTTTGTGAAAGCTCCATGTATCCTTTATTCCTCCCTTCACATATGGTCACAATTCCCATGTTGTTTCCATCTCAGAAATATTCCTCTTATTTGTGTCTTCCTCTTCACGGTCAGGCTAGGTGTGCTTCATTCTATGTGTAATAAGGACAGTGACCTTCTTACCAGTTTTCCCACCCAGAGGATCATGTCACACCTCTATTTTTTGTTGAACTATTTAAGATTTTTTTTTTTTTTTTTTTTTTTTTTTTTTTTTGCGGTACGTGGGCCTCTAACTGTTGTGGCTTCTCCCGTTGTGGAGCACAGGCTCCGGACGCGCAGGCTCAGCGGCCATGGCTCACAGGCCCAGCCGCTCCGCAGCATGTGGGATCCTCCCAGACTGGGGCACGAACCCGTGTCCCCTGCATCGGCAGGCGGACTCTCAACCACTGCGCCACCAGGGAAGCCCTATTTAAGATTTTTGAATAGTAAAGTTCACGATTCAGGTTTCAAAAAGTGTAGAATGAAATGTCTTTCCTAAGTGTGTCCTCTTGCCAATGAGTTCTTCTCACAGGCAGTCATTAACTTTCTTGTACGTGCCCTTCCAGAGATATTTTATATGTAAGCAAGTATGAATATCCCTTTTTTACACAATGGTAGCTTTATACTCTTCTTCAGCTTGCTCTATTTGTTGTTAAACTTACATTATGAAGAATTTTGAACATATACAAAAGTAGACTAGTATAATGAGCCTCCATGTACTCAACTCCTGGCCTCGGACATCATTAATTCACAGCTAAACTTGCACCGTCCGCACCAAATCAGGGTCCACATATGGGCTATACATTGTCATTGGTTGATATCTTTTAAGTCTTTTCTAACTGGTAGGTTCTTCATCCATCTGTGGGGGTTTTTTTCTTCATAATGTATCTGTTGAAGAAAACAGATTGTCTTGTGGATTCGTCCCCATGTTGTCATCGTCCCCATCATCCCCCAACCCCCAGCTAGATTTTGCTGATTGCATCCCTAGTGTACTTTGATTTTTACTGTTTTTTACCAGACTGTCTTTTAGAGCAGTTTTATGTTGATAAAAAAATGAGCAGAAATTGCAGAGTTCCAACTCCCACCCTCCCAGTTTCCTCTATTATTAATATCTTACATGAGCCACTATAGATAGTCCATAGTTTACATTAAGGTTCATTCTTTGTGTTGTACGTTTTATGGATTTTTGACAAATATATAGTGACATGTATCCACCATTACAGTACCATACTGCATTAAAAATCCTGTTGTTCACCTATTCACCTGTCCTTCCTTCCCCGCTCCCCATCTGGCAACTACTGATCTTTTTACTCTCTCTATAGTTTTGCCTTTTCAAAAATGTTATATGGTTGGAATCATACTATTCAGCCTTTACAGATTGGCTTCCTTCCCTTAGTAATATACATTTAAGGTTTCTCCATGTCTTTGGGGGGGTTGATAGCTCATTTCCTTTTATTGCTGAATAGTATTCCATTCTATGCAAGTACCACAGTTTATGCTTTCACCTACTGAAGGACATCTTGGTTACTTCCAAGATCAGGCAGTTACTACCTTGCTTTTTTTTTTTTTTAACATCTTTATTGGAGTATAATTGCTTTACAATGGTGTGCTAGTTTCTGCTTTATAACAAAGTGAATCAGTTATACATATACATATGTTCCCATATCTCTTCCCTCCTGCGTCTCCCTCCCTGCCACCCTCCCTATCCCACCCCTCTAGGTGGTCACAAACCACCTAGCTGATCTCCCTGTGCTATGCGGCTGCTTCCCACTAGCTATTTTACATTTGGTAGTGTGTATATGTCCATGCCACTCTCTCACTTTGTCACAGATTACCCGTCCCCCTCCCCATATCCTCAAGTCCATTCTCTAGTAGGTATGTGTCGTTTTTCCCCGTCTTACCCCTAGGTTCCTCGTGACCTTTTTTTTTTCTTAGACTCCATGTATATGTGTTAGCATACGGTATTTGTTTTTCTCTTTCTGACTTACTTCACTCTGTATGACAGTCTCTAGGTCCATCCACCTCACTACAAATAACTCAGTTTCATTCCTTTTTATGGCTGAGTGATATTCCATTGTATATATGTGCCACATCTTTATCTGTTCATCCGATGATGAACACTTAGGTTGCTTCCATCTCCTGGCTATTGTAAATAGAGCTGCAATGAACATTTTGGTACTTGACTCTTTGAATTATGGTTTTCTCAGGGTATATGCCCAGTAGTGGGATTGCTGGGTTGTATGGTAGTTCTATTTCTAGTTTTTTAAGGAACCTCCATACTCTTCTCCATAGTGGCTGTACCAATTCACATTCCCACCAGCAGTGCAAGAGTGTTCCCTTTTCTTCACACCCTCTCCAGCATTTATTGTTTATAGATTTTTTTCATAATGGCCATTCTGACAGGTGTGAGATGATATCTCATTGTAGTTTTGATTTGCATTTCTCTAATGATTAATGATGTTGAGCAGCCTTTCATGTGTTTGTTGGCAATCTGTATATCTTCTTTGCAGAAATGTCTGTTTAGGTCTTCTGCCCATTTTTGGATTGGGTTGTTTGTTTTTTTGTTATTGAGCTGCATGAGCTGCTTGTAAATTTTGGAGATTAATCCTTTGTCAGTTGCTTCAGTTGCAAATATTTTATCCCACTCTGAGGGTTGTCTTTTGGTCTTGTTTATGGTTTCCTTTGCTGTGCAAAAGCTTTGAAGTTTCATTAGGTCCCATGTGTTTATTTTTGTTTTTATTTCCATTTCTCTAGAAGGTGGGTCAAAAAGGATCTTGCTGTGATTTATGTCATAGAGTGTTCTGCCTATTTTTTCCTCTAAGAGTTTGATAGTGTCTGGCCTTACATTTAGATCTTTAATCCATTTTGAGTTTCTTTTTGTGTATGGTGTTAGGGAGTGATCTAATTTCATACTTTTACATGTACCCGTCCAGTTTTCCCAGCACCACTTATTGAAGAGGCTGTCTTTTCTCCACTGTATATTCTTGCCTCCTTTATCAAAGATAAGGTGACCGTACATGCATGGGTTTATCTCTGGGCTTTCTATCCTGTTCCATTGATCTATATTTCTGTTTTTCTGCCAGTACCATACTGTCTTGAGTACTGTAGCTTTGTAGTATAGTCTGAAGTCAGCCTGATTCCTCCAACTCCATTTTTCGTTCTCAAGATTGCTTTGGCTATTCGGGGTCTTTTGTGTTCCCATACAAATTGTGAAATTCTTTGTTCGAGTTCTGTGAAAAATGCCATTGGTAGTTGGATAGGGATTGCATTGAATCTGTAGAATGCTTTGAGTAGTAGCGTCATTTTCACAATGTTGATTCTTCCAATCCAAGAACATGGTATATCTCTCCATCTATTTGTATCATCTTTAATTTCTTTCATCAGTGTCATATTATTTTCTGCATACAGGTCTTTTGTCTCCTTAGGTAGGTTTATTCCTAGACATTTTATTCTTTTTGTTGCAATGGTAAATGGGAGTGTTTTCTTGATTTCACTTTCGGATTTTTCATCCTTAGTGTATAGGAATGCCAGAGATTTCTGTGCATTAATTTTGTATCCTGCTACTTTACCAAATTCATTGATTAGCTCTAGTAGTTTTCTGGTGGCATCTTTAGGATTCTCTATGTATAGTATCATGTCATCTGCAAACAGTGACAGCTTTACTTCTTCTTTTCCGATTTGGATTCCTTTTATTTCCTTTTCTTCTCTGATTGCTGTGCCTAAAACTTCCAAAACTATGTTGAATAAGAGTGGTGAGAGTGGGCAACCTTGTCTTGTTCCTGATCTTAGTGGAAATGCTTTCAGTTTTTCACCATTGAGGACGATGTTGGCTGTGGGTTTGTCATATATGGCCTTTATTATGTTGAGGAAAGTTCCCTCTGTGCCTACTTTCTGCAGGGTTTTTATCATAAATGGGTGTTGAATTTTGTCGAAAGCTTTCTCTGCATCTATTGAGATGATCATATGGTTTTTCTCCTTCAGTTTGTTAATATGGTGTATCACGTTGATTGATTTGCATATATTGAAGAATCCTTGCATTCCTGGGATAAACCCCACTGGATCATGGTGTATGATCCTTTCAATGTGCTCTTGGATTCTGTTTGCTACTGTTTTGTTGAGGATTTTTGCATCTATGTTCATCAGTGATATTGGCCTGTAGTTTTCTTTCTTTGTGACATCTTTGTCTGGTTTTGGTATCAGGGTGATGGTGACCTCGTAGAATGAGTTTGGGAGCGTTCCTCCCTCTGCTGTATTTTGGAAGAGTTTGAGAAGGATAGGTGTTATCTCTTCTCTAAATGTTTGATAGAATTCGCCTGTGAAGCCATCTGGTCCTGGGTTTTTGTTTGTTGGAAGATTTTTAATCACAGTTTCAATTTCAGTGCTTGTGATTGGTCTGTTCATATTTTCTATTTCTTCCTGATTTAGTCTTGGCAGGTTGTGCATTCCTAAGAATTTGTCCATTTCTTCCAGGTTGTCCATTTTATTGGCATAGAGTTGCTTGTAGTAATCTCTCATGATCTTTTATATTTCTGCAGTGTCAGTTGTTACTTCTCCTTTTTCATTTCTAATTCTATTGATTTGAGTCTTCTCTCTTTTTTTCTTGATGAGTCTGGCTAATGGTTTGTCAATTTCGTTTATCTTCTCCAAGAATCAGCTCTAGTTTTATTGATATTTGCTATCGTTTCCTTCATTTCTTTTTCATTTATTTCTGATCTGATCTTTATGATTTTTTTCCTTCTGCTAATTTTGGGATTTTTTCCTTCCTCTTTCTCTAATTGCTTTAGGTGCAAGGTTAGGTTGTTTATTTGAGATGCTTCCTGTTTCTTAAGGTAGGATTGTATTGCTATAAACTTCCCTGTTAGAACTTATTTTGCTGCATCCCATAGGTTTTGGGTCATCGTGTCTCCATTGTCTTTTGTTTCTAAGTACCTTGCTTTTTAACTTGCTTGATGTATCCTACAGCTGTAGGACAAAATGTAAACTCTCAGGGTTGCCAGACTTGTTGCTCTCCCTCTACTGCCACAAAATCAGTGTCCCTTTCCAGTTGATAAAACTTTACCCACCCCCCGCCCCGGCCCAATTATCTTCTTTTTGCACACAGACCTTTCATTTGGGGGAATAGGTACAAGAGAGACCCCATTTTATAAAATTTATCATGATCCGTTATATATCCCTCCTTGGTCCTTGTGGGCCACTGTAGGAGGAGTTCACTGAGCAGTGTATTCAACCAAGTAGTCGTGATGTTTATCATATCTCCTTTTGGTTTGTTTGTATTTTATGTCAGCAGTATCCCAAAAGGGATTTCCAGGAAGGGTAGGGAAGTGATGACATGTATATGTTTAATATGATTGGAGATACATGACCAAATTAGGTGAATTTTTTAATTTTTCATTTTTTTCAGGTTTTTGTTGTTTGTTTGAAGTATGGTTTACAACATTATATTAGTTTCAGGTGTACATCATAGTGATTCAGTATTTTTGTAGATTAGACTCTGTTTAAAGTTATTGTAAAATACGATATTCCCTGTGCTGTATAATATATTCGTGTAGCTTATTTATATTACACATAGTAGATTGTACTTCTTATAATTTAAGTGGCTTTTAAAGAACATTCTGTAAGCCCTAGTTTGGTTTCTTTTTCTGTTTTGCAGATAATTAATGTCTTTTTCTTTAAAACCATTAGGTAAAGGAGGTAAAAATAGACGCAGAGGTAAGAATGAGAATGAATCTGAAAAGAGAGAGCTGGTGTTCAAAGAAGATGGGCAAGGTAAGCATTTTCATAAGTTAGATTTCTTTCAGTAATAGTTTTCTTTCTTAAGTAAGGTTTTCAATTTCTCAACATAAAAGAG
Source organism: Delphinus delphis (assembly GCF_949987515.2). Lineage (NCBI taxonomy): Eukaryota > Metazoa > Chordata > Mammalia > Artiodactyla > Delphinidae > Delphinus > Delphinus delphis. The sequence goes on from NC_082704.1 coordinate 109,369,277, forward strand.
ATACTGTTCATAATCCTGAGCAAAAAACCACATGTCCCCTTTTGCTCTTCTCCGTTTCTCATCCCCCACACTTCTCCAGAGCCTTTCTTCTGGTAGTTATTTCTTGGTATACTCAGCATGTGCTGAGGATTGATGGCATTTCTGTAAATGTGTATGTTTCACTGTTTTATGTGAACACTCATGTTACAACTAAGAATGAATTGAGCAGTTCAGAGGGAATTAAGCCTCAAAAGCTATGGTTGACAATTCCATGACTTAGTAGACTTTTTTTGATAGCGAATGGTGCTACATAGTATGTTCAGTAGACCATGGGTATTTGAGGAATGCATCTGAGGCATGTAAATTACATGTAATTTCATAACATAATAAAATGAAACTGAACAATTGACCTTTTCAAACTGATTAAGATTTTTGTTAAGTGCCAGATACATAACAGTAGTTTCCCATGTTTTGTTTGGTTTTGGTTTTTGAGAGTTATGTTTTTGGGGGTTTTTTCGGGGTGGGGGGTGGTTAACATCTTTATTGGAGTGTAATTGCTTTACAATGGTGTGTTAGTTTCTGCTGTATAACAAAGTGAATCAGCTATACGTATACATACATCCCCATTTCCCATGTTTTTATTTTGAGTAATTTCAAACTTTCAGAAAAGTTGCACTCTAAGTATCATGAATTCCTTTAACCCCTTCATCTTTGTGTGCGTGTGTGTGTTTTTCCTGAACCATTTGGAAGTTAGTTGAAGACATCATGATACTTTTCCCTTACTACTTACTTTATCATGTTTCTCCTAAGAACAAGTATATTCTCTCACGTAACTGCAGTAGGATTATCACACTCGTGAATATATTATTTATCTAATATATAGTCCATATTTAAATTTTTCTAGTTATCCCAGTAATTTTCAGCAGTTTTTAACAAAGAACTTTTTCTAATTATCTTTTTATAGAACTTGGTAGATTTGTTCATGCCATGAATATATAAGCCACTAAAGATGAAACATGTTATTTGGCTAAAAGACCCTTTTATTTCTTACCCTTGATTCTTGCCCTCCTTTAGCAGTTGACTTTATTTTGACTGCCATTACTTTTTCTTTTTCACGTTTTCCCCCCACTTTGGAAGAGAGCCTGCCTTTAAATCGACCAACCGTGTTGAGGCCCTAGGTGGGTGCTAGGTTCACGGTAGTCTGAGTAACTCACTTCCACTTGTCAATACCACAGTCGAGCCTTTGAAAGTTTTGTTTCAGCGTATTTACAAATTGGTGGATGTCCTCTTTGGGAATCAGTCTTGCATACAACTTGAGTAAACTAAAGGTTCTGAAGTGACCCCCCCCCCCCCCCCCCCGCCCCGGTCTTCTGTCATTTAATGACAGAAGAGACGGCCCGTGTGCAAGCCACTGCTCATCATCTCAGTTTTTCAAGTGGCAGTGAAGTAGGGTGGCTTCCTGGGTACCCTTTTGGAAAGATTGTTGATTAAAAGTTTGGCATTTTGTCTGGGGGCATCTTTCCAGCTTTACAAAAACTTCAGAATAATCACTAAGATATTCTAATTTAACAGACATTAATAACATATAAGCTGATTTTTATTTGCCAGTGTACCAAAAATTGTGTTGCAGTTAGCCTCTAAAGACTAACCCTCTGAGGGAAAGGAGACGAAAATTGGGTGAGGATCCACAGTGAGAGATTGATGAGATACATTTTAGTGTACATTTTGGGCCAGGCCACCTTGATCTCCAGAAGTAGAGCATACGGTCATGAAGACAGTGGACAGTCCACTTAACTCAAAATGAGTAGATAATTAAAATATTTCTGATAGCAGGGACAGCTTGTCATAGAAATGGCATTACACAGTCTTGGTTCTGGCTCTGCCGTTAACTAGCTTGGTGTTTTATCACTCCCTTGTGCTTATTTTACTGCATATACTTATTCCTAACCAACACACCTGTATGTTCTAATCAGTTGTATGTGGACTTTTAAGTTGCTTTTATCAAAAATTCAGCAATATCCTATACCCTTTACTTTTCCCTCCTCCAGAGTATGCTCAGGTAATCAAAATGTTGGGAAATGGACGATTAGAAGCGATGTGTTTTGATGGTGTAAAGAGGTTATGTCACATCAGAGGGAAACTGAGAAAAAAGGTAAGTGTGGAGACTTGTTTTACTTTAATATAAAATTATGGTTAAGGGGAAAAAATGGCTCTAAGGTTTTTATGGGCCAAGGACCTCATTTTTCTAAGTTCCCAAAAGATTTCAGTAGAACAGTGATTTACCTCTAAGTCAAAACAGCAAGATCTTTGATGGTAATTTTATACAGGTATCTGTCTGAAGACTCATTTATATCACCTGTGTTTTATTCCTGCCCCAAAATGATTAACCTGAATCAAATCATGAGGAAACAATTAACAAGTCCAGATTGAGGGACACACTGCAAAACAAATGGCCTGACTGCTAGTATATATAATGTTAATGTCATGAATGGAAAAAAAACAGCAGGGCGGGCTATTTCAATGTAAAGGAGATTAAAGAGATGCAATGGTTAAATGCAGTAGGTGGCCCTTGTTTGGGTTCCGGTTTGAGGGTGGGGGAAATAGCTGTAAGGAGTGTTAAGAAAATTTGAATATGAATTACAGTAAATAAGTGTTGTATTAATGTTAAATTTCCTGAACTGAGATCATGAAAGGGCTGCCTTGGAAAGGAGTGATTAATTTCTCATCAGGGTAGGTGTTCAGGCAGATTTATTGATCAGGTTGGTTAAAAGTCGCTCCATCCCTGGCTTTATGATTTTTTAAAAATTTGTCTTGTTAATGCTCATGTTACCAAACTAAAGGAGTTCTGTTTCCTGTGTGTATTTGGGTGCGTGGGAGGGAGGGAGGGAGGGAGATAAAACCACATTCCTAATTTACTATTCTTATATGTTGTAATGGATACCTGACCACTTAGAGGGGTTCAGTATTAAGAATCCCTTAATTTCTGAACTAATCATTGGTCCTCTGGAATTATTAAACTGTCAAGTAGTTAAATAAGATTGTTATTTTTCTAATCTCCAAAATTATAGAAAATTTGAAAGTGGCTCAGCTGCTTACTGTAGTTTTTTTCCTAATTCTAAATACAGGTACTTTACCCACAGTTGGGTGAATAGTATGTGTATTTTATGGGAAGACTGACTCAACATTGCTCTTGATTGATTATTTTTATTTTAAATGTAACCTCCTGTGACTTTTATAGGTCTGGATAAATACCTCAGACATTATATTGGTTGGTCTACGGGATTACCAGGTAAAAATAAAATTTTCATTGTTTACTTGCCTGAATTTTATGAGCAATTAATGTTTAGAACATAAGTCATAACCATATTTGACCAGTTCCAGGCCAGTATGCTATTCACTGTTGCGTCAACAAACATTTCTTAAGGGCCAGTTCTGTCTTAGGCATTGTGCTAGGTACCCCAGGGATCATGGCTCCCAAATGCCAGTCTGTGGAGTCTGCATTTTCACTATAGAAGAATCACAGACAGTGTGAATTTTTCATGAAGCTAAATAGTCCTTTTTCCCTTTTTGATATTTAAAAAGTTCCCTTTTTTGGAATGAGGGATACTATATTGTGGTGGTTTTGTTGGTGTTCTTAGTTGGCAAGATAAAAATAATTTTATGTTGGACTGCCTGCCTCCATTTTTTTTTTTTTTTTTTTAACTTATACGTCTTGAAATCAAAATCTGGAAACCATTACTCTAGGGGATACAACTGAATGAGTCAAGCTGTCATCTCACAAAATGCTTATGGCCTGGTAGTGGAGAGGGTAAGACAGGCACACAAGTAATTGCAGTACAAACCATGATAAAAGTATGTGCTCTAAATTTAGATGAGCACTTAGGAAGAAAATGGTAGTTGTCCTTCATGATGTCAACCTGGAGACTCTACTCATGCTAGGGCTATGAAATCCATTTGGTTTCCACCTATTGGAACTCATCACCATGTATTTACATTTTGAGTGATCTTGTTTCTATTTTTATAACTTTGATCGTACTTTGATTTTTTTAAATATATGTTCTAGAATAAAGAATTAAAATCTTTACCTTAAATCAGTGGTTCTCAACCGTGGGTGATTATTTTCCTCCAGAGTACATTTGGCAGTGTCTGGAGACATTTCAGGTTTTCACACCTGGGGGTAGGGGTCAGTGCTGGTCATCTAGTTGATAGAGACCGGGGTGATGCTAAACATCCTACAATGCACAGGACAGTCCCTACAACAATGAATTATGTGGTCCAATATATCAGCTGTGCTGAGGTTGAGATAGCCTGCTTGAAACTCGTACCATTTTAATGTCCATTTTCTTCTTTTGATCCTAAAGATAACCCCAGAAGTAGGAGCAATTAGTTAGTTCCCTGTTTGACAGATAAGGAAATCAAGGTTCTGAAAGGTGTAACATTCATACTATAAAATGACAGCCACATTAAGTTTTCCAATTCGTAATCTCCCATGATCCTTCTTTTATGTCCCTGCCACTTAAAGGGTGGTACAGGGACCAGTAGCATCACTAGCTTTTGACAACTTGTTAGAAACGCAGATTCTTGGACCTCACCCCAGGCCTCCTAAATCAGAATGTGCGTTTTAACTAGAATCCACTTGGGCTTCTGTACACATTACCGTTTTAAGAAGTGCTGGTGTGAATCACACGATTCTTGGATCATAGTGATCACTTACGTTGCCTTTGAGAATTTTTGAAGTTGAAACAATCAGCTTCAACCCTTTTTTTCTTCCTTAACTGAGTCAGATTCCTTTCGGATGGGGAAGTGTGAACATTCTGAAGCATTAGTTTTCAGTGGGACACTTGCATCAGAAATACCCATATCTTTTACAAATACACACTCATGGGCTTCACATCTCCTAATTTATCTGTCTTTAGGAGGTGTAAAAGCTCCATAGGAGATTCTGATGGATTTGTACCCTAAGAACCACTGATACGTGGAAAGGTATAATAATTTCCTTGGGTCATTATACCGGTCTCAATTTTTGAATTAGAGTATTTAATCACCTGTAAATTATGGTCCCAGGGAATTTTTGTACTTCAAAAGACTTCTAATCAAAGGGTAACTATAAATAATCCAAAAGATTGGGTCTGTACAGTTCTGCATTGAAGTGAAATCTATAACTGTCTTCCCTAAGCTTGTTGATCATTATTCATTTATGCATGCAAGCTTCTTTGTACTGGGTTAAACCCAAGGATGTTTTTCAGAGGGTAGGAGAAAACTTTAAATTTTTAGAAAAAGGACAGGAGTTTATAACACAACAGTAAAATTTAATTTTCTATCCAGTTTGAAACTAATTTATGAAATAACGGATAATATTTTGGCATAATCATTTGTAAATCTTATTTGTCTCTTTTTTAAGGATAATAAAGCTGATGTAATTTTAAAATACAATGCAGATGAGGCTAGAAGTCTGAAGGCATATGGCGAACTTCCAGAACATGGTAATGTCTGAGATATTACATTAACCTGTTATATGGTGTTATTACCTGGTGGTATTTAGATGAAGGAATTTTGGTAGAATTTTGTGGATTTTGCATGTTTAGTTTTGAGTTTACGTGATTCATTCCAAGTATGCCTGCCTGTACTTCATAATACTAGACACCTTAAGAAAAAAGTAACTGGGATTCTGTTCCTAATAAATATACTTTTGGTGAGGAATTATCCTTTATAAGCCCTAAACTTCTGCGTAATGCCAGTCAACGGAATAAATTGATTATAGTATTTATTTGAAAGTTCCTTTCTAAAGAGACTGTCATTATTCATCTTTAAATGTGAAGCAAGGATAGCAATTAGGTACTGTTGTCGATTTTTATTAAAAAGTCAGTTTTCAGTTCATCTTATCCTAGTGTCATAGTATCCATAGGATTTTGTTAAATCAACGTTTTTTGTTTCTCCCTTGCAGTACAAAAGTTAGGCGTTCTTAACGCATAAAACTTAAATAAAAATAAGTTTCTCATGACCTCATCAAAGGGGAAGTGACTTTACATACTATTTTGTAAGCCTACATTTTTTGCTTGGAAGTTATTTTTTGGTTCTGTTGCATATTATCAAGGAAACTATAATTTTACTTGAGCATGAAAACCCTGCTGAAATTATTTACTTGGCATTTCCAATCTAGGAAATGCTAATATATCTGGGAATAGGACTAGCACTTCCTGGTTCATTTCTGTTATTTAGGGATAAGCACGATTTGACCAAATTTTTCTGATTGATGAGTTTATCTGATGATTTGTGGCTTGTTAGCGTGTGCTCAGACGTTTTTTGAAGTGTAGCTGGAAGTTGTAATAGCTTTAGAATTTGTGTAATTAGAGCCTGCCTCACTAAAAATACCTTTGTGAGCAAAAGAAACTTGTTTGCATTTTGACTTAGAGATTTTGTTGTGTAAAATACTGTTCTATATACTAGGGTTGTTAGGTAGAAGTTAAGAGGGTCTTTTTGGTAATGAAACTTAAAAGTTTGACTTGTAAGAGTCTCCTTTTATACTGCAACATTTGGTATCCAACCACTTCTTTTAGTGGGCAATTTATTCATTTTACTAACATCTTGGTTATATTATATGAGTATATTTGTTATTGTTTCTTTAGCTAAAATCAATGAAACTGATACATTTGGTCCTGGAGATGATGATGAAATCCAGTTTGATGACATTGGAGATGATGATGAAGACATTGATGATGTAAGTAGCATTTTTCACCTTGAGTTTTTCAACTTTTGTTTGTGCTAGTCAAACTGTTTATGCTTTGAGAATTTTATCATCTTTTTCAGTATTTCTTCCTAAAAAGGTCAATATTTGCTTTGGCAATATGAATGCTAGGCATTGGAATCTCAACTTGTTTAAGTTAAGGGTGTCTAGAGAGATACCTATTAAGAAATTTAGCAGACAGTTATGAGAAATACAAGATTTTATCAAAGAAACAGGCCTTTTTTAATTGAGATATAGTTGTACAATATTATATAAGTTACAAGTGTACTGTAAGGTGATTCACAATTTTTTTTTTTAATATTTATTTATTTATTTTATTTTGGCTGTGCCAGGTCTTAGTTGTGGCCCACGGGATCTTTAGTTGAAGCATGTGGGATTTTTTTTTTTAGTTGTGACATGCGGACTTCTTAGTTGTGGCATGCATCTGGGATCTAGTTCCCCGACCAGGGGTCGAACCCGGGCCCCCTGCATTTGGAGCATGGAATTTTACCACTGGACCACCATGGAAGTTCACAGTGATTCACAATTCTTAAAGGTTATACTCTATTTATAGTTACTGTGATTGGCTATATTCCCTGTGTTATACAAACGTGCCTTCTCTTAATTGAAACACTAGTATGTTAGAAGAATAATCTTGTTTGAACCAGTTTCATATGAAGTGTTGGAATTACAGCATAATATTAAAAGCCCTGTTAAAGGGAATTCCCTGATGGTCCAGTGGTTAGAACTCGGCGCTTTTACTGTGGTGGCCTGGGTTCAATTCCTGGTCAGGGAAATAAGATCCCACAAGCTGTGCTGCGCAGCCACCAAAAAAATAAAGCGCCCTCTTAAAATTGAGGCCTTTTGCCAGTTATTTTATCTGTTGGATATGCACTATTGGCAAACTCTTGGTTTGGAGTTGGTGTGTTAATTTTGAGGAAAATGCGTTGTTTTTTCTCACTATAAAGCAGTAATGCTCACAAGAATAAGTGCCTCATTGCCCTTCTGCTGTTAAAATATTTCAATGAAATTCAAACTTAGTTTCTGGCAATATAAATCTATTTAATAACTGGGGTGGTATTATAAGTTACTCTTAAATCTGGGTTGGGCTCTTTAAACCCTTTTAAATAAAAATGTAGTTCAGGAACACCTGTGTATATAAATCTAAAAATAATAGTAGTAATGTTTGATTTTATTCAAAGGTGAAATTTTAGTATACCTAGAGTAGTTGCTCCTGACCGGGATTGTTTGTGCAACAGAATTACCGGAGCTTTTCAGAAATACAAAGGCTGGGAATTACCTGGCGGTCCAGTGGTTAGGACTCTGTGTTTTTACTGCCAAGGGCCTGGGTTCGATCCCTGGTCAGGGAACTAAGATCCCACAAGCCACACGGTGCGGCCAAAAAACCCCCCAAAAACAAAAAACCCAACCGAACAAAAACAAAGGCTGGTCTCGGGGAAGTCTGAATTAAGTGATACCTACCACTGAGATTCTATAATTAACATCTCTGTACTTGGTTTATCACATATCTGCCTATACCTTTATTCATCCTTCAGTCCATCTTACATTTTGATGCATCTCCAAACCATTTTAGAATACATGATGAATTAAAGAAAATTTGAGTACATATCTCCAGTGTGTATTTGCATTTATGAATTTTTAAACATACAATACTGTATTTCAGAGCATACCCTAAAATAGAAAAATGAAAAGGGATAAGAAATAAATCCATCATTCTATTTTTTTTAACATGTTTATTGGAATATAATTGCTTTACAGTGGTGTGTTTCTTCTGTATAACAAAGTGAATCAGCTATACATATACATACATCCCCATATCTCCTCCCTCCTGCGCCTCCCTCCCACCCTCCCTATCCCACCCCTCTAGGTGGTCACAAAGCACCGAGCTGATCTTGATCTCCCTGTGCTATGTGGCTGCTTCCTACTAGCTACCGATTTTACATTTGGTAGTGTATATATGTGCATACCACTCTCTCACTTCGTCCCAGCTTACCCTTCCCCCTCCCCGTGTCCTCAAGTCCATTCTCTACATCTGCGTCTTTATTCCTGTCCTGCCCCTAGGTTCTTATGAACCATATCATTCTATTTTTTATGTTATCTCCCTTTGGAAACCCCTGAGCCAGAGGATTCTTGTGACTAAGCTGTGAATGACACTTGGACAGTAGATTTATCGATGATACTCTGTGACAAGAACCTGACATGGAGCTACTACTGTGTTATAGGTTAAGGAGCGATCCCAACATTTTGACAGCTTAGCTGGGGTAGAAGACCTTTTTTAGGAAATAAAGAACCTAGTCAGAGTACATACCTCAATATGAAGCCACATACACAGAGGTGATAGGGTGAGGATCTAGATAGGGTTAAGCTTTTCTAAGAAAAGTATTTCTCAGTTTGTGCCAATGCTTCTTCAGAACTGAGGCTGGCAGTAAGGGATAGTAAAGGTAGTGGTTATTAAAGGAATTTGAGTTATCTTGGCCATTTCGTAAGGGTCGCTTTGTCTGTCACCTGAGAACCCGACTTCTTCCCTAAGGTGTTTCTCCAAATGGTTTCTGTGTGTTCTAGCCTTCACTCCTATAACCAGGTTGACTGGGAGGAGAATTTGGTATCTCACTTTTCCGTTTCTCAAGGAAGTAACACTCCCTGTGTCTGTTCCTACCCCCAAAATAAATTTCTAATCAGTAGCACAAAAGGAAGGAGATAGTAAAATAGTAAACTTTATTGAGAATATTCTGCATAACGTATAGCATTCTGAAGGCTGCTGTAAAGATTCAATGACAGCAGACCAGAATTGAGAAAAACCTAGTGTTCAGAATTTCCTCTTCAAACTGGATTTGTTTCCCAGATAGCCTAAGGGGGTGCATGTGTCCCTTACATGTGGTAGACTGTTGGAATATAAAAATTCTTCTTTTGGTTGATCTGATGTTCTTTTTCCTTCCAGATCTAAGTCGAACTCAACCTTTCACATTCCATTTTCTTTGAGGATTATTCAACAATTTGGATTTGGGCTGTGACCCATTAAAGAAGATTAAAATTTCATTAGCATGAGTGCAGTTTGTTAAAGCAGACTGATTTGTTTCTAAGGTATTTCTTTAAAAACTAGTAATGCTGAATTCTCTTAAATGTTAAACCCACTTTGTTCTTTTGATGTGACGGAGCTTGTGGGTAAAAGACCACATCTGCTCTTCTAAAAGAAAAAAAATGCGTTAACTGCCTTTCCCACTTTGACCACTTCCAGTAAGTAAATGGATGTTTTGAGTAAAACCATTTGCCGTACACGCATTATGTACTTATTTTTTTTTTTTTTCTTTTTTGTGGTACGCGGGCCTCTCACTGCTGTGAGCCTCTCCCGTTGCGGAGCGCAGGCTCAGCGGCCATGGCTCACGGGCCCAGCCGCTCCGCGGCATGTGGGATCTTCCCGGACCGGGACACGAACCCGTGTCCCCTGCATCGGTAGGCGGACTCTCAACCATTGCGCCACCAGGGAAGCCCCGTACACGCATTATGAATCATAATTAAGCCCTAGTTTTGACTAGCCTGTTTACTGTACAATGAATTTTTGTATATTCCAGTTACTTACATGAATTTTCCCTTGAGATTTTGGTACAGTTTAATGGAGGCAGAAATCTGCATTTAAAGTGAAAAATGATTGGTCTGTTTTTCATATTTAAGTAGCATGTGGCTATTTTTATACTGATTTTGATATTGTATACATTCTTTTCATGATCTTATTTTGCCACTATAAACATCAACAAAAAAGGCGGTTTTTAGAACCTGAGTTTTAATAGCAGTTTTGAATTTGTAAAGTTGGTAGTTGCAGAAATCAAACACTAGGTGGCACCCAGTTATCTTAACATTGGAGATACTGATATAGTTGTCAACTTTTTTTTTTTAACTTACTGTGCATAGAAAATTCCCAAACAACAAAAGATTGTTTTGAACATATGCATGTATGTAGAATATTTTTGCAGAACAAAAGGATTATGTTCAAAGTGTCGTTTTATTTTCAGAAGTCATATACGTGTGAGCTACAATTTTGAGTGCTTTATAAACACTTAAACTATGTGTAAATGAAAATTTAATTTCATAACAGTTTGTACAAATTAAGCCTTTGGGAAAGTATCCCTAAGCTGGGGAAAGAGGAGGGAATAACAACTTAATGAAAAGATGGTCTCTTATTTCTGAATGGAAGAACTACATACAGTGGAGAAATATAATAAAGACAGTATCATGCTGCAGAGTATATTATACCCTTACTTTGCGTTTAGGATGTATTTTATTGTGTGTACAGGTGTTTTTTGCTTGTATTTTATTGGGAATTTAGATTTACCCTTTGTTAGTTTTTCATCATCAACTCTAGTAAGATGAAATTAAGGGCAGGGCTAGTTAGACCTAACTAGCCACATTGAAGTGGTATGCAACTGTAAAAGAAATCCTTCATGTAGCTTGTGAAACTTTTATTCTACTGGTCTCCAGAGAACTCTTCAGTGTTGAAAAGTAATACACAGAGGATTAAACCTTCACATGGCTTCAGAAAATAAGCACATCTTTTTTTTTTTTTTTTTTTTTTAGTAAGCACATCTTTGATCCCATGCTTAGTATAATTTCCTTTCCTAAGTGTGCAAACTCTGGAATAAAAATCTGAGGTACTATAAAATATTAAATCAAAAACCAGAAACTAAGAGTGGACAATTGCAGTTGATGTTTCTTACTCTATGGAGTCCCTGAACACTTAACCTAGGTGGAATGTGTCTGAGACCATGGACTGGTTTTTAGTACTCATAAGGAACCAGCCTTGAAGAGTTGACTGAGTGATCATCTTCGTCGGTAATCTAAACCTCCTAAGATATTTAGGCTTCTGTACATAAAAGTGTTCTGGTAAATTTGTGGTATATGCAGATCTTTCCTCCACATTGTTTTACCAAGAATGTTTTGACTCTGCATCTGTGCTACAGTTCATGGTACGGGTGGTGCAACTCAAACATTAGTTTTTCTACTTAACCTCCTCTAATAATATGGTTTGTCTAAAGATTCTTACCCCAATTCACGTGTTTGCAGGTGACATTTTTTTTCTTGTCTACGTAGTAACAGCCCAATCTAGTGCTGTTGTACCCTAGAAAATCTCAAATTATAATGATTAAAATAGTTGGGGTAAACTTGTAGTTCATATGCAACACTACTTGGAGGAATTATTTTACTAACTTGTCTTTAGTGTGGAAATTAGTTTCATTGATTTGATTATATTTCAAAGGTGGAATGGAAGTGGTCCTCAAGAAAAAAAACCTTTTTTGTTGTTATACTGTTTGATTCCTATAATACAATGCTAGAAAGTATGCCCTGAAAGAAAATAAAGTCTTTGAAATCCAAGAATAATGATTCTTACTGCTAAGAGAATGTAATAGTTATTACTAATGAGTTCGATAGGCATGCATTTTTCATGCAGTGTTTATTCCACTTCCAATTAGAGTATATAAATAAGTTGTATTACTAAGGTGGCTAAATAACCAAACCAAGTGTTTGTGTAAAAAAAGACTTGCCAAGATTTAATTGTTTGACTGTTGAATCTTTCTTGAAAATCCCGCCTCTCAAAGAGACCACCTCTTAAGGAGCCTGTAAACTATGCATGATGAAAATTCTTGTATTTTATTAAGGAGTGGCCATTGGTTTACTCACCACATCTGTGGAATCATGGCTATAAGTATAGTTGCTTACAGAACTCCTGGTGACTTGTAGTTTAACTTACTCTCATCTATCTTGTGTAAATATTAAATTATAGGACATTGCATAACATCTTGAAAAGATACAAACTGCTGTCAGTATTGACTTCAGAGCAAGTGAGTAATCTAATAGGTAAAAGCATGTTTCAAATAAAATACCTAGCTGGATTTATACTTTATTTGTATTGTGTACAGATTTAACAACATCCAGTATTAACTATGGCTTGGCAGTGAAATGAAAGTAAGTTCTTTATGTTACCTGTCATAAAGATTAAAAAGATTTGTATTGGTGTGAGATGTTTAGATCTCTGTCCTGCTTAGTAAGGGGAAGTTTCATTTATACAGCTTTTACATACCACTTTGTGTTTTTTATTTACCTTCAACTACCATCATTGCTTTTTTCTTCCTATTTTAGAAAAGAACAAAATCTGAATTAAGTCTTACTATAAGTGTGATAAGACACTAGCCTCTCAGGTATGGAGTGAACCGATGAATTCGGAGGGTGTGTTGGACTGTGTCTTCTCTTCCTCCCACAGCCGCCTAGTGCTTAGGAGGCATGTGGTAGGGAGTGAAGAACATGGGCTCTGAGGTCAGGCAGCCTGTGCCACAACCCCCACTCTGCCCTTTACCTGCAGGTGACCACGGGCACCTTCTCCAGCTTGTCTGAGCTTCAGGCTCCTCACCTGTAAGATGGAGATGATGAGAAGAGTACCTGCAGAATCACAGAAATGTTGGGAGGATTAATAATGCGTGTTCGTATGTGTGATCCACTTAGAGCAGTGTCCGCCACTATTCACTTGATATCCAGGACTGTGTAAGATAGGAATATGCACGTCTTTTTTATTCTCTATTTACCATTTCTTTTACTTGCAGTCTTTGGTTCCTATAACAAAAGAAGTGTGTAGAATATATATTTGTATATTCATGTCGACACAATATTTAAAATAATTGCTACCACCCTCATTTAATTCAGCATAAGACTAACAGATGGAAGTCTCTAAATTGCTTAAAGAAAGGTATTTTGCAAAGTACCAACTTGCTCTATATTTCTTTAGAGAAAGCTTATAATTAGTAATATTGGTAGCTCTGGTCATCTTTCATTCTGAAGTCTTTAATGAGTCCTTTTACCATAGATTCATGACAGCTAATTGGTACTGATTTGGAGGTTTCCTTTCCCATCATTTGGAATTATGTAATCAGATGCAAACTATTGCAATTAGAAATAAAATATGAAATAACTTTCAACAGTGTATGCAGTTGATTCTTTTCAAACTGTTTATGACATTTTTAACTAAACTTTTATTCATGATCATTCTTTTCTGGAAATTTTGATGTATGAGGGAAATGTATACTTAATCTGTTTTTTATTTTTGTGTTTTTGGTTGTTTGATTTGAATGAATCCGTTTGGTCAGACTGCAGTTACAGGGTTGCATTTTCTGGGCAAGTGAATTTGTTACAAACCTGTGCTGAAGACATTTTCTGATGGTAAATCAGTTGTCCAGAATGATCTCAAATTTCCAGAATCCCATTCACTGGGCCTTATTTTATACTGTGCAAAGACATAGGTGAAGTAGATATTTATCCTCTGGTCAACTTGCTCACTTTTGTTTTTCTTTTTTAACTTGCTCTCTTTTAAAAAGCCAGTCTTTTCTGTTCCAATCCAGGCTTTGTTCGGTTCACAATCTGATAATGGCAGATCAAAAAGTGGGGACAAAACCTGAGTAAAGTCTCATTGCTGATTTGATCCACTGGACTGTCAGGTATAGAATTAGTTGGAGTTTTGCACGTTTGATAAAGTTCAATGCATATTTATGCTTTTAAATATCTCTTGTAAATCTAAGAATAATCGGGATTTTCCTAACTTGATAGTTTATCTACCGAAAGCAAACATAGAAACTCACAATTTCTTTTAAAAAGCGAATTTTACTTAAGAATGTCCCTGACAAGCAGTAAAATGATTAATCTTATTAAATCCAACCCTTGAGTACACATGTTTTTAATAGTTCGTGTGACAAGGTTAAAACGTGCTCCATGAAACACATCTGCGTGCTGTGAAGTACCATAGTTGCCTCACGGAAAAACACTCGTGCGATTATTGAGTTGCAAACTGAACTGGCCATCGTTTTTCTTGGAATACCATTTTTACTTGAAAGAACAACAGACAAACTGGTTATGCAAACGTGCGTTTGTGGTCAGGTTTTCTCAAAATAACCCTGTCACTTTAAGGAAAACAACTGACAGCATTTGTTGGAGGTGATAAGAGTTTGGGGAAACTGATGTTGCCACCATTAGCTTGACGGCTTCGCAGTGAAGAGATCAGAGGTGGTAATAATGAATGTGACTTTTTAATACTGTAGAATGAAGTGTGTTGACATTTGGAAGATCGTAGCGGAGTCAAGCAGTATTTTCTAAATGATGAGTGGGTTTTAACGTACTAGTATGAAAAGATCACTGATTCAGTATTAGATTCCACAATGCAACTAACTTTAAGAAGTTACCATTTGTCAGGATTGGGTATAGTGTCAAGAGCATACACGGTTACCTGAAAAGCCGTTAAAATAGTTCTCCCTTTTCCAACTACATAGTGGCCAGATTTTCTTCATGTGCTTTAACGAAAACATATTGTAACACACTGAATACAAAAGCAGATATGCAACTCGATTTTACTTTTTTAAAAATATTTATTTATTTAGCTGCCTCGGGTCTTAGTTGCAGCATGCGGGATCTTCATTGCAGGATGCGGGCTTCTCTAGCTGCGGTGCGTGGGCTTAGTTGCCCCACAGCATGTGGAATCTAAGTTCCCCGAACAGGGATCGAACCCGAGTCCCTTGCATTGGAAGGCAGATTCTTAACCACTGGACCACCAGGGAAGTCCCGGGACTCAATTTTCATTTAAGCCAGACAGTAAAGAGATTTGCAAAAATGTGAAACAACGCCACTCTTCTCAAATTGGGAGGGGGTTGTTACTTTTCATTAAAAGTATGTTATTTAGGCTTACTGTTAAAGTAACAAATCTTTTAAAAATTTTCTAGCACATCAATACTCCCACAGGTGAACTTGTCATTTCAAGGAAAACTGAGTGTTTGTTGCAATATCACACATGCGCTTTCAGGTAAAAATTGAGTTTTGGAAAACTAAACATTCACCGCCATTAGCAGATTACAGAAGTTCTTTGGGAGTCTCAATTTTAGGTGTAAAATAGGAGTTGGTGAACTTTTACTAAAGGACCAGATAGTAAATATTTTAAGCTTTGTAGGCCATATGATCTCTCTTACAGCTATTCAGTTCTGTCAGTGTTGTGTTGCACAATAGCCTGAGACAACACGTAAACAAATGAATGAGACTGCATTGCAGGAAAAGTTCATTAACAGAAGTAGGTGGTGGGCTACATTTGGCCTACAGGCCGTAGGTTACCAACCCTTGCTGTAAAGGGACTCTGAGGCAAAAAAATTGAGAATTGCTGCACTAGACTTAACAACTAGATGGTATAACAGATTTTAAGATGTTCAGGGAATTCTCTGGTGATCCAGTGGTTAGGACTCCGTGTTTCCACTGCAGGGGGCACGGGTTCGAGGGAACAAAGATCCTGCATGCTGCACGGTGATGCTAAAAAGAAAAAAAATGTCGTTCAGCTCTAACTAGATTTTTAGGAAGTTAGCCTAATGGCAAAAGCCCAGCAAACTAATGTCATTTTGTTAAACAGATGGCTTAAATAGAAAGACACTGCTCATAGATGGTATGATGTCATAAAAATGCCAGTTCTGATTAATATTCCAACAGGATTTGGGGGGGATAGAAAAATTGATTCTAGAATAAGTTCATATGGAAATTATGAATTTCTAAGGCAATTTTAAAAGCAGAGCAAAGAACTTCATCAGATACTGTCACACCATAATCCATAGTAATAAATAATAGATGCAGTAACAGACAAAAAGATCAGAATAAAGAGCTCAGAATCAAGCCCATGTACATATGGGAATCTGATACATGATAAAAGTGGTTTCACAATCATTGGGGAAAGGATAGAGTACTTAAAAGTTGGTGCTGGACAAACCTACATTTTACAGAGAAAAGTAAATATGGATCTCATGTCACCGTATACAGAAAATAAATTGCTTTAAAGGTAAATCTGTAAACTAATGAAAATGTAGACTATTGTGAGTGGGCAAGTATATAATTAAGACCTATGGCCCTCGTTAATTCCTTCTAACTACAATTTGAGTTGTTCTCTTTCCCCCTTGAGGTTCATCTCCACCGGAGTTGAGGGACTACAATAAACATCGTACAATTTGACCTTTTACATCTGTATCCAGAACAAAACCAAGACCTCTTAAAGCACAAACCATAAGCATAAGGTGAAAATTGATAGGTTTTATTTTGTAACCATGGGAAAGATTGAATGAAGAACTATCAATGGATGTTAAACCTTAGGAAGAAGTTTTGGCAAGGAGTAGAATATTTGCTTGGCCTTAAAGTGGCTCCCCACAGATTGCCGATTAGTTGCAAGAGAAAAATAGCACCTCTATACTGGAGAAACTGGCAGCCAATTAGGTAAAATTATTGTATCCATGTTATATTTACTGAAGTTGATAACTAATGTGGGTGTTTAAGACTATCCTGAGAGGACTTCCCTGGTGGCGCAGTGGTTAAGTATCCACCTGTCAGTGCAGGGGACACGGGTTCGAGCCCTGGTCCTGGAAGATCCCACATGCTGCGGAGCAACTAAGCCTGTGCGCCACAACTACTGAGCCTGCACTCTAGGGCCCGTGCACCGCAACTACTGAAGCCCGCGCGCCTAGAGCCCGTGCTCTGCAACAAGAGAAGCCACCCCAATGAGAAGCCCGAGCACCTCAACAAAGAGTAGCCCCCGCTTGCCGCAACTGGAGAAAGCCCGCGCAAAGCAACGAAGACCCAACACAGCCAAAAATAAAAAGACAATATCCTTAGGAAATACGCACTGAAGTATTTAAGGGGAAGGCCGTGTATATGTATGCAGCTTGCTAGCAAAACAACCAAGGATAAAAAAAAAAAAGAGGTACAGCTAGGATTACAAATGATAAATGGAGTAAAATGTCAATGATAGGTGAGTTTGAGTAAAGGGCATATGACTTATTTGTAAATTCTTATTTGTGCAACTTTTCTGTAAGTTTGTGGTTATTTCCATATAAGAAGCTTTTTTAAATGGATTGATTTTGGCATAAAAATTGACGTTTTGCTAATCTTAGAAAACGTTAGTTGACTAGCGTGAAATATTTAAGCCCATAAGGATTATCTAGAATACAAAAAACCTGGAAATCAACAAGAGAAAGACAAGTAGCCCAATAGAAAGACAGGGATTGAACAGGTAATTTACAGAAGAGTAAACCAGAATAAATGGTTAATCTCTTTTTTTTGATGTGGACCATTTTTAAAGTCTTTACTGAATTTGTTACAATATTCTGTTTTATGTTTTTTGGGTTTTTGGCCTCCAGG
The DNA here is from genome assembly GCF_949987515.2 of Delphinus delphis. NCBI lineage: Eukaryota > Metazoa > Chordata > Mammalia > Artiodactyla > Delphinidae > Delphinus > Delphinus delphis. The sequence continues at coordinate 109,387,188 of NC_082704.1, forward strand.
CATGTGGGATCTTAGCTGCCACAGCCCCTGCATTGGAAGGCGAAGTCCCAGTTAATCTGTTTCTGATAGATTTGTATACAGTTGCAATGGATAGATGTTGAAAACAATTCCAAGCAAGGAAAAACAGAATGATAGCTGGTGTGCCTTATCATTTATATAAATTTAAACCACGCATATCTTCACTATATGTTTGAAAGTAGAACTACAAAAATATATTAAACAGGAGGTGTATATGATTGAAGAGAGGAATGCAAGTGGGAATAGAAAATAAACAGAAAAAATAGAATCAAAAGAGAAAAAAATAGAATCAAACTAGACAGGGGTATTCTGACAAGTCAGCAAGCCTTGAGCTCAGGAGGTGGATGAGTTATAAGCTCGTACCCAAGGTCTGTAAGACCAAAAGAAGAAAAAAAGAAAAAGTGAAAACAGCTCCCAAGCCCTAATTAACTTGTCTCAATCTTATTGAGTTGGAAGCAGTTTTCATTACAAACAAGGGGCCAGCCCCAACTTGCCCGCTTTTCTGCGTGTTTGTGTCTAAACTCCCCTTCTGGCTTTCTCACCATAGCTGCGCCCTACTAGCACACCTTTGGGAGTGTCATGAACACGTTCATCACATTTTTGTGCCAACAAAGGGGCTCTTCCCAAGCTTTTCACTAAGAATCTGGTTGTCAGTTACTGAGAGTTTCAACTTGTGTGGTTTTTTTTTTTTTGTATAATTTACACACCATAAAGTTCACCCGTTTAAAATGTACAGTGGCTTTTAGTATAGAGTCAACCATCCCTATGATGTAATTCTAGAATGTTACCATCACCCTCCCCAAAGAAACCTTGTACCCTGATTCAGCTCTATTCGGCTTTTTAACCTTGCATTTCTTTCTCCCCCAGGGGTGGAAGTTAAAACCCGGGGGCTGGTCACTGCCCACCAGAGAAACGTGCAGCCTGGGGCTCCCCTGGAGTGGGTTATCACTCGGCAGGCTATATCTGGGTAAACACCTGGAGGCTTGAGCTGGCTCTGCGAAGATGTCTTTTTCAATATGTATATTTTTGAAAAGAAGTTAAGTGCTCTGGCAGGGGTAAAAGGACATCCAGGGGAAACACACCTCCACAGGCCCCCACACCCTGTCCAGACGCCTACTCCCAAGGCTACACGTTCAGTGCACTCTCATTTGTCTTCCCAGAGATGTTCTCACAGAGATTTCTCTAGTGCATTATTTGCACACCAGGAAGAAGCCATTGAGTAGCGCTCGGGTGGAATCAGCCTGGGAGTGGGGGCATGGTTGGAAGGCTGACTGCGTGCCCCTCCTCTTCCTTGAAGGTCCACCAGTCTGGCTTCCTGGAGCCCCTCGCTGCGGTGAGGGAAGACCTAGCGCCTGCCACCCGTGCACCTTTGTGCTTGGAGGGAGGCATCTGCACATGTGGCACTGGCCCAAGCGGCGCCTGCCCGAGGCCCTAAGAGGACCTGTTTCCAGAGCTGCAGCTCTATGTATGTGGATGCCTAGTGTGTGTGAACTTCTGCGAGCCGTGTGAGAACATGTGCGTGCTGGGTGGGCAGGTGTGTACACATGGTGTGTGCGCGCTGTGTTCACACTGCGTGAGGATGTGTGTGCACCCTGTGTGAGAAACTACATCCCATGTATATATAATGCTGAGTGTATGCACTGTGTGGGGACGTGTGTTTACACCGGTGTGTGCATGCTGTGTGTGCGCACTGTATGAGGAACCGTGTGCATGCCGTGTGTGCGTGCGCGCTGTGAGGACTGGTGTGCACATCGAACGTGCACGCGGTGTGTGGGAGCGCTATGAGAACTAGTGCTCACACTGCACGTGCACGCCGTGTACTCGTGCTGTGTGAGGGCTGGTGTGCATATTGCCAAGTGCACGAGGTAGGCGCCTGCTGCTTGAGGACCCGTGTGCAGCTCGCGTGTGCACGCGGTGCTCGTGCGCGGCTTGAGAACCGGTGCGCACATCGCACGTGCACGCCGTGGCGGGGACGCGTGCGCGTACGGACGCGCGCAGGTCCGATACGGCGCGGCGGCAGGGGCAGTGCGCCTGTGCGGCCCCGGCATCCCGATGGAGCACGGCGTCGACTGCGGGGCGGCAGCCGGGACGGAGGGGTCTACGCGGGCCCCCCCGCTTCCCGGGAAGATGGCCGAACCGGGCGCGGTGCGGACCTCGCCGCCCAACCACCGGCCTTCAGGTAGGGCTCCCGGGATGCGGCGGGCGCGTGGGAGCCTCAGGCCCCCCGGGCGGGCCGCAAGAGGTAGAGGTTGTGGAGCGCGAGGCTGTGGGGGGCGGGGCGCGGAACTGAGCTAATGTCCTTTCCTCAGCCCGGGGTCGCCTGGGCGCGGGACCCCGGGGCCGGCGCCCCTCACGGTGCCGGTGGCAGAGTACGCTCTCGAGTGGCCAGAGTGGGTGGGATTGGGGGTGGCTTAGGGTGGGTGGCAGGTATGTTTGGCGTGCGGGGACCGGGGCCACGCTTGATGCCCCAGGGGCCCGGGGGGCTGGCCCCGCATCGCGGAGCAGCAGGCGTGGGGGGCACTGGGGCCGACCGAGCGGGCGCGGGGGGTGGCCGGGGCCTGCGCGCCTGCCCAATCTGCGTCTCGGGCGTCGCGCGCGAGGGGCAGCCCAGCTTCATGCTTCGCGGCGTCCCCGGGGGGCAGAACCGGCGCGTCACCCACTGGCAGGGGTGGCCAGCTGCGAGCCCCGGGCCGGGTTCCCCTGCCGCCCGCTTGCGCTCCTGGCGGCCGCGGGTGCGCTGCCCAGGGGTCTGGCGGGGTCGCGGCTCCCTCGCGTGGCAGCGCGACGGATGAGTCCCCCGGCCCTAGAGGCTGCAGCTGCTGGGAGCTAAGGAGGGATGGTCCCCGGATTGGCTGCCTGGAAACGAGCGAAGCAGGGAGAGATTTTGAGGACATTTGGCAGAATTTTAGATAAGCTGGTTTCGCATCTTCTAACGTTCTGTAAAGTGGTTGCAGGTAGTGCGGGTGTGTAAGCAACTTGGAAACCGATTTCATGTTTTTCCTGGCAACACCTTTTTTTTTTAAGTTAGTGTGAGGTATTTTTAAGGCGTGTTTTACCGCAGTATAACGTGCATCCCACAAAAGCGCACAGATCTTAAGTATAGGATTTGGAGAATTATCACATAGTGAAGATCTGCGTGTTTTATGTAAGGTGTACCAAGGAAGGGAAGGAAATCAAGGGCAATGTTCTTTAGTCACTTAAAACATGGTTTTCATGGGGGAGGGGTATGTTCTGATTGGGCCTTCATTTGCATCATTTCGAGAAGGAGGAGGTGGCTTAAATCTTTCCCAGTTTGCGTTTTTTATCACGCATTTGTTTTGAAGGCAGAATTTAACAAATATCACAGGATAGTGATATAAATACTAAAAAGATGTACTTCTGTTTTCGTCCTTTTTGTTTGGGAAACTCGGCTGCATGTGCTAGGGAGAAACCCAAAACCCACCCATCCATCAGAACCAGCCTTGGGGGAGGGGGACCTAGTAGAATATAACATTGGAAAAGGGAGGTTGTTAAAGTTCACATTTTTATTTGGTCGAGTTTAAACAATTAGGTCGTTTCGATGTTTTAGAGGCAGGGCGGAGCTGTATGGTTGAGCCTGAAATATCTGTGATATTTTAATTTATTTGAAGGCACTCAATAAGGGGACATCCTTATTAAGTTCTACTTGGAAACTTTATTGTAGAAAAATAGCTTAAAGCTCTTTTCCTTCATTTGAAATTAGAAATATGGAAAGACATGTTGTGTGAAGGTTTAAAATATTTCAGGGAGTTCCCTGGTGGTCCAGTGGTTAAGACTCCGAGCTTCCACCGTAGGGGGCATGGGTTCAATCCCTGGTCTGGGAACTAAGATTCCACAAGCCGCGCGATGCGGCCAAAATGTATATATATATATATACACACACACACACACACACACACACACATATATATATATATATATACACACACATATATATATATATTTCATAAACTTCTATGTGCATAAGGGTTGATGTGGAATAATTGGAGTGTTCAATTTAGGTGCCAGGTAGTACCATGGTTTGTTCTTTCAAGTGGGTTTTGTGAGGCTAGGTACTTAGAAAAATAATGTCATCCTCAGAGAAGTCTTGATTTTTGAGTTTTTTGTGTTTTTTTAATATTTATTTATTTACTTACTTTTGTCCGCGTTGGGTCTTCATTGCTGCGTGCGGGCTTTCTCTAGTTGCGGCGAGCGGGGGCTACTCTTTGTTGAGGTGCTCGGGCTTCCCATTGCAGTGGCTTCTCTTGTTGCAGAGCACGGGCTCTAGGCGCACAGGCTTCAGTGGTTGTGGCTCGTGGGCTCTAGAGCGCAGGCTCAGTAGTTGTGGCGCACGGGCGCAGCTGCTCCGCAGCATGTGGGATCTTCCTGGACCAGGGCTCAAGCCTGCGTCCCCTGCCTTGGCAGGCGGATTCTTAACCTCTGCGCCACCAGGGAAGCCCTTTGAGGTTTTATTATAATACATCTTGGTACTGATTACTCTTGGCTGCCCAAGGCCTTATCATTTGGGACCCATTCTTGATGAGAGTGAACCTGCATTTCTTGAGAGTCAACCATTGATCCTAAGCTTGTGCTGAGTGCTGTGAGGGGCAGAAAAGACTAAGAGGCCTGAGGTGTTTAGGCTCTCGGACAATTTCACGGCAGCACAGCTGGGCAATATGGGCCGGCAAGTGGTTTTCCTGGGAGCTGTTGTAGAAGGTCGCAGGGGAATACCTCTCTGGTTGTTTCTTCTAGCAACAGGTTCTTCCAATACTGAAATCCTGTGCATTTTTTCCCCATTACCCACCAGTGATGCTTGCTTTCTTTCCTTTCAGTTACTCCCAGAAGAGAAATTACCAGATGTGCTGTTCTCCTTAGTGCTTGTGTTATATCACAGCATCAGGAATGCGGAGCAAGCGCCTGTTGCTTGGTTCTGCCTCAATACCTTTAGAGGGCAAGCAGAGTCACCAGGTCACCGTTGTCAGGCTGCCTCGCTGTTACACAGGTCCTGGGCACCGCTCAGTCTGAAATGCCCCCTTCTCCCCTTTTCCCTTCGGGCGTTCACTTCCTCTAGGCTTCTCTCAGTCTGAATTAAGGAAGTCGTCTTGCCTGTGCCTGCAGCACCTGCAGGAAAGCACTCTTCTTCTTCTGCACGTGTGACGACATTAACCCTCCAGTTCCTCTCGGCAGGTGTTCATTGGGTGCCCACTGTGAGCAGGGCCCTGTGCTGGTGGCTCCTGCTGTCATTGGAGCTCGGGCGATCGAGATCCAGACTGCCTGGGTGTGAATGCCGCCTCTCCCCTTCCTGATGTCTCACCTCAGGGAGACACTGCTGAGCTTTAGTTTTCTCAGCTTTAAAATGGGCTTAAGAACACCGTGGGGGGGGGGGGGATAGAAACACTGCCTTGAAGATGAAGGAATTGATACCTGTAAAGCAGTGCTTGACACACAGTAAATGCTGAAGCTGGTTAGCCATTGTCCCTTCTGTTAGATGATTGGCTTGAGGGCGAGGCCTGGTGCAGAGGGTGACTGGATGGTCATCCTACTCCCCCTCAGAGGTTTTTGTCTTTGTTTTTGCGGTACGCGGGCCTCTCACTGTTGTGGCCTCTCCCGCTGTGGAGCACAGGCTCCGGACGCGCAGGCTCAGCGGCCACGGCTCACGGGCCCAGCCGCTCCGCGGCATGTGGGATCTTCCCGGACCGGGGCACGAACCCGTGTCCCCTGCATCGGCAGGCGGGCTCTCGACCACTGCGCCACCAGGGAAGCCCCCTCCTCACAGTTCTTTCACGCAACAGGTGTGTAACTGATTTTTGACAATTGCATTATGCTGGGAGCAGCTCCACTGGGTTGAGGAAATACTCGTGAGTTGGATTAAAGAAGTGTGTCGGTGGAGGAGCTTGAGATAGTGGAATTACAAAGCATGTTTCCTGAGGCTTGTTGAACTTTCCAGTGCTTTCTGCAGGTAAATACTGTTTACTGAGTTCAATCCATTTGCCCATGGTTCCCTGGTAAGGAGGGAATTGCTTTGAGTTGAGACGAGGTTCCCTGCTGTCCTTCCATCTGCCTGTCTTCCATCCCCCATCCTAGATCAGGAGAATGGAGGAGTGCAGACTGGAAGTTCAGGAGAGCCTCCCCCCAGGGGCCACAGTAGGGAAAAGGAAAGGCTGAGAGTAGGGCCCCAAGAAATCAGAGTTCTTCATCCTTTCTCAAAAACCATTCTTTTTTTTTTTTTTGCCACACTGCACGCCTTGTGGGATCTTAGTTCCCCGACCAGGGACTGAACCCGGGCCCTCAGCAATGAAAGCGCGGCGTCCTAACCACTGGACCACCAGGGAAGTCCCTAAAACCATTATTGACCACTGTCATCGTAGAGCTGTTTGGACCAAGAGGAGCAACTTGAGCTTGTGCGTGTGTCCTAACGTTGCAAGTCCCTTCGGCAGTGAGAAGGGCCAAGGTCAGGAGCGAAAGAAAGTTGTATTTGATCTGGGGCTTCTGGCTTTGTGGAGTTATGGCACTGAAGGACTCGGACCTGGCAGGACCTTCAGGGCAAATTCCTGAAAGTCTGACCATCAACTGTTTCTTTTCTGATGTACTGACCCTAGTGACCCGACTGGTCAAATTCTGTCATTTCTATCTCTATCCCTTCTCCCTCTCCACAATTAAAGGATGTTTTCCTCTCATTCAGATGCCCCATCTTCTGCCATGGTTCACTTTTTAAAAGAACATCTTGCCTTCTGTAGTAGCTATACTGATTGACTTATAACACAGTAGGATTTGCAGGGTTGCTTTGGGCAGACGAGAGATGTGGTTTTCTGGGGGATGCTGGTCAATAGTCTAGTGGGCTTTGTTGGGAGGATTTAACAAGGTAGAACTCATAATGGCTCAGCATAGTAGGTGCTCACAGGGCAGGTAGTCTGATGATGCTTATGATGGTATTGCCCAGTTCCGGGGGGTGGGGGAGGGAGGGTTCGCAGGCAGAGCTGACTCTGGCAGCAGTCTGATAATTTGAAAACTTTCCGTGGCCCTGCCCTCTAGGCTCTTTTGAACGAATTACACCAGAAGAAGGAAGAGGCAGTGGTCCAGGGTGGCTGCCCTTGGGGCGCCGTGGCCCAGGAGGGATTGCTCACCGCCCGGCTCATGTCTGAGGTGACCGCTTTCCAATGAGGAGTCTGCCGGCTAGGCACCTGAGGCTCCGGGGCACGCTGGGCCTCGGGATCCCCTTCATCCGCCTCTGAGCTCTGTCTCAATGTAGGCCTCGGTCTGCTTCTCTCTTGGGGAGCGGTAGCTTTCCTCTTGCCATTTAAAATGCCCAATTCAGTGGTTGTCAGTATATTCACAGAATTGTACAGCTATCACCACAGTCAATTTCAGAACATGTTCGTCACCCCGCAGAGAAACCCCATAACCATTAGCTGTCATTCCCCATTCCCCCTCACCCGTCATCCACTCCCCAGGTCCTGGCAGCCACCCATCTACACTGTCTCCATGGAGACCTCTAGGCTTCAGCCCTTGATGTGCGCACATATTGTGGTTGCCCGGAAGTTCTCGGGTGGCTCTCCATGCATCAGGGATTTAAAAACCATCGTTCTGCACGCTGCATTCTTCAGGTCCAATACTTGCGTTCACCGCAAAGCCTTGTCTTTTCACCTCCTGGGCATTCCTCTGCTCGGGGCCTGCAGGGCCCTGAGAACCTGAATGGAACCTCCCAAGTAGTCTGCAGTCATATATTGCACATGTGTTCATTTTAGCTCCTCAAATAGTAACAGCTGCTAATTGTTGAGCACTTAGGTCCCAAGCACCGTTATAAGCACTTGTCATACGTTATTTACTTTATTCCTCATAGCCATCCTTTATACTGTTTTTATTCTCATTTTAGAGATTTGTAATTTTCTATTCCTGTGTAGCGAAACACTCCAAACTTACTATTTCTCACCATTCAGGGGGTTGGTTGGGCTCAGTTGAGTGGTTCTCCTGCTGCCTGTGCTGTCAGCTGGGAGCTCAGTGGGGTTGAAATGTTCAAGATGGCCTCTCATGGTCCGGGTGTCTCAAATTACACAAGGAGTCTGTCCTGGCCTTCCTCACAGTGTGGCAGCTGTTCTTCAAGAGCCAGGAAGTGCAGGTTGCCGGTTCTCTTATGGCCCAGACTTGAAAGTCCCAGAATGTCCCTTCTGCTGCATTTGGTGGTCAAAGCAAGTCACAAAGCCAGCCCAGATTCAAGGGGCGGGGAAATAGACTCCACCTCTTGAGGTGAGGCATGGTAAGTGCCTACTAGGAGAGGAGGAATCTCCCTTTTCGGAGATTCTCTACTGTAACAGCTAAGTACATTGACACTAAGAGAAGTTAAGTAAGGGAATTCCCTGACTCAGCCCTTTCACTGCCAGGGCCCAGGTTTGATCCCTGGTCAGGAAACTAAGATCCTGCATGCTGTGTGGCACGGCAAAAAAAAAAAAAAAAAAAAAGAGAGAGGTTCAATAAGTTGGTCAAGGTCACACAGTAAGTGTGTTTGACTCTAGAGTTAAGTATTTTTAATCTCCATGCCTCTGTGCCATTCCAGATAGATTATAACAAATTCCTTTTGCACATGGGTCATGCCTCCCGCATTTTCTGTACCCCTCTCAAGCTCTAGCTCAGTACTATCGATATACATTTTATAAGGATTTTGTGTACCTTTTTTTATAGTATACAGTTGTTTTTCTCTACAGAGGTGATGAGGACCTTCATTTCTTAGAATTACAGCAAAAGTCTTATCAACAAAAATGCTTAGAGGAAGAGAAGTTTCATTTAACAGAATTTCTTATTTGCCAGGAATTAAGCCCCCATCCCCTCTGTGCCAGCCTTTATGTTGGGGTCTGGAAGATCTCCTTAGTATGCTTTCCTGTCTTAGAGCACTGCATTGGCTGTGACTGAGGACTGCGGCTCTTAGGTCATCACTCTGGAAGGCCCACGGAAGATTCTCTTATACTCTAGCCCAGTGTGTCTCTAACTCTTAAATACAATTTAAAGGACTTACTAGAAACAAAATATAAAGCACATGTAAAATACAGGTCCCAATTTTAAAATATCAGATTAGATACCAGATTCCAAGATATCAATGGGTATCACATTACTTTGTCAAATTGCTATGAATGTTTCTAAATACGTGCTCTCAATTTATGTCCTTATTGTGGACGATAATGAACAATAAGGAGGCTGGCATCTGTCCACAGGCCACACTCTGAGTAGCTCTGTCCTGGGCCAGCATTTCCCAAAGGGTGTGGTACCTAAGAGGGTTTAGGTTACACGTGGACAAACTTATCTTCTCAATTTTAGATTAATGGTCCTGTGGATTCTTTAATTGTGTTGTAAAAATACAACTAATACATCAAACCGTAATTTCATGAATATTTTCAAACTGTAATTTCACGAATATTTTCAGAATGACTAAAAAAATGAAAAAAATTCAGTTTAAAGAAAACTACTAAATAATGGTATAGGTTGGTGCTGGCTAATACCAATAGAATGCTAGTCACATATGTACTCCTAAATTTTCTAATAACTGCATTGAAAAAGCAAAAAGAAACGGGAAATTAATATAATAATACAATTTATTTAATTCAGTATATCTAAAATATTGTCATTTCAACATGTAATCAGTGTAAAGAATTATTAATGAGATATCTGACATTCTGTTCTTTGCACCAAGTCTTCCAAAACCAGTGGAAGACTTTATGCTTCAGCACATCTCTACGTGGACTAGTCACAGTTCAGCTGCCCAGTAGCCAGCTGTGGCTAGTGGCTCGCATATTGGACGCGGTGATCTAGAACATTTTCCTCATGGCAGAAAGTTCTGTTGGTCACATAGGGCACCACGGTATTGAGTGTGGTATGAAGAACAGGATGTATGCTGCGGTATTCAGTCTATCTTAGATCTCTTGTGTGGAACTCAAAAGATGCTTTGATAAAACGGTCTCCCCTACAATAAGCAAAACCTCCCTGGACCCTCAGGCTCTGGAGGAGAGAAGCTGCTTTTGCTTTCCCCAGGGTGGGCAAGTGCCGAGGCCCTGGCACGGATTGTCTCGGGGACCTGGCAGGCTGTGGAAAGGGAGTGGGCTCGGCTTTGTGGTAAATGTTGGGCTGTTACGGAGGGAAAGCATGGTATGATACTGATGGAACAGTGGGAGGAGAACGGTATTAGCCAGCGCAGGCTCTCCCAGGTTCAGTGTCGGGTCCGGTGGGGAACCCCGTCTGCGGGGTGGGGTCTGCTGGGCTGGGTCAGGATGGGCTCTGTGAGGGCAGGTCTGGTCATTTCGCCCCAGGGCTAGTGATGTGCTTTCCTAGTTCCTGTTCACAGAAGCCACACTCTGATTATGATCAACAAGTTCTGGTTGGCTGACAGGACAGACCCCCTAACTCTGGAGACCCCATAATTGGACAGTTCCAGTGAATTCAGGGGCTTGTCCCGCCTCCCGCGTCCTAGGTTTGATGATGTGGCAGAGCTGGCACTGGCTATAGGGGGACTTACTGGGCAGGGCCACTTAACCCGAATTCGCTTTCAGGGCCTGAAGGACAAGTCCCTGCCCAGACCAAGTTGTCCCCCTCCTGAGCAGTTGGTCTGTCTTTGCCTTTGACACCAAGTCTTTAAGAGTTAACGGTTGGTGGGGCTTCCCTGGTGGCGCAGTGGTTAAGAATCCTCCTGCCAGTGCAGGGGACACGGGTTCGAGCCCTGGTCCGGGAAGATCCCACATGCCGCGGAGCAACTAAGCCCGTGCGCCACAACTACTGAGCCTGCGCTCTAGAGCCCGCGAGCCACAACTACTGAAGCCCGCGTGCCACAGCTGCTGAAGCCCACACACCTAGAGCCCGTGCTCCGCAACAAGAGAAGCCACTGCCATGAGAAGCCCGCGCACCACAACGAAGAGTAGCCCCCTCTTGCCGCAACTAGAGAAAGCCTGCACGCAGCAACGAAGACCCAACACAGCCAAAAATAAAAATAAATAAATTTTTTTAAAAATTAAAAAAAAAAAAGGGCTTCCCTGGTGGCGCAGTGGTTGAGGGTCCGCCTGCCGATGCAGGGGACATGGGTTTGTGCCCCGGTCCAGGAAGATCGCACATGCTGCGGAGCAGCTGGGCCCGTGAGCCATGGCCGCTGAGCCTGCGCGTCCGGAGCCTGTGCTCCGCAACGGGAGAGGCCACAACAGTGAGACGCCCGCATACCGAAAAAAAAAAAATTAAAAAAAAAAAGAGTTAACTGTTGGTTTAGCAGATCAACCAGTGTGCAACCCCAATTGCTATGGTCGAGCTATTGGATTAACTTCCTTCTTAGCTCCATTTTTCTATCCCACTCTTGTTTTTCTCTTTCTCACACTTTTCACATTCATTTCTGCTGTATTTTATATAAGCAGAAGGAGGGAGAGAGGAGTGCATAAATGAATACCTGAAATTAATAAATACAGAGCAGGAAATGCCCCTGCAGCTTGAATTTTTCACCAGGCACCAAAAGTCCTTTATTAAGTAGTGCTCTGTGTCTTTGTTTCAAAACAACACCCTAATATTTGCCCTTAACTTGAAATAACCATCTGAATCATAAACTGGGCAAAACAGGATTCTCCTGCTGTGCTTATTTTTAAAAAGACCCCACACCACACACACACACACAAGATTCCCCTATGTTCTCCTCCCTTAGCACCTAGGCATGCATTTTCAGCATTCCATTGACTAGAGAGGCAAACGTCCCTGTGCATGGGGGCCGGGTCTCCTCTTAGGAGAATTTCCTCTTCTCTACCTTATTAACTGTGTGTGTTCGGTTCTCTTGAGCACCAGTCAGGGGTGACAAATGGTGGTGAAATATTATGACAGCCTTCAGTGGAAGCTTTCCTTGCACGTGGGTAAATTTTCCCCCAGTGTAGATATGTGTTATGAACAAAATTTCGTTCATTTCCATCAGCTAGGTAACCAGTATTATTGAAGCAGATTTAGTTACATCTTCAGATGAAAAGCCCTCTAAAAAATTACTGATTGTGGGGCTTCCCTGGTGGTGCAGTGGTTAAAAATCCACCTAACAATGCAGGGGACACGGGTTCGAGCTCTGGTCCGGGAAGATCCCACATGCCGCGGAGCAACTAAGCCCGTTATCCACAATTATAAAACGCTCTAGAGCCCGTGAGCCACAACTACTGAAGCCCGCGTGCCACAACTACTGAGCCTGTGCTCTAGAGCCCGCGAGCCACAGCTACTGAAGCCAGCACGCCTAGAGCCCGTGCTCCGCAACAAGAGAAGCCACCGCAATGAAAAGCCCGTGCACCACAACGAAGAGTAGCCCCTGCTCGCCGCAACTAGAGAAAGCCCGCGCGCAGCAACGAAGATCCAACGCAGCCAAAAATAAATAAATAAATAAATACAATCTTTCAAAAAAAAGGTATAAGGAATGAAATTGCACTTAACTGCAATTACAATAAGTAATTTTTTTTCTTACTGCAAAACATGTTCCTGCTCTCCTTTTTTCCCCTCCTCACCCACCTAAGTTTCCACTTCACTTGACTTTGTTTTTGTCAGTCACGAATTATTTCTAAAGAATAATTGCTTCTTATTAATGGTCCATTAATTTCTACATATCCCTAATCTTCTGGGGTGAGATTAACTCTTTTTATAGCAGAACAGTCAAGGGAGTGAAATGGACTGTTTCACTCTACCCTGTTCAGCTTTCATTTCTCTTACTTGTCTTTTACTTTCTCTCTGTTTCGACTGAACGACCCAAGAAGACATGGTGCCTTTCTACTAAGGAATGTAGACTGTCCTTTGTGGTACATAATTTTATCTTTATTAGTTAAAAATTAAAAGGATTCTTACCCCCTTTTTTAAAGGTGTGTAAAGATGACATGTAAAGGTGTGTGAAGGTGACTTCAGAATGAGTGCCTCTTATGATCAGGCCAATTCAAGCAGGAGATACTCTACGCAGCACTGTCCAATAGAACTTTCTTTTCTGTTCTACGTCTGTTCCAAATGGTAGCCGCTCGCCACATGTGGCTATTGAGCCCTGAGGAACTGACTTTTTAATTGTGTCTGATTTTAAATAATTTAAATAGCCACATGTGGTAGTGGCTCCTGAATTGGATTGTGCAGTTAACTAGATGTTCACTGACCTTGCCAGGTTAGAAATAGTGTGTTGGGCTTCCCTGGTGGAGCAGTGGTTAAGAATCCGCCTGCCAATGCAGGGGACACGGGTTCGAGCCCTGATCCAGGACGATCCCACATGCCATGGAGCAACTAAGCCCGTGCGCCACAACTGCTGAGCCTGTGTTCTAGAGCCCGCGAGCCGTAATTACTGAAGCTGATGAGCCACAGCTACTGAAGCCCACAAGCCTAGAGCCCGTGCTCCACAACAAGAGAAGCCACCGCAATGAGAAGCCCGCACACGGCAACAAAGAGTAGCCCCCGCTCGCTGCAACTAGAGAAAGACCGCACGCAGCAGCGAAGACCCAATGCAGCCAAAAATAATAAATAAGTAAAATAAATAAATTTATTTAAAAAAGAAATAAGTAGTGTGTTTCGGGCCTCAAACAAGTTCCTTCATACCCATCTATTTTTTTTTAATTTTTATTTTATTTTGGAGTATATAGTTGGTTTACAGTGTTGTGTTAGTTTCAAGTGTACAGCAAAGTGAATAAGTTATACATATATGCATTCTTTTTCAGATTCTTTTCCCATATAGGTTATTACGGAATATTGAATAGAGTTCCCTGTGCTATACAGTGGGTCCTTGTTGATTACCTATTTTATATATAGTAGTGTGTGTGTGTGTGTGTTCATCCCAAGCTCCTCATTTATCCCATCTATTTTTGGTTTCTCCTCTACAAGCTCTGGTATTTGGTACTTGTCGTTCAGACCCTCTCAGATGTGCACAGGCCACCAAGAACAGAACTGGTACTTAGCTCCTGTGGTTCACATCAGGTCTGTAGGGCCGTGATAGAACGTACTAGCCAAGACGTATCTCTGGCTCCTGGGGGCCCTGGGGTGCCTTCTCCGTCCCTGCCTCAGTTTGGGTTACACAGCATGGCTGGAGGAGAAACCAGGTTGACTTATAAGGCATTATCAGATCATGAGATGAAGCCATGAGCTATGCAGGATATGGATGGGCTGTGGGGAGAACTTTTACAGGGGGATGTTGGCAGGGACTGAGACCGAGGCGAGGCTGGCGAGGGCATTGGGGAGCCATGAGCAGCACAGCTGAAGGAATCAGTTCCTTCTTCTCCAGGACTGTTCACTGAAGTAGATGAGCCTTAGCTCTCTCGACCAGCTTGCTCCGCACACTGTGGCCTTGTGCTGGCCTCGGCGAAGAACTTGGTCGCTTGTGAGTGCACTGGCACACTAGGTCATCTGACTAATGCTTTCCAACTCTGACATACTGTGATCCTCCACTGCCAGCCCAGGAGGCAGGGGAAAGGGTAGTCTGGTCTTCTCCCCTCTGGTTAGCGGGATCACCAGCCACTTAACCAGCTGGTGGGCTTAACCAGCAGACTTCCCAGCCTTCCCCTCTCCCACTCCCATTACAGCCAAGGCAGGGGGCTCTGCCTCCATCTCTCACGACCCTGTCCCCATTGCCAGTGCCTGGGTCAGACCCTGTCATCTAGGTCCCGACTGTAATCACAAGAGCCTTAGGGGTCTCTGTCCAGGTCCCCCTCCCTGTCATGGATTCATCACATCGCAGTCTTGTTTGATCTCCTCTGACATCAGCCTGGCATAAGCACAGTCCAGACTGCTACTGGGGTTTCCCAGGTTGGGTGTGTTGGGATGGGACTCCCTCTTACCCCTCCAGCCCCCCTTCTCTGGCCAGTGATCACCCCCAGCTGGTAGTGTCTGGCACACTCTGCATGCATCTCGCCGCCCACGCACATGCTCTTCCCTCTGTCCAGAATGCCTTCCTGTCTGTGTCTACCATGTTCACCCTTCAGCACTTGGCTCACATCTCACCTCTTCCCTGAAGCCTTCCCTGACTACACACACTTCTGGTGGGTTTTTCTTTTCTCTTCCATTTCCATTACAGTGTTGATAACACGAATTCAGGTAAATCAAATCATGTGCAAATAAACTTGGGGTTGGCATTTGGAAACTAAAGTGCACAGATCTTAAGCATACAGTCTGATGAACGTTTACATATACACCCATGTAACCAACACCCAGATCAAGAAACTAAATATTTCCAGTACCCTGTGCCTCCTTCTAGACAGTATCCCCTAAAGGTGACCATTGTTCTTACCTCTTTTCACTAGAGATTAGTTTTGCTTGTTTTTGAGCTTTATAAAAATAGACTCGTAGTATGTACATTTTTATTGTAGCAAAATATACATAACATAAAATTTACCATTTTAGCCATTTTTAACGTACAGTTCAGTGGCATTAAGTGCATTCATATTGTTGTACAATCATCACCACCATCCATCTCCAGAACTTTTTCTTCAAGTATATACTTTTGTTGTGTCTGGTTTTTTCCACTCCAAATTGTGTGTGTAAGATTCATCCGTGATGTTGCAGACATCAGTGGTTCATTTCTTTTCTTTTTTAAAAAATTATTATTTACTTATTTTGGCTATGCCAGGTCTTAGTTGCGGCATGCATGTGGGATCTAGTTCCCCGACCAGGGATCGAACGCAGGCCCCCTGCATTGGGAGTGTAGATTCTTAACCCACTGGACCACCAGGGAAATCCCAGTGGTTCATTTCCTTTTATTTTTGGGTAGTATTACATTGTGTGACTAGACATACTACAATTTGGTTTATCCATTCTCTTGCTGATAGACAATTGGGTTATTTTCAGTTTTCTATTCTTTTGACTAAAACTGCTGTGAACATGCTTGCACACATCTCTTGGTGCCCATATACATGCATTTCTGTTGTGTGCATACCTGGGAGTTGAATTACTGGGTCAGAAGGTAGGCATATGTTCAGCTTTTGCATATAGTGCCAAACTGTTTTCCAAACAGTTGGAAGTAGTTCCCTATTGCTGTTGTAACCAATTACTGCAAATTTAATGGCTTATAGCAACATGAATTCATTATCTTACAATTCTGGACATCAGAAGTGCTAAAGTGAAGGTGTCAGCAAAGCCTTACTGGAGGGTCTAAGGGAGAATCTGTTCCCTTGCCCTTTCCAGCTGCTAGAGGCTGCCCACATCCCTTGAGTCGTGGCCCCTTCCTCCATCACCAAGGCTAGCAGCATAGCATCTTCCAGTCTTTTTCTGTCCAACTTCTGCTTCCATTGTCACATCTCCTCTCTCTCACTCTAGCTTTCCTACGTCCCTTGTGATTACATGGGGGCCACCTGAAAAATCCTGGGTAATCTCCCCATCTTAAGAGCCTTAACTTAATCTGCAAAGGCCTTTTGTCATAAAAGGTAACATTTTCACGGGTCCAGGGCTTAGAACCTGGACATCTCTGGGGGCCTGTTACTCTGCCTACCATTTTGTATTCCCACCAGGAAGGAATGAAAGTTCCAGTTCTTCCACATCTTTGTCAGTACCCGATCTTGTCAGTCTTTTTAATTGTAGTCATTCTGGAGGGGATATGGGGGGCACATCCACAGCTCCCACCCCCAGGCAGTGTGTCCTCCTTTGCTCTGATACAGATTTATTGCAACTTATCAGTATTGTAAATATTTTTTTACATGCCTGTGTCTTGGTCAAACTGTACACTTTTTCATGAGACAAGTCGTAGAGTAGCTGGTTCAATAAGTGCTCCTTAGATGGTAAGAAATGGCTGAGGGCAGGGCTTCCCTGGTGGCACAGTGGTTAAGAATCCGCCTGCCAATACAGGGGACACGGGTTCGAGCCCTGGTCCAGGAAGATCCCACATGCCGCAGAGCAACTAAGCCCGTGCACCACAACTACTGAGCCCGTGTGCTACAACTAATGAAGCTCGCGCCTCTAGAGACCGTGCTCCGCAACAAGAGAAGCCACTGCCATGAGAAGCCCGCGCACTGCAACGAAGAGTAGCCCCCGCTAGCTGCAACTAGAGAAAGCCCGTGCACAGCAACGAAGACCCAATGCAACCAAAAAGATAAAAAGAAAAAAAAATTAACCAAATCTTAAAAAAAAAAAAAAAAAAGAAAGAAATGGCTGAGGGCAGTTTTCAGCAGAGAAGCGAGCAGAGCTAAAGATGTAAATGAAAGCCTGTGCTTACAGTCCCATCTCTGGCTCCAGGTAGGTTTTCTCCCAAGTGAAAACAGGACCAGAGCGAGGAACCTGGTTTCTAGCTTCTACACACTGTTCTTTCCCAAGGTAGTTAATCTATAAGTGAGTAATGCCCTGGAAGGGGATGTGGGCCTCAACTCATGAGGGCGTTGGTTGGAAATGACTTCACCGTGTATGTAAATGAGAGAGGGCAATGCAGTTCCACAGGCCGCCTTCTGGGGAGTATGAACTTGGACCTTTCGCACAGACTCGGGTTTTCCTTCTCCCTGGACTCTGTTCATGTAGCAGCACGCTGCAGCTTCTCGCCTGCAGAAGGAAGACCTTCCAAGGTAAGTCAGGCGTCCTTGATCTCAGGAAATGTCGCGTGTGTAGGCCGAAACCCGCCTTGGAAACTGGAGGCCAGGATTTCCGAGGAAGGCGACGGCTGAGTAGGAACGAAGTTGTGATGCCCCTGGACGCGGCGGGGTGGGTGCAGAGGTCCTGCGCCGGGGGCTGGGTCTGGAAGGCAGGGCAGTTAGACCAAGGCGAGTGTTAGACAAAGGCAGCCAGGGTTGTGGCTCCCTTGGGAGCGTGCGGACGCAAGCGTCGCTTCCTGTGCTCAGGTCGTGCCTGCTCCCCTTGGCTGGGCGCGCACCTGGTTTCAGGAGGGCGCGCACGTTTCGAGGCCTGAGGCTTATCTTTCCAGGTGCTGGGGTGTTGGCAGTGGGCCTGTGGCTTGGCGTTACTTTGACCCTCTGGGGTGTGGCGTGTGTGTGAGGAACCTTGCCGTCCACATGGCAGAGGACTTTTCCAGCCCTTGTGGGAAGACCTGTGTGTCACTGAAGGAGTCGGTCTTCTGAGAAAAATATTATCTCAGGGTAGGAGCTCCTGGGATGGGCCAAGCAGGGCTGGGGCTGGGCGTTTGTGGTGCCGGTGACTTCCTGGATGTCTGCCGCTCTGCCTACTGTACTCAGGTGGTGGAGAAACTCGGGTGCCTGCGTTCCTGCTGAGACCTGTCCTTCTAGGACTCAGACCCTGATCCCTCTTTGCTCTTCGTCATCCTGGACCAAGGAGGCCGAGAGCCTGGCCTCTTGGAGTTGCCCTGTACAGACTCCAGGTCGGGGGGACCTGCAGAGAGCACGTGGGCTGAGCTGCCCCTGTCAGCAGGTGCGCGTTAACTTTTGTCAGGACAGAGAGTGGACCTTCACTCCATGTCCTCTGAGGCTGGAGGGGCACCCTCTCCCCCGGGCAAGAAGTCCTTTCTGTTCATACAAGCACCTCTCCTCTAAATGCCTCTCCTCTTGCTGTGGCCTCTGTGGACAGGCAGAACACCCTCCCGGCACCCTTTCCACAAAACCTCCTGGTCTCCATAAAGAGACCTGGGACCTTCTACGGGACTCAGTTCCATCTACCCTCCTAATGTGACTCCTTGTCTGGCGCTTACTCCTGGGTGTTGGTGTCTCCCTTCTCTAACTTTCTGCACCAGTCGCCCATAGAGTAGCCTCTTCACCTCTTTCTTCAGCTAAGAGTTCACCAATGAGATATCACCTCACACCTGTCAGGATGGCTGTTATCAAAAAAACAGAAGACAACAAATGCTGGTGAAGATGTGGAGAAATTGAAACCTCTGTGCACTGTTGATGGGACTGCAAAATGGGGCAGCCACTATGGAAAACAGTGTGGAGGTTCCTCAAGAAACTAAAATAAAACTATCATATGATCCAGCAATCCTACTTTTGGGCATTTATCCAAAAGAATTGAAATCAGGATCTCAAAGAGATATTAACACTCTTCACAGTAGCTAAACCGTGGAAACAACCTAAATGTCCACGGACAAATGAAGGGATAAAGAAAATGTGGTATGCACATGCAGTGGAGTATTATTCAGCCTTATAAAACAAGGAAATTCTGCAATATGTGACATGGATGAGCCTTGAGGACCTTATGATAAGTGAAATAAGCCAGCCACAGAAAGACAAATACTGCATGATTCCACTTACATGAGGGTACCCAAAAGAGTCAGATTCATAGCATCGAAGAGTGTAATGGTGGTTGCCAGGGGCTGAGGGGAAATGGAGAGTTACTCCTCAATGGGCATAAAGTTTCAGTTAAACAAGATTAATAAGTTCTAGATATCTGCTGTACAATATGGTACTGAGAGTCAGTACCATATTGTACATGTAAAACTTTAAGAGTGTAAATATCATGTTAAGTGTTCCTACCACAATAAAGTAAAACTTTAAAAAAATTTTAAGAATTTACCACTTAAGACCTTCATCTGATCAGGTACTGGTGTGGCCACTAACCAGCTGTGGAGCCGTGAGTTAGTTTCTTGTCTGTTCCAGTCTCAGCTTCTTATAAGAAGAGGATAGCAACAGATTCCTCGCAGGGTCAACAGGAGGACTATATGAGGTAGTGCATGGAAAGTGCTGAGCACGGTGTCTTGCACATACATAGCTGTGCTCCACGAGGTCAGGGGCGTCACTGTCATCCTCTGTGTATTGAGTACAAGACGACTATGAGCATATATTTATATACAAAAAAATATATTTTTGTATATAATGTACTTATATTGATATATACTGGTGTTGCCTTTCAAGGACCTAGTGACCTACTGAGCTATGCATTTTCTAACTTACCTATAATCCAAGTCTAACACTGAAAAGTACCGTAAATGGAAGTATGAAAATGGACCATGAAGCCATAGATGAGCAAACAGTTAAATCTGGCTGGAGGACTGGAGACAATCTTCGTGCACATGGGAGTCACCACGGTCACTTACACTTAGGTGCCCCATGGTTAGCAGGAAAGCACTGCCAGGTACTCAGCAAATAATTACTTGGGGCCCGTTTCGGCCATGCTCTTGAGCTTCTGCACAGGAATGGTGCTGCTTTTTCTCCCACTCAGAGCTTAATTTACATATTGAATTTATTTATTTATTTATTTATTTAATTTTTGGCTGCATTGGGTCTTTGTTGCTGCACGCAGGCTTTTCTCTAGTTGTGGCGAGCAGGGGCTACTCTCCATTTGCGGTGCGCAGGCTTCTCTTCATTGTGGTGCGTGTGCTTCTCATCGCGGTGGCTTCTCTTGTTGCGGAGCACGGGCTTTAGGTGCCCGGGCTCAGTAGATGTGGCGCGTGGGCTTATTTGCTCCGCGGCATGTGGGATCTTCCCGGACCCGTGTCCCCTGCATTGGCAGGCGGATTCTTAATCACTGCGCCACCAGGGAAGTCCCAAAAGGGTGTTCACTTTCTGAAGTCTTTTTTGTACTACCTTATTACCTTGAAGCAGATATCAAGTTCTTAGATGTGAGGGCTCTGACTTTTGTGGGGTGTTTTGTTTTTTGTGGGGTTTTTTTGGCTGCGTTGGGTCTTCGTTGCTGCACGCAGGTTTTCTGGCTTTCTCTAGTTGTGGCGAGTGGGGGCCACTCTTCGTTGCAGTGCGCGGACTTCTCATTGCAGTGGCTTCTCTCGTTGCGGAGCACGGGCTCTAGGCCTGTGGGCTTCAGTAGTTGTGGCATGCAGGCTCAGTAGTTGTGGCACGTGGGCTCTAGAGTGTAGGCTCATTAGTTGTGGTGCACGGACTTAGTTGCTCTGCGGCACGTGGGATCTTCCCGGGCCAGGGATCGAACCCGTGTACCCTGCAGTGGCAGGCGGATTCTTTACCACTGTACCACCAGGGAAGTCCCAAGGGCTCTGACTTTTTAAAATTATGTTTTTATTGTAGTAAAATATACATAACATAAACTTTGACATTTTAACCATTTTTAAGTGTACAATTCAGTGACGTTAAGTGCATTTACAATGTTGTCTAACCATTGCCATTATCTATCTCTAGAACTTTTTCATCATTTTAGACAGAAACTCGGTAACCATTAAATAATGACTCCCCATTACCCCGTCCCCCTAGTCCCTGGTAACCAGTATTTTATTTTCTGTCTCTATACATTTGCCTATCCTGGATACCTCCTCCCATAAGTAGAATCATACAGTATTTATCCTTTCGTGATTAGCTTATTTCACTTAGCATGATGTCCTCAAGGTTCATCCATTGTCATAACATGTATCTGAATTTCATTCCTTTTTAGGGCAGAATAATATTTCCTTGTATGTATAAACCACATTCTGTTTATCTGTTCATCTGTTGATGGACACGTGGGTTGCTGCCACCGTTTGGCTGTTGTGAATAGCACTGCTGTGAACATGGGTGTACAGGTATCTTTTTGAGACCCTGCTTTTAATTCTTTGGGCTATATACCCAGAAGTGGAATTGCTGGGTCATACGGTAATTCTGTGTTTTGCCCTGATTTTTTAAACAGCTTAAAAATTATTTTGAGGTATTAGTCATATTACATAAATTTCAGCCTTGTGAAGTGTACAGTTCAGTGGGTTTTAGAATATTCACAAGGTTGTGCAATCATCCCCACTAGTCACTGATTTTTATGACCTCTTAGGAACCAGAGAGGGAAAGAGAGTACCTTGAAGGTGGCTTGGGAGTAAGGAAGGGAGCTTTCAGGATTAGTATGAGACTCTTTAAAAAAGAAGGATCGTTGTACCAAATCCTTGAAATGCCACTCAGGCTTTAGCAAGAATACTCTACCCACTGCAAGGCTTTAGGACCGAAATTCAGAAAGGCTCCCCTGCTACCTGACATATTTTCAGCTACTGATGAGGCCTCGTTTTATGGAACAGGATGTTGAATAACCTCACAAATGGGTCACCCTTATCAGGAATGCTCTGGAAGCCTGGTTGCGTAGAATGAGGCAGGCTTTTACGCGGCTTCTTGCTGCTCTGTCGCACCTCCCGTGTTTGCTTTGTCAGATGTCCTTCCCTGGCTTGGAACCGGTTCTCTTCCTTCTCTGGTTCTGATCCCATATTCTGCAACTACTTGTGTTTCCAAACATGAAACAGATTGTTTACAATAAATGCCTTAAATGTTTGATTTTTAGATTTCAGATTTGCTGTGCTTTGAAGCAAACAATACAACTCATGCACTTTTGTTATTACACACCATTCATACACACCAGGGTGCTCTGATTTTCACTCGTTCTGGTTGTGTACTTGTGGTTTTGAACATTTTATGCTTTAGGGATGGTTTTATTGTGAGTTTCTGGTAGTTTGACAGCTTTCTTTCTTTTTTTGGGGGGAGCGTATACCCTACAGTTCGCCCATTCAAAGTGTACAATTCAGTGGGGTTTTTTTTAGTGTATTCACAGAGTTGTGCAATGTACAACCAATATACCACAATCAATTCCAGAATAGTTTTATCACCCCAAAAGAAATCGCACACCTATTGGCAGTCACTCCCCATTTCCTCCCAACCCCCAGCCCTAGGGAACCAAGCCACTAATGTACTCTGTCTCTACAGATTTGGGGCCAGCTTTCTTAGATCCTTGTTTAACAGTGATTTTCCCCCTGAAATTATAGTATAAGCCACCCATTCTGCTTTCCTTCCCTGTTGCATTCTTGTCATCTCCCTTCCCTTCCCTTCCCTTCCCTTCCCTTCCCTTCCCTTCCCTTCCCTTCCCTTCCCTTCCCTTCCCTTCTCCTCCCCTCCACCCCCCTCCCCTTGCTTTTCTTTGGCCTCCCTCCCTCCCTCCCTTCCTTCCTTGCTTCCTTCCTTCCTTGCTTCCTTCCTTCCTTTCCTCTTCTTCTATTAGCAGGTTAGCTGTAAATCCTTCTTAAGTAGCTCTCAAAGTGGATGAGTTGGTAGATGGGGCACAGCTACAGGAATTCATCTGACAGATGGACAAACAGCCATTGTTAAGCCTTGGAATGCCCTTCTAAGTCACCTGCCTTCATTCTGTCACTGTGAGGCTGGATTTCTTTTTTTTCCCCCCAGTTTTATTGAGAAATAGTTGACGTACATCACTCTATAAGTTTAAGGCATATAGCATGGTGGTTTGATGTACATACATAATGAAATGATTACCACAGTAGTTTCATCTAACATCCATCTTCTCATGTAGATACAATAAAAACAAATAAAAAAGGGAAAAAGGAAAGAAATGTAATCCTTGTAATGACAACTTATAGGACTTATTACTCTCATAGCAACTTTCCTGTGTATTGTGCAGCGGTGTTAGCTACAGCCATCGTGTTGTATGTTACACCCCTCGTACTTCTTTATCTTGTAACTGGAAGTTTGTACCTTTTGACCCCCTTCCTCCAATTCCCCCTCCCAGGTTGGCTTGCTTTTCTCTGGCTGGGCTGCAAGGACCTTGAGAGCCAGGCCAGTCAGAGCCACAGGGCCGGAAGCTGCTCTGGGTTGGATCGGCCTTGCTGTGTGAACAAGTGCTGAGACTGAAATCAAATGCGCAGTTTCTAGATGTGTAAATTCAGTCACTTGCTTCTTCTCTAACAGAAACAGTATTTAATAGTCACTAATGGTAGAGCAGTCTCAAAATCTGCAAATACCATTGACCCTTGAACAAGGCAGGGGTTAGAGGCGCTCACCTCCCCACAGTCGAAAATCCGAGTATAACTTGTAGTCGACGCTCTGTATACATGGTTCCTCCTTTCAGGCAGTTCTTCCGTACACGCAGTTCCGCATCCGCAGATTCAACCAACGTGGTATCATAGTACCATAGTATTTAATAGTGAAAAAGAAAATCCGTGTGTAAGTGGATCTGCACAGTTCAAACTCGTGTTGTCCAGGGTCAACTGTATCAGTGTGTAACATGCTAATCACTGTTGCTGCTGGTGAGAAAATATTGGTTGCACTTGGACATAAGTAGTCTGCATTCAGCATAGCTTTTTGCTCGCTGTTTTAGCCAGATGCCCTGGGTTTGAATCCTGGTTCTGCTCCCTTTATTACCTAGGTGAGCTTGAGCAAGTCCGTTCACCTTCCTGGAAGCCTCCTCTCCTCCTCTGTGGAAGGGGAGAATAATAAATCCAACTGCGTAGCTTGTTGTGAGATTTAAACGAGAGAATGTGCGCACAGCATTTAACACGATGCCTGGCCGAGAGTGAGAGCTCTGTAAATGTTAGCTGTATTGTGCGCCTGCTGTATACAAGGTACCAGGTTAGGTTTTGCAAGAAATAAGCCAAAGCCTTGTGAATGGAATCTGAGCCCTGTTGAGGTTACAGTCATGCCCAGATGGGCAGGCAGGGCAAGCCGTCTTGCTCAGAACGAATAACCTCGACAGAAGAGGGTAGTCAGGGTCCTACTTAATGAATCTGCTAGTGGTGTTTGGTGCTTGGTACCAGCAGCAGTGTCCGTCCTCAGGCTTGCTGTTATCTGTCTCCCGTTCCGTCCCATCTCCTACTGCTGCGACGGAGCGAGTACTAGCAGGCCCTCTCTGTGGAATTTCTGAGCCACGTGAGAGAGAGTGTGGTGTACCCTTAGAACAAGACCTGTCCTGCCTTTCCTGTGCACTTTGGTTGAGAGAAATAGTATAAGCTCCTGTTTGGGGGGTTGCTTAGTTTTTAAAACAGAAAGTGGTGATCATTCTGATGGCAGAGGTTTTGTATCAGTTTTAGCCTGGAGACCACTTTTCAGCTGGCTCTACATGTCAGACTCAGCTGGAGACTGCAGGCTCATCCTTCAGACCCCCAGGAGGACAGGGGCCAGGAGCCAGGCGTTACAGCACCTCCCAGAGGCATCTTTACACATAACCTCAGCCCCTTGTGTTGTCTTGGAAAAAAATCTTTCAGGCCCTCACTTTCCTGTCAGTAAAATGGGATGAATGACACCTGCTTGTTAGGGTTGTATTAAGGATTATAAAAATACATCTGGGACTTCTCTCGTGGCACAGTGGTTAAGAATCCGCCTGCCAATGCAGGGGACACGGGTTCAAGCCCTGGTCTGGGAAGATCCCACAGGCCCTGGAGCAACTAAGCCCGTGCACCACAACTACTGAGCCTGTGCTCTACAGCCCGTGAGCCACAACTACTGAGCCTGTGTGCCACAACTACTGAAGCCCGTGAGCCACAACTACTGAGCCTGCGTGCCACAATGACTGAAGCCCGTGCACCTAGAGCCCGTGCTCCACAAGAGAAGCCACTGCGATGAGAAGCCTGCGCACCTCAACGAAGAGTAGCCCCTGCTCACCGCAACTAGAGAAAGCCCGCACGCAGCAACAAAGACCCAACACAGCCAAAAAATGAATAAATGAATAAAAAATTTTAAATAAATATTTTAAAAAATACATCTGAAGCACATAGCACGCTGCCTTCCATGGGTCAGAGCTGTTGCGTAGCCATTCTATGCCGGGAAAAGACTGGTGAGTTTGGTTTGTGGCCCCTTCAAATGACCACAAAGACCAGGCCAGTCCATTTCTTTTTCTTTCCTTTTTGTTTTTGTTTTTTTGGCCGTATCGTGTGACATGTGGGCTCTTAGCTCCCTGAGCAGGGATCACACCTGTGCCCCCCTGCAATGGAAGCATGGAGTCTTAACCACTGGACCACTAGGGAGGTCCCAGGCAATTTCTTTTGGCCAAAATAACATCCCTCAGTTATTTCATCCAGGGAGAGAAGAAACGTGTGACACGTATGCTGACACTCCTGTATCCCGTCTGCCCCATGCCACACTCAAGTCACCACCTGATCCCACGCTCCAGGCAGACAGCTGCCAGTCGGTCAAGGTCAGTAGGAGAGACACAGTCAGGTTGTCACCCCTGCAGCATGTCGTGTGGGCGAGGCTGCTGACCTGCACCCCCCTCCTCCATGGCAGTGCCTTTTGAATGTCCTGTCTAAACCCAAGCCCAGCTGAATCACAACCTGGTAACACTCTTTGCTCTATTTTTATAGCAGCTAGTCTTTTCTGCTTGTCATCTACGTTAGTCCTCGTTTCCTTCTAGCTTCTTTTTCAGCAGCATCTCTTTTAGTGTAAAAATCCCCAGAAGGTATTTCTACAAACAGCCTTTACAGAATCTAAGGACAGCACTTAAAAGCAGCTCTTGGCCCACTGCACAGACATTTATGCGTGCCTGACGTGTGCCGGCCTGTGATGTGTGACAGAGAGCCGACACAGCCCTAGTTTTCCAGAGCTCAGTCTGAAAAAGAAAAAAGTGGACAGACCATTTTTTTATGTAGTTCTTCCCTCCGCCCTGTGGCAAAGGCAGGACTAGTCTCAATTTACAAGGAAAAAGGAGGCCGAGAGAGCTGTTTCAGTTTATTCAGCAGCTGGTGCCCGGGACCAGGTTCGCTCTCAGCAGCATGCTGGTCCAGGCTTTGTTTGGGGACACCACTGGCTGGCGGCGGGGCATCCACACAGGAGGATGAACAGCGGGCCAGGCTGTTGACTGCCTTCCCAACAGCTATACCTTCTTTCTTCAGAGCTGGGGTGTTGGGGTAGTCAGTCCCAGGGCCAGGCCTTGAGTCACCTCAAGCCTGAGTCGTTCTTGGTGGTTCCATTCCCCTTTGCCATGTATTCACTCTCCTGGCCTCCCTTGCAGCCATGGAACCCAGTACCAGCCAAGGAGACTTAAAGGGAAGACCGCTGGAGATCTTCCTGGCATCCAAGAGAAATGAGCATGAGGAGGGAGCCTCTTCCTCCCTGCTTTGATTCTTCCCCTCTCCATTCCGCCTTGCCCGGTCTCCTGCGAGAAGATAATGCTGGTGCCGTGGCGGCATCTTGTGATCAGGAGGGGAGACACACTGCAGATGGCTGAATGGAAAAGCAAAAGGATCTCGGATCCTTCATATTCCAAGCACTGAAGTCTTCCGACCAAGACTTTTCCTAAATACCTCTTGATAAACGAGATCACAAATGTCTTTGTGGTTAAAGCCTTTTAAGACTGGGCTTCTCAAGAGTGTGGTGCATGGAGGGTGACATCATCATCACCTGGGGGCTTGTCTGAAGTGCAAATTCCTGGGCTGGACCCCAGCCCTACTGAATCAGGATCTCTGGGTGTGGGGTCTAGCATTTTTGTTTTTACACGCCCTCCAGGTGATTCTGATGCAACTCAAGTTTGAGAGCCACTGGTTTAAGCCCTTGTAGCTTTCCTAAAACTGATCCCGGCGGGGTCGATAAGGGAAGGGCTGCCATTACCAGTCAGTTCTCCGTGTCCCGATGATGAGGTCCAAGTTTGTCTCCACTGGCAGCCAGTGGCTGTGACACAGATCTGTTGGCTCAGTGGCTTTAATGATGCTTTTTCTAGGTGGGGCCCAGTCAGATCTGCCTGGTTCTGGGGTGTCAGTGTCCGGATCTGCCACTCCCTGAAGAGCCCCGGAAGTATTTTGCCCTCAGAACCAAATGTGACAAATATAGGTATTTTATTGTTCTCCCTGAGTAAAAGAATTCTTTTATTCACCAAGTAGAGGATGATGGAGAAGACACCAGACTTAAGGGGCTCACACATGTGTGAATGGATTGATGTCTGAGGTGTTCAGACAACAGATACCTCCTGGGAGCCTGCTCTGGGCTGAGTGCTGGGAAGACAGTGGTAGAGAAAATAAAAGGGTGCGTGGAGCTGGAGTACCACAGCTGCAAAGATGAAGAGGGATGGGGCTGTGAAGGCATGTAGAATTGTCCCTCCTGGGATACCCGGGTAGATCAGGGAAGGCTTCCTGCAGGAAGTAGCTACTCATCTGACAATACTGTGTGTGTGCTGGGGTCGGGGAGAGAGCGTTCCAGGCTGGGGGCAGGGCTTGTGCGAAGACCTGGAGGTGAGAGAGACCAGGAGATCGGTGTGGCAGGAAGGCAGAGTCACCTGGGAAACAGTCCTGTTCAAGCTCTCAGACCCAGGGACGCATCTGAGAAGCAGGTTGAGATGTAGACAGAATGATATTTAAATGATTTACTAAAGTGAACTGGCCTCTTACTGTCTTAAATGGAAATAATTTACTTACTGCTTTTTATTATGGCCCATTAAATGCTGCTCGGAGGAAGCAGGCCGTGTCGACCCCTGCTCTCACCTCCCCTCCCTGTCCTGCCCTGTTCCCTCTTCGTTTTATTGATATATACTCATTCCTGGGAGCAGAGGCACTCACTAACTATTTATTTGGGACCTTCATGTCACTAGGCCTCCCTTTCCTGCCCCCATGAAGCGGACTAAAGTGGTATTTCCCTCTGTTGTCCAACCCTAGGAACCATCTGGGCAGCTTGTTACAAATTCAGGTTCTCTGCCTCCTCCTGGGAGATGCCAGTTCGCCAGGTCTGAAGAGGAGTTTGGGAACCTGTATGTTTTAAGTTAGTTTTATTGAGTAGATATATATTTATTATACATAGATTTGTGTGTATACTTGACATACAAAGAAAATGCACCTGTTTTAAGTGTACTGCTAGCTGTGCTTTAACGAATGTATACACTTCTCACTATCACAGCCCCTTGCAGACACGCTTCACCCTCAGCCCCAGGCAGCCTCTGATCTGCTTTCTGTGACCGGAGATTCGTTTTGCCGCTTTTAACATTTCATATCAATGGAGTCATGTACAGTGTACTCTTTTCTCTCTGGCTTCTTTCACTTAGTATGTTTTTGAGATTCGTCCATGTTGTGTGTATATATAAGTAATTCATTCCTTTTATTGCTGAAGAGTCGTTCTCTCACTGAGGATGTACCGGTGTTTTTGCTGCATTGCCACTTCAGCCATTCTCTTGCTGACACACAGTTGTTTTGTTTCCAGTTTCGGGGTCATTATGGACAGAGATACTGTGAACATTCAGGTACAGACTGCTTTGTGGACACATGTTTGCATTTGTCTTGGGTAAATCCCCAGGAGTGGGCTTGCTGGGCCATGTGATACATGAATGCTCTAACTGGGAAAGGAGCTGCCAAACGTTTCCTAGGTGCTTGTACCAATTGACATTCTCACCTACGGTGTAGGAGAGGGCTAGTTGCTTTGCATCCTTGCAGCCACTTGGTATGGTCAATTTTTTGTTGGATTAAAATTTTTTTTGCCATCCCAGTGGTTGTATAGTGATTTGTCACTGTGGTTTTACTTTGCATTTTCCTGCTGATTGAAGATTAAGCAGCTTTTCATGTGCTTCTTGGCATGTGAAATGTCTGTTCACATCTTTTGCCCATTTTTTTTAATTGTTTGCTTATTTAGCTGTAAGAAATTTTTGTTTGCTTATATTCTTTTTCAGAATTATACATGTTTATTCACAAGTAAGATTGGTCAGTAGTTTTCTTTTTTATGTTAAATTCGGGTGTTCTTAAAAATAATTTTTCATTATATTCTGGGTATAAGTTCTTGTCACACATCTGTACTGTGAATATTTTCTCTTTGGTCTGCCTTTGCATTTTCTTAATGGTGTCTTTTGAAGAGCAGAAGACTTAAATTTTGATGAAGTTTGATTTATCAATTTTTTTCTTTTATAGTTTGAGCTTTTTGTGTGTTCTAAGAAATCTTTGCCTACCCTAAGGTCATGAAGATTTTCTCCTATGTTTTCTTCTAGAAGTTTTATAGGTCCATTTTGAGTTTTTATATATGACGCAAGGTATGGATCAAGGTTCATTGTTTTGCATATGGTTGTCCACTGGTTCCAGCACCATTTGTTGAAAAGACTGTTCTTTTCCCATTGCATTACCTTGACACCTTTGTCAACTATTCAGCTGTTCGTGTATGTGTTGGTCTATTTATGGACTCTCTGTCGTATCCTGTTGATCTATGTGTCTGTCCTTATGCCAATGCCAATACCACACTGTCTTGATTACAGGAATCTGTATTTTTAAAAAGAATCTCTAGACGGTTCTCATGATCATGTCCATTCGGGAAACATGTATTAGATTTTTCTAAGGATCCTTCTGGTGATGACAGTCTTAAGTCTGTGTATTCCTGCCAGCACAGCCTCAATTTGTATCCCAACTCCTTGCTACTCAGAGTGGGGTCTGCAGACAAGCAGCGTCAGCAACACCCAGGAGCCTGTTCAAGATGCGGACTGTGGCCTTGTCCCAGACCTACTGAGTAGAACTTGCATTGTAACGAGATCCCTGGGGTTCCCATCAAGGTTACACAGCACTTTTCCAGGTGTCACTACCCTGAAGCAGGGCTTTACAGATTTTTAGATCACGAATGACTCCACAGTTAGAAACACGTATAACAACGTACATGTCAGTGTAGCTGAAACAGGTCTTTACAAAAGAATGCTTGCTCTTCCTCCCTGGTGGTTGCTTTTCTGTTCCTTTCCTCTCCGGCCCTATTCCTCCCTCCCTCCCTTTCTTCCTGTTATAGCTTTCTTGAGGTGTAATTTATGTACTGTAAACGTCCCCCATTGTCACTGAACAGTTTGCGTTTATATGGTTGTGCAGCTCTTTCCGCAATCAAGTTTTAGAATACTTTCATCATCCCCAAAGATTCCCTTTTGCCTCTTTACAGTCAATTCTACGCTATTTGAAATACTGGTAGCTACCTACAGTTTGCAAAGAGTCCCAGACTTGAGTTGGACCAGCCGTGCAGCAGCATTGCTCAGACTTGGCTAGAAGTGTCTTCTTATTGGGCTTCCAAACGCAGAGCTACTTTGACACGGGACGTTATTTTTAGTATATTTCTGTCACATAATAATGCATCGTATATGTACACTAGCTTTAATGTGTAGAAATTAGTTGCTGAATCCATAAGTTTAAAGAACCTTGACCTTCTTAAACCCTTGAGTTGATTTATTCTACGTATGTCTGAGCCTGGACTAGCTGGTTGTGGGTTAAACCGTGACGGTTTGCAGAGAGGTGAAAAGATTCCTCGAGTATTTTGCTCAGCAGTGGTTAGTCACATGTGTCTGAAATATTGTAATTTCTGAAAATACAGAGGGCTAGCTTTCTGGTTTTCTTCTCTGAGGCAGGTTCTGAAGGTCCTTTCCTTAGGTGAGTTAGAAGCTCAGAGTTGAGTACGCGTTGTAGGTTTCTGTTGTGAATGTGGAATATATTTTCCTCTGCGTTCAGTGCCTTTAAGGCAGTGCCTTGCCTTTCACCTCTAGGCAGCTATCAAGCCCCCTGTCTGTACTTCTAGAGTCAGACGGCTTGAGTTTGCATCTCACCTCTGCCATTTACCAGTTGTGTGACCCCAGAAAGGTGTTTAACCTCTCAATTACTCCACCTGGAAAACTGGGTCAATAATAGTACTCACCTCATAGATTTGTTGGGAAAGTTAAATGAGCTTAGAATGTAACGTATTTAGGACTGGGCCTAGCACCACTGATGTCGTTTATCATCATCGTCATCGTCATTGTCATCACCATCGTTAGTCTCCTTAGCTATTTTCTAAGCTCCCCAGATTCCTTTACGACCAAACTTACCACTTGCTATTTCTATCACCGATGCCTGTTTGTGTAGCATCTACCTCTTTGGGCTAGAACGCATTCTCCCCTTTCCGTTCCGCTCCTGTTCATATCCCCGTGAACCCTCATCTGGATTATTCATTCACGGTGTAGCTCACATGGGGGGACAGGGTTTCTGTGCGTCAGGCCCTGGACCCACCTGGGTGGGCTGGGAGGACAGGACTGGGTACAGGGATGGCCTCAGCGGTGTGAAGGTCAGGGCAAAAGGGCAGTGTGCAGAGGGCTCCAAGAAGGACCAGGCTGTACCACAGGGCTCCCCTGTACTTGAACTGCCTTTAGCTTTTACATGTTCCCAGTGGACGCCTCTCTGCAAAGAGTGAAGGTCTGAGAGCCAGATGGACTGAATGCCTTGTCATCAGCTTGAATGATCACCTGGACGAAAACTTCAGAAAGTGTTTTACCCGATACCTGCTCTTTGACCTTGTTTCTTATGTTTGGTACCCATCTCAGCTGTGGTGTGGGGGGGACCTTCATACCCTGTCCTAGGCAGAGAACTCCAATTTTGAAACGTCAGAAGATTGATACTGTGCTCCATGAAAGTGCTCGGTGCCGTATTGATGAGTGAAACCTTGGGTTGCCTTGGGAACAGAGACGTCCTTCCTGTTACTATAAAAAGGGACACAGTGGCTGCAGTCGTGAGGCAACCTACATTTTACTGATTCTTTATGGTAAAAAAGTGCCCAAAGTGAAATGCTGTATTTTTAAAATAACTTTGATGAAATACGTAAGATTTCCTTTTAGTGCTGATCAAATCAAGCAAACCCACTTTTCAAATGCGTATGGGATTTAACAGGAATCAGAGCTGCTTCATCCATCTCTCTTTCCCCCCTCTTCCCTGATCCCCCCCATAAGGGCAGGATATTTGTTGTAATTATATTGCCTTTGCCTCTCTTGTGGATTAGCACCGTGGTTTCGCTGTGCTGCCATCCAGGAAAGAGGCAGTGGGACACTTTGTTCCATGATGACTGTTACAAAACCCTTACCACTGCTATTAATGCCTTTAGCCTACCTAGGGGAACAAGTTGTGCCTGTTGCTGCTGTCAAACACCTGTAAGATATTTATGCTCTATTTTTGGAGAAGAATTTAAAAAATACAGTGGATATTACTATAAATTGCTATGGTTTTTAACAAACTTGCCCAAGTGAGAATCATGTTTATTCTGTATATATCATTTTCTAGTTTTTTTCATATTGATGTGGCAGGAACCAAGCTGTATTCAGTGTAGAGGAGGTTTTTCTACTTCTTACAGGCAGCGCAGCTTACCAGAGCAGGGTTTCTCAAACTCGGCACGACTGACATTTTGGGCTGGGTAACTCTTTAGTGTGTATGTCAGGGCAGCATCCCTGGCCTCAATGTACTAGATGCCAGTAGCATGCCTCCCCCCAGTTCGTGACAACCCAGAATGTCTCTGGACATCTCCAAGTGTTTCCTAGAAGACATGATCACCCCTGGTTGAGAACCCCTGTACTAGAGTGTAAGGACCATATAGCATGCTGTTTTTAAAGGCAGTGGTCACGTAAGCACTGGTTTGGAGTCAGCTGTAATAGAAATGTGTGTAGTGACCTTTAAAGTGTGACAATCTGGCTAATTTTAAATAATGTGAGGGGCTTTCCTGGTGGCGCAGTGGTTAAGAATCCACCTGCCAGTGCAGGGAACACAGGTTCGTGCCCTGGTCCGGGAAGATCCCACATGCCGTGGAGCAACTCAGCCCGTGCACCACAACTACTGAGCCTGCGCTCTAGAGCCTGTGCTCCGCAGCAAGAGAAGCCACCGCAACGAGAAGAAGCC
The DNA here is from genome assembly GCF_949987515.2 of Delphinus delphis. Classification (NCBI taxonomy): domain Eukaryota; kingdom Metazoa; phylum Chordata; class Mammalia; order Artiodactyla; family Delphinidae; genus Delphinus; species Delphinus delphis. The sequence goes on from NC_082704.1 coordinate 109,420,345, forward strand.
TGTGCACCGCAATGAAGAGTAGCCCCCGCTCGCCGCAACTAGAGAAAGCCCGCACGCAGCAACAAAGACCCAAGAGAGCCGAAAACAAAAATAAAATAAAATAATTTTTTCAAAAAAGCTTTAAAATAACGTGAATCCAAAACTGGGTTGCTGTGATGGGCTACCATGCTTAAATAGGATTTGAAAATACATGTATGTTTCTATCTTCCCGCCATGAGAAAGGAGAGAAACAGTGACAGCCACAGCAGGCAAGGCAGCCACGCTCAGACACAGCTGTAGAGCACAAAAGGGCATTTGTCGGGCGTTGTCTTGAATGGCAGGGGCCTCTTCCGTGAACAACCCAAAGAGAAGCCTGCACATAGCCGCAAACCTTGGGACTTCACCTCTACAGGCCTTGTTGTTTTACTCTGCAGAACTCATTCCCAGAAACAAAGAACAAGATTCACGTTTTGCCTTTTCTCTTGTGAGCCTCACAATCTGCAGTCTTACTGTTTTCAAAATAAACTTGTCCGCCAGCAGCAATACGTAGAACTTTAAGATTTATGGGCCTTTTGGTTTTCTGAAGAGGTATTTAGATGGGGTGAAGTGGGGTAGATTTAATTAGCAAGCTGGAAGTCTGCAAGGCCGTTAGAAAGGCACGCCAGACTGCACTGCACGACGACATTGAGTGAGGGCACACATTTCGCTCTGCCCTTGCGACTTAAAAAGAATCTAGTTGAGCCAGGAAGCTGTTTCTGCCTCAAGGCCTCAAAGTGCCCTTGAAGATGGTCCTCGTGTAAGGACGCCAGATGCAGGGCCTGTAGGTTGGGACGGAGCCAAGCAACCCTGCTAGGCGTGCTTTTCTGGGAGAAAAGGAACAGGAGGTTCCTTTCAAAATTCAACTTGCAAAATTCTTAATATGCCTTCAAATTGTTTGCACTACAAAGAGTGATGGTTTTTTTCTAGCCTCTTTATTTCCCCTTTGTATTTTGTTGTGAAACTGAGGGATCTTTTCGGAGCCACAGCCTCGAGCACCGCACTGATGCCTCTGGTTCGGTTCCGGTAGCCCTGTCAGTGGCCCCTTGTGCTGGCATAACTGGGGCCATCTCCGACGTGGGGCTGAGCCGCCCAGAGCTGAGACTGCGAATAGAGGGGTCTGCAGCGGGAGGAGGGTTCACTTGGGATGCTTGCGTTGCTCAGGAGTGGTAAAGTTCAGGTCTGGACCCTAGTGAGGTGACCGAGGAGAAGCAGGCAGCCGGGGGACAAGGTGCTGTCCTCTTGCGGGGGCCTGAAGACTCCTGCCAACCCTGTAACAGGGAGGGTGGAGAGACCCCCAACACCTGGCGCATATCAGTGTGGGGAACACTCTGGAAACAAGGACAGAATAAGGGGTTTTCTGGCCTGCCTCGCTCATGCACAAGGGCGGAGCTCTTCTCACAGTAGGGACTCGGGATCTGATGGGCACCTGGGCCAGGAGTGGCATGAAGATTGGCCAGAAGGGTCTCCAGTGACCCGTTGAGATCCTTTACACATGTTTTACTTTCATCATCATTAAGCATACACGCCACCCTGAAGAGAACATCAAATGGCAGTACTAATAATGGGAATGCTACAGTTAGTTAATTTCCCTTTACCAGCTTTTACCTGCTGGATTCAGTCCACAGTTTCAGAGAAGTTTTTAAGTTTCTTGTACTTTGTTGCTGAAAAAAGCAGATAAGAAGAGTGATCTTTTTTCCCCCGTGTCTGGCGCTCTTTGCAGATGTCCAAGGCCTTTCTGAGTCCCCAATGTAAACAACCACTTCCCCTGTGGTGTGCAACCCCGGAACCCGCCTCTGCCCACCACTGAAGGACAGTCCTGGGTTAGGCTTAGGAATAGTGATGCCTGACCTTTACTGAGCACAGCAGGCGGCGTTCTGAGCGCAGTGTGTGCGCACACACCCTCTGTCTCCGTCTCTGTCTCTCTCTCTCCCGCCCTCCTCCCTCCTCCCCCGTTTCCCTCCTTTCCCCCTCCATCTCCCTCTCCATGGTGCTCCAGGATGTCTGTGGGAGTGGAACCTGAGCCCGCCTGGTTCCAGAGCACTCAGGCTCGCTCAGGCACTGAACCCAGCTTCTTCTCCATACTTGCTGGGGGATAGGAGGGCTTTTCAAAGGTCATTCTGTCTGCAGATTGGAGCCTTACCCCTTGATTGGAGCAGGTTAGCCTCTGGATGCTCATGCCAAAGCTCCCTGTGTCAGAGCTTCTCAATCTCTAAAGGACCCTGAGGCCAACCTCAGACGCCTGGTCCTGCGTGCCCCGTCCATGGGAGAAACCTCTACGCTTGCTCTGCTGTCCATGTTCGCACCCTTTTCCGCTGCCAGTCCCCACTTCCCTCTTTCTGGGTCATCACCCTGGACTGGATGGGTTGAGTCCACCTGCCTGTGGCTACAGGTGGTTCTGTGATGATGAGAGGCACACAGAGCAGGGGAGCCTGGAGGTGGAGGAGAGGAGGTTGGGAGTTTGGCCCTTAGCATGGAGCCACCCAGCTACCTCGGCGAGCCCCGCTCTTGGCTGGTGAAGGGGCGCAGGATACGCCACCCAAAATATCCTCTTTGGCATAGGGTTATTCTGAGAAACTACAGACACCAGAGAAGCTCTGAAAACAGTAAAAGTTACCGTTTTTGTAAAGGAAATCTGCATTAGCAAGTGGGGGCCTGTACTAGGAAGGCAGCTATCTGAGAGAATTATCTGCATTGCAGGGCAACCTGTGTTTACCAGACACTTCCTCCTCTCACCTTCCATGAATTCCACCCCACACACACATCTTCCCTTTGTCTTTAGCTGCAGATGGTATTTAAGGTGGTGGTTCGGGCCGTCTTGGAGGGTGTTATTGTTTTCCTGAGAATCTCCTATGTGTACATGACGTATATATTTAATAAACTTCTGTCTGTATTACAGGGGGTCCCAGCCAAGAACTCAGAAGGGCAGAGGAGAAATTATGTAGGTTTCATTTAACTAACGAGTCATGTTGTGAACAGAGTGTGATGTGCATATTGGGTCCTTTTGAAATGATACATATGTGTATTACGTTTATTGTAGAAACACAGGAGTCCAGGTAACTCCTGCTTCCCAGATGAGGAGACAGGGTGGGAGGGAAGTTCTGCATCTCGGTGCTCAGTAGATAATCAATCGAGTTGAATTTTTCTAGCTGTCGGTTGCCTTCTTTTAGCTACCTTTGGCTTTGTTCACCTCACCTTCTGAGTGAATTGGCAGCCCAGCAGAGCAAGTCTTAGAATGGAAACTGGGACCTCTTAGGAAGCTGTGGGGGGTTCCTGGGGGAATTTTGTGGGGTGCTTGGGGAGACTGAAGGGTGGAGCTTCAGATTCCGTGGCCTGGGGCCCGGGGCCCAGTGCGTGGCTGCCACAGCTTGTTTGGTCTGTGTCCTCATGTATCATCAGGAGAAGGGAGCCAACTGCCAACTGTGACTCCCGCTGCTGAGTGTTTTCACAGCGCCCCCCTGCCCGCTGCAACCGCAACCCTGGGAAGTAGGTGGTGATGCTCCTGTTTGTAGAGGAGGAGCCCGAAGCTCTGAGATGCGAAGCGATTACTCCAGTTCCCTTGACTGCGGCACTATTGGACAGGCCACACAGATGGAGCCTCCGAGAAGCCTCCAGGACGGAGCTTTACATGTGAATGGGGAAGTGATCCAAATGGAGACAGTTCTTCTGGTGGCTGAAGAAAGAGGCAGGCCTCTTTGCACAGTGGTAGCTGGGATCTGGTGTAGGGTGGAGACAGTTAAAGGCATGAGAACGGCAGGTAAGGTGACCCTGGAAGAGAACGGCTGTCACGGCAGGGTCTAGAACCAAGGAGCTGGCTTGTTAGACCCCTTCTCTCCGAAATCACCAGGTGCTCTCGAAGAGCCCTGCAGCTCGAGCCGGTCCCTGGGCCTTTGCAGGTGACTTCCGTTCCCACGCCAGCCCTGCTGAGGTGTACCTCCTGTCTCCCATCCCATGCTGCCCTTGGAGTCCAAGTCCTCTCACCCCTTCACGGAGCTGCAGTGAGGATGCGGTTGCCTGGGAGATCCAGGGTTGTTCTTTGCAGCCTTGGGCACTAATGAAATGTGGCAGGTCAGCCAGCACTGAATTTTTGCCTTTTCTGTGTGTTGTTGCCATGGTTGTAGCGTTAAAAACAGGTATCATACACTAAAACGCACACCTTTCAGGTGTGCCATCAGGTAAGGTTAACAAATGCATACGTTGTCTTGGCCCAGGCTCCCCCTCATTAGCACGGTAGTCCTCCAACAGTCAGGGGCCCAGCCTGCCTGGGAGGGCTCGGGGCAAGCTGCAGACTGCTGATTTGAAAGCAGGATTTAAAGATCAGGGAGATCGGGGCTAGTTCTGGACTGTAGTAGTGGCCGTGCTGGTGGATGGGGGGATGGTGACAATGATACTGATGAACACTAATGCTTTCTGAGAGCTTAATATGCCCTAAGCACTTGTATTTACAGTTTCACCTAAGGGCCATATCTAGACCAATGATGACGACGATGGTGATACCGTTAGCTAATATTTATTAGGCATTTAGTATGTGCGAAGAGCTTTACAGATATTCTCCTTTAAGCTTCACATTACCCTATGACACATGTACTATTATTATCCCTATTTAATCTGTGAGAAAACTGAGGCTTGGACGCTTCCCCAGTGGTCACACTATTAAGTGCCTGCTAGGCAGGGATTTGACAGAATCCAGGCAGAGCTCCTTTTCTTACCACGCTCCTTTGTGCATCCCGGTAAGAACAGCTCCCAGTTTCTGGGCACCTAGATCCCTAGGTCAGTGCTCTTTCCTTCAGGTGGCCTTCCCTCTCAGTATTGAGTTGATGAGTGTCAGCTTGGGAGTCAGCCAGACTGGCCTCAAATCCAAGCACTGCTACTCAGCAGCTGTGACTTTGGACAGAGGTCTTAACCTCTGTGGGTCTTACTTTCTTCATCTGCAAAATGGGGGTATGTCTCACCTCCTAGGATTATTGTGAACACGAAATAACATTTGGAGAGTGTAATGCCAGGCAGGAGATAGGTGCTTAATAAATGGTACCTTTAGAAGAAAACAGGCTAGCCCATGAACATTTGTACAGTTCCCCAAACTGGGTGCACTTGAATTTTATAACTTGGTGTGTTTTCATTTGCTTCTGGGATTTTGAGTTGCTGTGGCAGGAGTTCCTGGGTTGGCTGATTACGTGTATATGAATATAACTAGGCAGTTTACTGTTGAAATGGTGAAGAACAGCGTCATCATATGCCGCCTTCACAATTAGTGTTTGTGAAATGTCATCTATGTATTCTTTTTTTAGTAAGAAGTTACTTGTCCTACTAAAGACAGGATCTCATTTCTACTGAATTACCGGAAGGGGCATGTCTGCATGTGTAGACATAAATAATGGTTGGTAACTTATAACCTTTGCAGAAGATGAGAAATCAACGGCATGTATACCTGTTTCTAGTGTAATTTTTATAGAAAAGGAATGCTGACCGTGGTTTTAGCCTGGTAGCGTTGCATGCACTCTGTCTCATCACCCACGTTAGGAAAGGTAGTGTGGTTGGTTTTCAGGCCTGTGTGCAGGAGACCTCATTAGCAGAAGAGGGAGAGCAGTAACTAGGGACAGGCAGGCTAGACTAGCTTGATTTGCTCTGCTCCTGCTGTGTGCTAGATACGGTTCAGCAGTGCCTGCCTGTGAGCTTTTATTGCATCGTCACTGTAAGAAAGGCACTACTGTTTCTCCATCTTGCAGAGGAGGAGTCTTAGAGCAGTTGCTATAGGACTTCGCTGTTGTGCTTTCCTTCTTCCAGTAACCCTATGAAATTGGTGTGGATTGGTGACAATTATGTGCCAAGTTCCAGGTTCCAGGGCGAGGAGGATGCGATCCGAGATCCATTATTGTTTGACCCAGTGTCAAAGTGCTATACTCTTCGTGATTGTTTGGACTTCACCCAATTCTGCACTTTAAAAAACAAAAACAAAAAACTGGCCATTCTCTGGGACTTCCCTGGTGGTTCGGTGGTTAAGACTGCGCTCCCAATGCAGGGCGCCTGGGTTTGACCCCTGGTCCAGGAACTAGATCCCACATGCATGCTACTACTAAGAGTTTGCATGCCACAACTAAGGAGCCGGTGAGCCACAACTAAGGAGCCCGCCTGCCGCAACTAAGACCCGATGCAACCAAATAAATAAATAAATATTTTAAGAAAAACAACTGGCCATTCTCTTAGCTGTGCAATTGTGATTTAAGAAAATCATTCAGGAAGCATTTAAATCATTTAGTAATACTCTTATCACATCTACATTTTTCTGGGAAATTTAATTCAGTTAGTTGTTTTAAAGGAAACTTCTAGGAATTTAGCGTATTTTATAAAAACATAACAGCAGCTTAGATTTGTGTATATTCTTATGTAGTTCCCCATTTCTCCACTTTTCTTTTCAAGGACTTTTTGGTATCTGTATACATTTTTTTTTAAGAAGATGTTGGGGGTAGGAGTTTATTAATTAATTGATTTATTTTTGCTGTGTTGGGTCTTCGTTTCTGTGCGAGGGCTTTCTCTAGTTGTGGCAAGCGGGGGCCAGTCTTCATCGCGGTGCGTGGACCTCTCACTATCGCGGCCTCTCGTTGTGGAGCACAGGCTCCAGACGCGCAGGCTCAGTAGTTGTGGCTCACGGGCCTAGTTGCTCCGCGGCATGTGGGATCCTCCCAGACCAGGGCTCAAACCCGTGTCCCCTGCATTAGCAGGCAGATTCTAAACCACTGCGCCACCAGGGAAGCCCTGTATACATTTTTTTTAATGTATTTTGGTACCTGGGTATCTACATCTTTATCCTATAATAGTCAATGGCTCTTGAACATAAATGCTAGTTCCAGGCCTGCCTCTTTACGAAGTATAAATTATGACATCATCCTTGAAAGAGGCACATTGGAAGTAATGGATTTGATGGTGATAGGGTAATAGTGACTTTTTCTGTCCAATGAAAAGAGAACTTAAGCCAATTCAGAAGATTATAGTAGGTGAGAAATGGATTAGATCAGTGGTTCTCAAAGGATGGTCCCGGGAAAAGTAGCATCACCATCACCTGGGAACTTATTAGAAATACAGATTTTCAGGCCCCACCCAGACCCACTGAATCAGAAGCTCTTGGGGTGGGACCCAGCAACTTTTTTTTTTAATTTATTTTTTGCGGTGTGCGGGCCTCTCACTGTTGCGGCCTCTTCCGTCGCGGAGCACAGGCTCCGGACGCGCAGGCTCAGCGGCCATGGCTGACGGGCCCAGCCGCTCTGCGGCACGTGGGATCTTCCCGGACCGGGGCACGAACCCGCGTCCCCTGCATCGGCAGGTGGACTCGTAACCGCTGCGCCACCACGGAAGCCCCCAGCAACCTTTTTTAAATAAGCCTTCCAGGGAATTCTTTGGATATGTGCTAAAGCTTGAGCATCCCTGAATTCATGCTTCCTACTCTGCCTCCCACCAAAAATTCTCAGGTAAGCTACTGGGAGAAATGACATCTTCCCAAACCACAAGTTGCAGTTGAAGCCACCTAGTTCTGCTCTCATCAGAGACAGAAAATGGAATAAATGGCCACTGAAGGGTCTCTGTAACCTTGCAATTATCTTGGGGTTAGTTCCTGCCTAGGTATTTGTTTCTAAAATAAATATCCCAAATAAATACTAGAACGCCATGTGGTAGCCAAAGAAAAAGAAGTCAGTAGTCAAAAAAGAACAAAAGCAATTCAGATCTTTACGGGAGATTAGAAAAGTGTTAGAGGATTGAATTCTAACCTACAGCTCTTTGCCTATTCCCGCGCGCACACGCGCGCGCGCGCGCGCGCTTACACACACACACACACACACACACACACACACGCACGCACGCACACACACACACACACACACACACACACACACACACACACACACCCTTCTGAGAGTCTCCGAAACCCTTCCTGTGCTCACCTTCCAGGCAGAATTCTCCCCAGACGCAGCCTAACATGGCTCCAGACTCCCTTGTCCCCCATCTCTCAGTTCCTTCTCTCATTTGCCCCCTCATGCAGCTTCTGCTCCCCTTTCCAATGTCGACGTATCAAAGCTGATTCACTTCTTGAAGTCCTGAAACCCTTTCTGCCTACATACTTCATCTGTATAACAAAAGCCCAAGAACTGATCCACCATGTTGGATGGCAGAATGGAGGAAGCTGAGAGGATAAAGATGATTCTCTTTCCGGTGGAGGAGAAAAAGCAAACCCATCTCTCTGTCTTGAAGCAAGTAGAGGGTTGAATTGGACCCCTGAGAGCTCTTCCACCCGAAATTCCATGATTTGGGATTTTGAAAGTGCCAATCATGCATTAAACTTACTTTTTAGGGTTTTTTGAGCATCATACACTGGTATGATTAAGCCCTGGTTTTAACAGTATTGAGGATTGATTTATTAATATTCTCAGAGAGTGCCTTTAATGGTTTTGAACTTCATTTTGGAGAAAAATCACGTTTCCAGATAAGAATGTTCTTGACCTGTTAGTGCTGTGGCTTTTCATCACAGTTCACTGCATTACAGCAGTCATCCTGAAGTACGGATGGATGCCAACAGGACCTACTAGGAATGGAGATTTAGCTCCACAGTGAAAGAAATTTAAATGGAAAGTTTAGTGACCCTATGGGATTGTAACTGGTTTTGAGATTTTAATTGGAAAATATGAGGCAGGAATATGTGACACTTTCTGAACAAAAACAATATACCATTATGCAAAGATGAAAAAGGTTCTAGGTTCTGTCAACTGATTTTCAGTTCCCATTTGTAGGATTGCACTTCAGTGAGATTTCAGACTTTACCTCTTATTTTTCTAACATATTTTTGCATATACCATTACCCCTGCCTGGAGTTTCTACCTTCCTGCCCTTCGTTGATCTCAATCTGATCCTGCCTCCCCTCCCCCAGGAGAAGAGCAGAGTCTAGGAGAAATCACAGTGGATTAAGGGTCAGAGAGATAAGGAGAATCTGCCCACTGAATATGACAGTGGCTGGGTCACTTGACGTTTTTGAGTCTCCGTTTCTTTAATCTCGAAGTATAACCCCCCTCCTAAAAATAATGGCCGTGAATATTTAATGAGCATTTATTACAATGGAAAGTTCTTCACATACATTATTTCATGTAATCACAATAACAGTTTATCACAACACATTATTTATTGACAAATTTTTTTCATTCCCTCCCCCCCTTTTTCTTCACAAACAGCAGACTTGTCAACATTCATTTTTGCTTCCCAGTTTTACACAATATAACAAAGCTCTTGAGATGGTGTGGCAAAGACACTTTATGGGGATATAGATGATTTTTACATAGTCAAATGAACCACTTGTATTTATGTTACATTAAAACTGCTGGGGCTTCCTGGTGGTGCAGTGGTTAAAAGAATCTGCCCGCCAATGCAGGGAACCCGGGTTCGAGCCCTGGTCCCGGAAGATCCCACATGCCGCAGAGCAGCTAAGCCCGTGCGCCACAGCTGCTGAGCCTGAGCTCTAGAGCCCGCGAGCCACAACTACTGAAGCCCGTGTGCCTGGAGCCCGTGCTCCACAATGAGAGAAGCCACCGCAATGAGAAGCCCGCGCACCACGGCGAAGAGTAGGCCCCGCTCGCCGCAACTAGAGAAAGCCCGCGTGCAGCAACGAAGACCCAACGCAGCCAAAAAAATAAATAAATTTATTTGAAAAAAGCTGCTTTCTTGGAACCAGATATATCATCTGAATATTTGAGAGGAAAAAGTAAAACCAGTAACCTGGGAGACTTGGAAGAAGGCCACAGATGAGATTAACTAGGCTATGGATTTTAAACCCTGTTGCTGAACGCTGAGGTGGTTTTGTCTTTTTCTCTTTGAAAATTTCTTATTGCAGTATAATTCACATAACATAGCATAACATTCACCATTTTGAAGTGTGAACTTCAGTGGGTTGGGTCTTAGTACATGTGGTGTAACTGTCGCCACTGTTTAATACCAGAACACTGCGGTCATTACTGTGAATAATGCTGCCGTGAACGTTCGTGTTCAGTTTCCCTCCATTTCTACATGTACCGATGCTTTCCTGAGGGGAATGCCTCCACCGAGCTGGGGCGAGGAAAGGGGGTGAGCCGTGGGAGAAACGGGGGGAAATGAAAGGTGCCACATCGTCAAGCTGACCGTGGCTGTGCAGCCAAACACGGTTGGGTGCTCGGACCCACGGGCCGTGTCCAGAGAGGGCGCGTGGCTCCCTGTGGCTCGGAGTATGTCACTGGCAGAGAGAAGGGCAGACAGTTCCTCTGTTGTCGCCTTCCTGTCTCAGTCAGAGCGAGCGCCTCGGGGCTCGCCCCTTTGTCCTCTGGATCATGTTTCCTGGCCTTGATGGGCAGCCTCTGCAGGTCTGGCCTGGTTACCGTCCAGGTGCTGGGGTCGCTCCTTGTCGCCCGCTGCTGTTGGGGCAGTGGCGGAAGCCACTCTGGGGTGTGGTGACCGAGGGAAGCACACAGGCCGTCACTGGGACACTTCTGGCTGAGGCTCGGGTGGCTGGCTGAGGGCCAGGGTCGCAAGCAGGAGAGACTGAGCCAACTAGTCTGGGGCGTCATCTGGGTCCCACATGCTGAGAGATCAGAAAGTGCTGCTTGTTGGCTTGTGGTTCATCAGTGGACTGGTTTTCCGGCTCCATCGCTGTGTAACTAATCACACCAACACTCAGCGGTCTCGAATGCCGCCTTCTCTCTCAGGGATCTGTGTGCTGCCTGGGCTTGGCTGGGTGGTCCTCGCCTGAGATCTCTCCTGAGAGGGCAGCTGGAGGGCCACAGTGCACACTCCGAGGCTGGCCCTTGATGCTGATGTTGGCTTGGAACTCTGCTGCACCTGATTGATGGGAACCGTTCCCCAGGACCTGCTGTGGGACTTGGCATTCTCACAGCGTGGTGATGTGTTCCGAGAGGGTGATTCCCCAAGCTAGAGTCCTGTGTCCCTTGGAAGTGTAGGAAACCGAGGCTTCTGAAGTTTAAATAGTGGGTCAGGTGATACAGAGGCTGTGGGAGTGATTGTCCTTGACCTGATGCTGTCATAGGATTGTGGGAAATAAGCAAATATGTGTCTTAACACTCAGACTTGGCACACAGTAGGTGCTCGTGACCTCCACATTTATTGAGTACTTAATGTGTACAGAATACTGTGCTAGGCTCTTTTTTTTTCACACACACACACTGTATTTTATTTTTACAAGAGATAAACTGACACCAAGCATTGTAAATGGATGACCACAACAAAAGCAACAATGATTGCAATTACCAAACACAAAACATGATGTCATAATATTGACATTCAGTCCAGTAATCCTCCACTGTAACAGCTCCTTTACTCTGCAGTGAAAATTGATTTGTATATTTTTTTGCCTCTGAGTCCTTGTGGGATTTTTTTTTTATTCAAACAGAAAGTCACAAAAATTATAATCATCCTCATCAGTTCACTCAGTCCCATAATTAATTTTTTTTATCTTGATCTTTTGTTAGCACTTTTATGAATTCATCCGTTTTCCATTAGAGTTCTGAAAATGCTTATTCATTCAGTTCAACAGTATAGTCAGTTACCAGAAACCTGTACTTGTCAGAGTCTTTTCCATGAATTCCTTGAAGATGAAACCCTTTCATACTAACATTTTTGCAAAAGCGTCAGAGTACACCCAGAACTGTCTGTAAATGACAAAAGACTTAAAACTGACCACAGTTAAAGTTTTGATGAAAGTTCATAATAATGCAGTTGACAAGGAAATTTAGTTATTTCTGAGATATACATTTTAAAGTAATAACTAGAATTATGACTTATAACATTATACCAGAACATATAAGATTTTTAGAAATTTCATGTAGTGTCTGAAACATTTATATTAACGTATTTCCATACAAATAACCCAAAGAAAGTTTAGTATTAGTTGTTTTTTGTTTGTTTGTTTATACTGCAGGTTCTTATTAGTCATCAATTTTATACACATCAGTGTATACATGTCAATCCCAATTGCCCAATTCAGCACACCACCATCCCCACCCCACCGCAGTTTTCCCCCCTTAGTGTCCATACGTTTGTTCTCTACATCTGTGTCTCAACTTCTGCCCTGCAAACCGGTTCATCTGTACCATTTTTCTAGGTTCCACATACATGCGTTAATATACGATATTTGTTTTCTTCTTTCTGACTTACTTCACTCTGTATGACAGTCTCTACATCCATCCACGTCTCAACAAATGACTCAATTTCGTTCCTTTTTATGGCTGAGTAATATTCCATTGTATATATGTACCACATCTTCTTTGTCCATTCGTCTGTCCATGGGCATTTAGGTTGCTTCCATGACCTGGCTATTGTAAATAGTGCTGCAATGAACATTGGGGTGCATGTGTCTTTTTGAATTATGGTTTTCTCTGGGTATATGCTCAGTAGTGGGATTGCTGGATCATATGGTAATTCTATTTTTACTTTTTTAAGGAACCTCCATACTGTTCTCCATAGTGGCTGTATCAATGTACATTCCCACCAACAGTGCAAGAGGGTTCCCTTTTCTCCACACCCTCTCCAGCATTTGTTGTTTGTAGATTTTCTGATGATGCCCATTCTAACTGGTGTGAGGTGATACCTCATTGTAGTTTTGATTTGCATTTCTCTAATAATTAGTGATGTTGAGTAGCTTTTCATGTGCTTCTGGGCCATCTGTATGTCTTCTCTGGAGAAATGTCTGTTTAGATCTTCTGCCCATTTTGGGATTGGGTTGTTTGTTTCTTTAACATTGAGCTGCATGAGCTGTTTATATATTTTGGACATTAATCCTTTGTCCATTGATTCGTTTGCAAATATTTTATCCCATTCTGAGGGTTGTCTTTTCGTCTTGTTCATGGTTTCCTTTGCTGTGCAAAAGCTTTGAAGTTTCATTAGGTCCCATTTGTTTATTTTTGTTTTTATTTCCATTATTCTAGGAGGTGGATCAAAAAACATCTTGCTGTGATTTATGTCAGAGAGTGTTCTTCCTATGTTTTCCTCTAAGACTTTTATAGTGTCCGGTCTTACATTTAGGTCTCTAATCCATTTTGAGTTTAGTTTCGTGTATGGTGTTAGGGAGTGTTCTAATTTCATTCTTTTACATGTAGCTGTCCAGTTTTCCCAGCACCACTATTGAAGAGACTGTCTTTTCTCCATTGTATCTTTGCCTCCTTTGTCATAGGTTAGTTGACCATAGGTGCGTGGATTTATCTCTGGGCTTTCTATCTTGTTCCATTGATCTGTGTTCCTGTTTTTGTGCCAGTACCATATTGTCTTGCTTACTGTAGCTTTGTAGTATAGTCTGAAGTCAGGGAGTCTGATTCCTCCAGCTCCGTTTCTTTCCCTCAAGACTGCTTTGACTATTCGGGGTCTTTTGTGTCTCCATACAAATTTTAAGATGATTTGTTCTAGTTCTGTAAAAAATGCCATTGGTGGGCTTCCCTGGTGGCACAGTGGTTGAGAGTCTGCCTGCCAATGCAGGGGACACGGGTTCAGGCCCTGGTCTGGGAGGATCCCACATGCCGCGGAGCAACTAGGCCCGTGAGCCACAATTACTGAGCCTGCATGTCTGGAGCCTGTGCTCCGCAACAAGAGAGGCCGCGATAGTGAGAGGCCCGCGCACCACGATGAAGAGTGGCCCCCGCTTGCCGCAACTAGAGAAAGCCCTCGCACAGAAACGAAGACCCAACACAGCCATAAATAAATTAATTAATTTTAAAAAATGCCATTGGTAATTTGATAGGGATTGCATTGAATCTGTAGATTGCTTTGGGTAGTATAGTCATTTTCACAGTATGGATTCTTCCAGTCCAGGAACATGGTATATCTCTCCATCTGTTTGTGTCATCTTTAATTTCTTTCATCAGTGTCTTATAGTTTTCTGCATACAGGTCTTTTGTCTCCCTAGGTAGGTTTATTCCTAGGTATTTTCTTCTTTTTGTTGCAATGGTAAATGGGAGTGTTTCCATAATTTCGCTTTCAGATTTTTCATCGTTAGTGTATAGGAATGCAAGAGATTTCTGTGCATTAATTTTGTATCCTGCAACTTTACCAAATTCATTGATTAGCTCTAGTAGTTTTCTGGTGGCATCTTTAGGATTCTCTATGTATAGTATCGCGTCATCTGCAAACAGTGACAGTTTTACTTCTTCTTTTCCACGTGCTAGGCTCTTTGAGAGCTACAAGAAGAAATGGGACATTCATGGGCCCTGCTGTCGAGAGGCTAATATCGTAATTGGACTGGAAAGGGGGGCCATGAGAGAGGGCCTATAAGGGTGGAGCTTCCTGTGCTTGAGGACCATGAACTAGAGCGGGAAGGACCCCAGAGCAGTGATGGAATTTAAAGGAAAGATTCACTTCAGCTTCAGTGGGGGTGGGGCGTGTGGGGAGCTGCCTTCCTTTCTTTACCTTTGAATTTCCTGCACAGATTCAGCAAGATAATGTCTGCAAAGGTGTTTTAAAATATTCCTTGTTTTTTTTAAAATAAACTTATTTATTATTTATTTATTTTTTGGCTGCATTGGGTCTTCAATCCTGCGTGCAGGCTTTCTCTAGTTGCGGCGAGCAGGGGCTACTCTTCGTTGCATTGTGCGGGCTTCTCATTGCGGTGGCTTCTCTTGTTGCAGAGCATGGGCTCTAGGCACGCGGGCTCAGTAGTTGTGGCTCGTGGGCTCAGTAGTTGTGGCTCACAGGCTCTAGAGCACAGGCTCAGTAGTTGTGGCTCACGGGCTTAGTTACTCTGCCGCATGTGGGATCTTCCTGGACCAGGAGTCGAACCCGTGTCCCCTGCATTGGCAGGTGGGTTCTTAACCACTGCGCCACGAGGGAAGTCCTCCTTGTTTTTAAGGACACTTCTGATACATGGTTAAATGCTCTACAAATGGGGAGGTTTCCATCAATGGGACGTAATATTCATGGCCATTCATTCAGCAAACATTTGAATACCCTGTGCAAGGTGCTGAGGATTCGAGGGCAAGGAGCAGATGAACAGGCTCAGATAGTAGCATGTGGAGCAGTAACAACCATGGCAAACGGTGTGTGTGTGTGGGGTGCAGGCAGGTGGCCGATCTTTCCTTCTGCAGACATGTTTTGGGGCCCACTCTTTGAGCCAACACTTAGCAGAGCTCTGGATATCCAGAGAGGAGCCAGAGGCAGGGCCTTGCCCTGCAGAATCAGCATAGTCCAGAACAGCGGCTCTCAAGGTGTGGGCCCTGGACAACATTCTCTGGCCGGCCCCAGGCCCGCTCCATGAAACACTCTGGGGGTGGGTGCCGTCCAGCAGTCTGGGTTCACAAGCCTTCTGGGTGGTTCTGACCCACGTTCCAGTGGGAGGAGCATCAGGCTAGGGGCATTCTCAGTCCTGCTGCTGCACATGAGCATCACACGGGAGCTTTCAGAGCACCAGCACCCTGGCCACACCTGAGATGACAAGGCCAGTCTCTGGGAGGGAGGCACAGGCACCTGTAGTTGTTAAAGCTCCCCAGGTGATTGCATTGTGTAGCCACAGTTGAGAAGCAGTGGTCTCCATGCCCTTAGACAGATCATCACAGCACAAACGAGTCACCGTGGAGGTGTGAATGCATCCCTGCCTGCCGGCCCATGGAAGGACAGGCACCCCAGAGGAGGGGGCTGGCAGGCATTGGACTTCCTATTTGATGAGCTCTTCATTCCCGGTTCCCTTTCTTTTGTCTGGACGTTGCAGTTGCATGGATGTGAGTTGTGATTGGGGACGTTACTTTAAAATTCATTTAATGCAATCAATTTTTAGAAGTTGAACACAGCTGGCTTCCCCTAAAAACCTTGTATTTCGATAATGGTTATTACATACCATGAATAATTGACTAATATCAGCTCATTAATATTCTAGTGGGAGAGTACCCCAGGCTAATAAAATTCATTTTTAAATTAGTTTTTAAAAAATGTGTTGCCACAGCCCAAGGATAACGGGAAGTTACTCCAAGCCAGAGCAGTTCAGTGAAGTACGAAATTTTATGCTGTTCTGTTCACATAAAATAGTTGTTTGGCTGCTCAGTATCCTGTTTGATTCTCATTTCCTGTAGGGGTGAATTGCCCAGGAAAAGGCCTCCGTTTCCGGGGTGCACACTACCTGAGCGCTGTTGCCCTGGGAAGCATTACTACATCAAGACTGGGCCAGGGGTGGCTCTGACATGGGTTCCCCTTGTGCTTCTGGTAGGTAGGACACCTCTGGGAACATGTCCCCTGTTCCCCCTTTGTCTTTGGGTCCCTCCCAGGGCTTTACACTTGGGCCAGAGTTTTAAACATTAAACTTTCTACTTTGAGGTCATTGCAGAGAGACCCCGTGTACCCTCTACCCAGTTTCCCCCAGTGGTACTAACGTGCAGCACTGTAGTCCACTCTCACAGCTAGGGCTGCAGACGCCGGCACAGTCGTCACTGCAAGGCCCCTTCGTGATGCCCTTTTGTAGCCACCACTTCCCTTCTGCCCCTCTTCCCTAACCCCTGGCAAGCACTGATCTCTTCTCCATCTGTTCTCATGGGGTTCAAGGATAAAATGGATCTCTGGTTTAATAACAGAGAGACAATACATGTGCACATGTAATACAAGGGACAAAGGACGACTGGGTACAACGCTAGGATTTCGGGCCATACAGAAAGAAGACTGCCTTGTGAGTCGAATTCAGCATTAACTCTTGACTCTACCATGTCTTTAGAGGAGGTCTCCTGGTATTGTTAGCATTTGTGTATTAAGGTCAGTTGCCCTGGGTCTGTTAATCATAGTCTACCTTGATTTCTCTGGCTGCGTTGTTGTAGTGGTAATAACAGGTCAGGTCCACGCCCTCTAACACATAGGGAATGTCTGGTTTGTGCTCTACCCTTTCTTCCTTCGGGATAAGCCCAGGGCCTCTTGGCAGGGGTCCCTGGAGGGTCATCAGGGATCACAAGGTGGAAGTTGGAGATGTAAGTTAATTATTTGGCTTCTCTTCAAATGGATGTTCTGGAAATGATTGCTTGATAGTTCTCTTTTAATCAGGAGAGGCAGATGCTGTGTGGGGGAAGGAGGCCTTACCCCGGCCTTACTCACCCAGCAAAACTCAACCCTGTTTGGACTCTGAGAGTTTCCTTATTCATCTGTGTCCCAGAGCAGTTACGTGTGAAGGGTGAGAATCACAAGAGTGAGCCTGGAGGCTCCTGGTCCAGTACTGTTCAGTACGGTAGCCACCAGCCTCATGTGGCTAGTGAGTGCTTGAAATGGGCCCAGTGTGATGGAGGAACTGAACTGTTCATTGCATTTAATTTTCATTATCTTAAATTTAAACAGACACACATGGCTTGTGGCTGCCATATGACGGCATAGACTCCAGGTTACCCACCTTGGGCTGTTTGGGTCACTCCACCCCACTCAGTGGGGCTAAAAAAGAATGGCTTGGCCCTGTTGCCCCCAGGGCCATCTGGCTACCCCCTTTCCCTACCCAGCGCCCAAACATTTCCAAACCATCAGTTTGAAGGGGAAGCAAATAATTAGCACATCTGTGCCCAGCTGGCCAGTGCCTGGCTCACAGTAGTGCCTACTTGGTACTTCTCTAATGAGTTGGACTTGCACTTCTCTCCAAATTTGCATGCACATTCCTGGGACAAGGATGGGACTTGTTCCCGGCGTACAATACTGGGTCTCAGAAAGCCATGAAGGTTTCATTCATGGGTGCTAAGGTAGAGCTGTTAGTTTCCTCCTTTGCCAGAGAGCCGCATGGGAAAGCAGTAATTAAGAGTGTGTGTGGGTCCTGGAGTCAGGTTCTTAGGTTGGAATCTGGCGTCTCCACTTTCTGATGGTGTGGCCTTGAACAAGTTAACCTCTGTGCCTCCCTTTCTGTACCTATAAGATGAGGATCATAATAGTATCTCCATCATCATGGGGTGATGGGGCCGAGTAAATTCAAGCAATGGACTTGGTTCGTAGATTGTAGCCTCCCGTTATGACGAAGCAGGTGATGACTAAGGAGCCTGATAATGAAGATTTTCTGGAAAGGAAATGATTTGAAGGTATGACTCTTACAAGTGCCCACAAGGGGGCAGCCTAAAATCATGCATGTCCCTGGAACAAACAGCCTTCTGTTAGTAAAGCCTCAAGGCAACATGGCCAGTTTCAAATGTGCTTGGCCCTTTTCCCTCAGTTTTTCTTTCTTTCTTCTGTTTGAACAACACTTTCGGTGGTTCTCAGGCAGTATCTTAGATCTAGAGGGTGACAGGTCATGCTTGAGCCGAGGAGTTGATGTGGGTGCTGATGTCAGCATCTGTCCAGGTGGCCTAGGCTTCTCTTTGTAGCTTTTCACACAGAACAAATCCTTATTAATCAAACGCTTAAGGTAGAGACTAGAGCTTGAAAATGTTTAGAGGATCATTGAAGAGAAACCTGGTTTTGTCTCCCTGCTCCCCTTCCGCTGCCCACGTGGCTGCCTTTGGGCTTTGTGTGTGCACCTTGAGGCCTGTGGGGGTGGGATGTGGCCCGAGCGGGCGACCCAGAGATGCACACCCGCCCTTGGTTCGGGAGCCCTTCCCTCCCTGCAGGGAGACTGAGAGCCCTCTGCAGCCAAGCAGAATGAACTTAGGGTTCCGCCAGCCAGAAACCGTGGGGTCTTGAAGGTGAGTGGGGTTTAAAAAGGTGCGAGGCAGGGAGATCAGCTCTGTGCTTTGTGACTGCCTGGAGGGGTGGGATAGGGAGGATGGGAGGGAGGGAGACGCAAGAGGGAAGAGATATGGGAACATATGTATATGTATAACTGATTCACGTTGTTATAAAGCAGAAACTAACACACCATTGTAAAGCAATTATACCCCAATAAAGATGTTAAAAAAAACCCTCATTCTAGTAGCCCCCTTGAATAAAGTCTTCCTTACTATCTTTAAAAAATAAAAAGGTGCAAGGGATGTGGGGAAAAGGGGTCAGATTGGGGAGGCCAGCATTGATGAGTTGAGAAATTGGGCCTTTAAATTCTTGATGCTGTTCATGTCGTCGGTAGCATTGTAATGATTAAGTGTTGACAAAACCCAAATGAACTTATTTACAAAACAGAAATAGACTCACAGACATAGAAAACAAACTTATGATAACCAAAAGTGATGGGGGGAGGGATAAATTAGGAGTTTGGGATTAACAGATACACACTACTATACATAAAATAGATAAACAACAAGGACCTACTGTATAGCACAGGGAACTATATTCAGTATCTTGTAATAACTATAATGGAAAAGAATATGGAACAGAATATATATATATATATATATATAAATAAAACTGAATCACTTTGCTGTACACCTGAAACTAACACAACATTGTAAATTAACTATACTTCAGTTTAAACAAAAAAGAGTTGACTAAAAACAAACGTGGGGAGTGGCACTTGTAGTCAGGTTTATTTTCCAGGACTTCTCTCTTGAGCTTTAATATACCTGCTGCATCATCCAGGCTGCAAAATTAGATGCTCGTGGGGAATCGTGACAAGCCATTGTTTATCACGTGCATCCTCATCTGCATTCCTGCTGCCTGCACTGCGGTCCAAGCCTCCAGGTCCCTCTCCTGGGCAGTGGCAGGAACATCCCTAACAAGGGCACAGCTCACTGTGGCAGCGAGGCACACTATGAAGTCAGCTGTGACACTACCACGGAGGAGGGCCCAGGCGCTGGGAAGGTGAATCCAGTTGTAGTAACACTAAAGCTGATTTCTCCAGAATGCGGTCCTTGACCATTATATAAGTAATACGCATGAATGACCAGTTGTGACCAAGTGCAATAAATTATTTTTAATCCTAAAACTGCCATGAAGGTCATTTAATCTTTGATTCAGAAAGCACTTTAGGGTCCTGTAGAAGATGGGTGGAGATGCGGAACTCCTGGGATGTTTCCCGGACTTGGGGGGAATTGCCATTTGTTCCATTTTATTTGTTGTGGATATTTAAGTAACAAGTACAGTAAGTCTCCTACATACGAACCTTCAAGTTACGAACTTTCAAAGTTGTGAACGTGCGTTCCATCAACGTCAGGCGTGAGTGAAATTGCAGCTTGCCCTCCGTCTCCTATTACTGGTGATCCTTCAGCTCTACCACCTCCCACCTCCTCTCCCTCCTCCAGTCAGTAACTCTTCCTGCGTCTTCACTCGATGCCAGCCCCTGTATGCCAGCTGTTGTACTGTACTACTGTACTTTTCAAGGTACTGTACTGTAAGATTAAAAAGGTTTTCTTTACTTCTTGTGTTTGTTTTTTATGTATTATTGGTGTGAAAAGTATTATAAACCTGTTACAGTATGGTACTATATAGCCGATTGTGTTAGTTGGGTACCTAGGCTAACTTTGTTGGATTTATGAACAAATTGGACTTACGAACGTGCTCTCGGAACAGAACTCGTTCGTATGTAGGGGACTTACTGTAAACAGGAGTACGTTATATTCCTTCTTTGTGATTCTAAAATGCTAAGACTGATATGGGAGCAAACTTAGCGGAAACGAAATCAAACTTGAGTGTTGTATTTTCTCAGTGTTCACCCGAGGAGCTCATACATGTCCCTCAGCAGTTGGCTCCTTCCAGAAAGTCAGATAATCTGTCTGTGTAATAATCGTGTCTACTTTTGTGCTTCTGCCTTCCCCTGGGAGCTGGATGGGGGG
This sequence comes from Delphinus delphis, assembly GCF_949987515.2. Lineage (NCBI taxonomy): Eukaryota > Metazoa > Chordata > Mammalia > Artiodactyla > Delphinidae > Delphinus > Delphinus delphis. Next base: position 109,441,008 of record NC_082704.1, read on the forward strand.
AGGCCCAGTGGGTTCTCTGCACATTGCCAGACCTGTCACTTATTGCACCTTCTGACCCCTGTGAGGCTAGGCCTGGGGACGGAGGACTAGGGAGAGGGTTGGTTCTCTGGGGCTGGCATTGGGCCACTACCAGCCCAGCTTGGTGGGGGAGCCACTGCCCTTCGGCTCTCAGGATCGGGCCGTGTGTGTGGTACGGAGCACTGCTGTTGGATGATGTGTGCGTGCGGCCAGACCCAGGGTGCAGGCCAAGGGGGTCCCTGGCACTCAGCTGACGGGGAGAGTGAAGTCTTTCATCGTGTTTTCTCTCTTGTAGGCATGGATGGATTTTTAAAATCTGATGAGAGACAACGACTAGCTAAAGAAAGACGAGAAGAAAGAGAAAAATGTCTTGGTAAGTTGTGCACTTTGGCTGTTTAGGTCTAAGGGAGTGGAGATGTGATGATGTCTTTTCTCAAGACCCTTAGAAATTTGTGACTGAATGGGAAGAGAACTGGGACAGTTGCTAGGTGAACGTGGAAAACTGGGAGCAAACCCGCACTGCCACTTGCCCGTTCACAGTTGTTATATAATTCTCAGGACAGTTGATTTACTCCCTGAGCATGCGTTGAACCTCTGTTACTGGCACTGCGCTAGAGCTGTGGGTAGGATGCTGGAGAACGAGACAGTCACCGCCCCCGGCCGCTCAGGCGGCCTCTTCCCAGGGCAGCTAGAAGGGCCATGCTCGGGGAAATGGAGGAAATCGGCACCGAAGGCCATTTCTGTATTAGGACAGGGAACCCATTGAGAAAGGCTGTCATACCTCTTGCAGGCTATGGACAGATTCGTCCAACCTGTTCCCCACAGGGTGCCACGAGGAAGGTGGAGTGGCTTCCCCAGGGCACTGAGACAGATGAGGAGCTTTCGAATCCTACTCCTTGCGTGCCTCCTGCTGGTCGGCCCAGACATTGCATCCTCCAGGGAACCCTTGCCTGCCTGGCCAGGTGGAGTTAAGGCCCTTAGTAAATGTCTCAGGAAGGAGGCTGGCCGATCCTGTTCATCGTCTTCTGTTTACCCTCAGCCAGCTCAGCGTCTGGTGCGTGGTGTGTATACAGCTAACGTGTCCCGAGTGAAGATACCCTGATAGCTCTCATTTCTCAATCCTGCGTGTGGCCTAGCCATTGGGATGAGTCTGACTTGATGGCAATGACAGGCAGAGCTCCCACGTGCAGGGGCAGTGAGTGGCCACTTTCCGTGCATTGTCTCATTCGGTCTCAACAACACTGTGATGTTGCACATGCAACATCTCCACTTCACAGAGAAGGAAACTGAGGCAGAGAGATGATGTGGTTAATATGTCCAGGGTCACCCAGCTAGTGGCGGAGGCGCCAGAACGCTTCATCTCAGTCACTTCAGCCTACGATCCCACCGGGCTCTTTTTTGGGAGTCACTCTTCTGCGTTTTTGGTATTAATCCAAATGGTGTGGAGTGCTCTGGTAATGACACCTCTCTTCTGCCTTCCTTCCCCCAGCTGCCCGGGAGCAGCAGATCCTGGAGAAACAGAAGAGAGCCAAGCTCCAGTACGAAAAGCAAATTGAGGAGAGGTGGCGGAAGCTGGAAGAGCAGCGGCAGCGAGAGGCGCAGAAGAGGGCCGCCGTGGAGGAGAAGAGGAAGCAGAAGCTCCGGGAGGAGGAGGTGAGGGCTGGGCCCCAGCCGGCTCCGCAGTTCACGCTAGAACAGGAACAAAGAGACAGATCCATTCAACTTAGCTGGGGAGTCTGTGCTTCCGGGACAGACACAAGGCTGGAGGACGGGCTGTGAGGGTGGAGGATAACATGACCTTGTATTCACTGCTGGAAAATCAAATAGTCTACCTTCCGATACAGACATGCTAGTCTGTTTATATTTTAATGCATATTCTTGCTTTAATCATCCTTTCTCTCCAGTTATCTTTTAAAAAAGAAATGGAATGTAATTATCCCGACAGAGTCCTTTATTACTAAACTCTGAAAATATATTTAGAAAGCATATTTGGGGTACAGATTTTCTTCACAAGTGTATTTTAAGGGTGTAATCATAGCCTTGTATCAGGTGATGATCATTTTTTATTCATAAAGTATAGTGACTCATTTATTTTTATTTTTTTACCACTTGTAAAAGCATAAATGTATTACAAATTTTAATACATGATTAGTAAGCAAAAAGGTAAATATTTATTGTAAGTAATAATAGATGGGAATGATATTTGAATGAATTACCCTTGAATGAAGGATTTGTTTAATTTTTTTTAATTTTCTAATTTTTTTTTTTTTTTTTTTTGCGGTACACGGGCCTCCCACTGCTGTGGCCTCTCCCATTGCGGAGCACAGGCTACGGACGCGCAGGCTCAGCGGCCATGGCCCACGGGCCCAGCCGCTCCGCGGCTTGTGGGATCCTCCCGGACCGGGGTACGAACCTGTGTCCCCTGCATCGGCAGGCGGACTCCCAACCACTGCTCCACCAGGGAAGCCCCTTTAACTGTATATTTTTTAATTCTTTTTTTAAATTGGAGTACAGTTGATTTACAATGCTGTGTTAGTTTCAGGTATACAACAAAGTGATTCAGTTATACATATACATATATTCATTCTTTTTTAGATTTTTTTTCCTTTTTTAAAATCTTACTAAATTTTTAAATTTTATTTTTTTAACATCTTTATTGGAGTATAATTGCTTTACAATGTTGTGTTAGTTTCTGCTGTATAACAAACTGTGACTCATCATTTAGTATGAACAATATAGAGGTTTGTTAATCGCCAACACTATAAGATACAGAGATGTTGGTATAAATTCAGTATTTTTTAAATCTATGAATTGTTATCACTGTCTTTACCCTTTTGTCTTTTTTTAATTGAAAAAAAACACAAAAATGCTCACATACACAGAATTAGACCCATCTTTGCCCACAGAGCACAGGCTTAAGTGGCGGCTTCTTTGTTCCTCTTAGTGAATGGAGGCCTGAGCCAGGGTCTTAGCCACAGTCGCTGTTGCTCTCGCAGCCCGATCACTGTCTGCCTTTGTCAGCTCCTGGTGCAAATCCTAGCCCTCCCACTAAGCAGCTGGCAGCCAGGGCCAAGTCTCAGACCCCTCTAGCTCGGTCTCCTCAGCCCAAAACAGAGGTGGTCATAGGAGTTAAAAGAGGTGACTTCTGAAAGTGCCAGCAAAGCACCTAGCACAGAGTAGTCGCTCAGAAATGTTAGCTTCCCTTCAGTGTCTTCAGCTGACCCCGGCTGAAGCAAGGTCAAGAGAGAGCTACCCAGGAAAGATTATGGCACAGAGTGTAGAGACCAAGAGAAAAGCCACAGTGCGTTGGGGCTGTTTCAGTGACGGGGCGGATCTCTCCTTTCTCAGCCTGGGTATTTGTCGTGAGTGCTGGACTTGCCCCTTAACTTCCCATCCTCCCTTCCTTGACTCACAGCTTCTCTCTTTTCTCCCTGCTCTCTCCATTTCCACTCCTGACCTCCTGCAGGATTGCTGATTGCAGGGAATGTGTGTCACTGCCTTTTCTAGGAAGGGGTGCTGTGAAGTCACGGGAGACGCTTCCTGAGCCTCTGCCACACCTGACAGTGTCACACGGGTCCACCTTTGAGGGACCCGTGTGACAGATGAGGGGATGTCATGCCAGGTGATTGGTCCTGATGCAGCTGACTCGTTAGTGGCTGTGCTTCGGACAATTTCCTGTTTGCTTTGTGTGCTCCCTTTCACCCCTGGTGTGGTGATGGTGGGGAGTGGGGCAGGCTGCCTGCCCGTGGTCAGCACGAACACAGATCGAGCTTGCGCCCCTCTTCTCCCCACACACGGCAGAGCAGGGCTGAGAGCTGGGCCTCCCATGGGTGTAGAGCAACCGGAGGAAGCAGTGGGCTCCCTCCACCACCTGCTCCTGCCCTCTGAGCCCCCGGAGACCCAGGTGGAGCTTAGGGACTCTCGCCATGCAGGCTGGCCTGTTAATCACCTCATCATCAGTGCTCTGCTAGTGCAGAGGTCCGATTGGCATTCTCATGGGTGATCTTTGGAGAGGACAGATAGGTCTCTGCTGCGGGAGCCCTTTCCAAAGGAAAGCCTTTGCATTTGCCCCCGTGGTTCGCTGGAGATCTTTGGGAGGGCTGCTGCCTGCTTGGCACATGGCTGTGGAGACTCTCCATCCTCTTCTTAGTGCCAGATTTAAGTCCTTTTTGTCAGGGCCTGTCTCTGTCAACCAGGGAGAAGCCTCCGCAGGAAGATGGTTCGTCCCATTTTGCTTCTGTAGCTTGTTGGAAAGTGTTTGCATTGCCCACAAACTCCTGCCTCTGTGGGTCTGATATTAGGAGCTCATAAGAGGCGTGTTGACCCCTCAACCCCCCACCAGCCCTGCCCTGGCTCCATGTGCCTAGGACTGTTTCCATGATGTCGCTCTTGGTAACGCCCCACATCTGTGTGGGTGAGCCCCAGACTCGGCCTGGAGGCCTCCTCTCCACCAACACAGAAGTGGGCATCACAGCTGGCCTAGCTCCCAGAGGTGTCGAGGGCTGGAAGCTGGTCAGGCCTGTCCTTGCGAAGGAGGAGTCCAGTGTCCACTTGACACTCTGACCTTGAGCTCATTCTCGCTGGAGGCCCGCCTTCTCCTACAGGTGGGTTCTTCCAATCTTCACATGCCACACAGCTCCCAAGAATCAAGCTTCTGGAACAAGCTTTTGTCATCTGCTTGGGTTAAGGCTGACAGCACAATGCGCTCACCCCTTCTCCACTCAGGGAAGTATAGCTTCGTGACTAGGGGCCCTGGAAAATGGTATTTGGTGAAGCCACCTCCATGTTCCTCACGCAAAACAGAAGACCAGGAAAGACCTCTTTCAAAGAGCACCTTCATCTCTGTAAGTTACTTGAACACATCACAACTTCTCATATTCTTCTTGCTTGATACCTAACAAAACCCACCAGGCTGGGTGTAAAAATGAGAACTTTCTGAACTCAACTAAGCGAAAACTTCACTAAGCCGAGAGCTGACTGCTCTCAGAGGGCATTGGCTGGCATGGGGCATGGTGATTACGTGGCTTTCTGGCCAGATGTGGACGTCTGTTTGCAGGGAGAAGGGCCCTCCACGGAGCCCTGCTTAGGACCATTTGGGGGCTTGTCCCCGTGCTGTCATCCCCAGAACACATGTAGTAAGGGCAGTGGGAAAGGCACAGTCAGCCCTCCACTCCTGCCTGAGACAGTTGTCTGGGTAACAGTGGCCAGGCCAAGCCCTGCTGGAGGCCTTTCATACTGCTCGGCCAGCTCAGTGCATCACCTTGGTCGTGGATCTCCTCTCACTTCATCCAGGCAGGTCTAGGGCCAGAGCTCAAGGGGTCAAGGGTGAGTTGCCCTCATTCCTTCCTTCCACTAAGCCCCACCCAACAGAGGATATTCTAGGGACAATAATCTGCGTTGCCCTTTCCCCCTCCTCTGTTGATCATCACATGATCCTCAGGAGAGCCAGAACTTGGCAGGAATTGCAGTATGCAGCTGTGATATTTATTAACACCGTTCTTCTGATGTGATTGAACTTTCTCGCACACGCTCTCTCACGCTCAGCCTTTCCTCTAACCAGTGGTTCTCAGCACCATCCCAGCACCAGCAGCGCCCGCATCTCCTGGGAACTTACGAGGACTGCATTGTCAGCACGTTCACCTCAGACCCGCTGACTCAGAAACTTTGGGGGCGGGGCTCAGCAACTGGTGATTTAACAAACCCTCCAGGTGATTCTGATGCAGACTCACTCCCATTTGAGAACTAGTGCTCTAAACTGCCATGTTAGCAATCCTCCTCTTCAAACCTAGATTCAGTTAGCACTGGTTAAGGACTTACTATGCTAGTTGTTATCTTGTCGACTTGAATGATCTGTAATATAGGTAATATCATACCCATTTTATAGACAGGGGAACCGATGCCCAAGGATGACATTAAACGATTAACTCAGGGTCATGGGACTAAGTAGCAGGCAGAAGTGGGATTTGAATTCACATCTGCTGATTCCAAACTAGGATTCTTTGCATTCCATCACATGAAGGAACAGAAAGATACACACACATGCTAGGTAATACGGGACTATATGGGACTAACCTCTAATAAGAGTGAAGTGAACCAGTTTTGGTTTTGACATGTTTGAAACATCCCATTCTGACAGCTTGGGTTTTATAAGTTCCCTTACCGTAGAGCTTGGTTACCACCTATTTTTAATCATCTCTCCAAAAGTGGGTGACACAGAGTGACTGTGTCTTCTCTCAGGGATAGCATCATTTTCGTAAGTCTACGTACAGTTCAAAGGAATAAATCTCTAATGGTAGAATTTGGAGCAGCTCAGTGGGTTAGGGGTAGATGACAGAGGTATTTTTTCTAAAGGTAACCGAAAGGCTCAGGAGTAGGTCTGGCTTTGGATGAACATTCCCTTAAAACTATGCCCCTAGATAGCTATTCAGTGATTCGGTTGGCCATGAGTCTTGGTGTTCTTTGTTCTCATTGCCTCCTAGTAGATGAAGGACTTTTTTTTTTTAATAAATTTATTTTTTATTTATTTATTTTTGGCTGCATTGGGTCTTCGTTGCTGTGAGCGGGCTTTCTCTAGTTGCGGCGAGCCGGGGCTACTCTTCATTGCGGTGCGTGGGCTTCTCATTGCAGTGGCTTCTCTTGTTGCATGCAGAGCACGGGCTCTAGGCACACGGGCTTCAGTAGCTGTGACACGTGGGCTCAGTAGTTGTGGCCCGTGGGCTCTAGAGCACAGGCTCAGTAGTTGTGGCACACAGGCTTAGTTGCTCTGTGGCATGTGGGATCTTCCCGGACCAGGGCTCGAACCCATGTCCCCTGCATTGGCAGGCGGATTCTTAACCACTGCGCCACCAGGGAAGCCCAAGGACTGTCTTGTGAGGTCTTTCTGACATGTAGGCAATCTCCCATAACCCACTCAATACTAAATTCACTCTGAGGTGAAAGATTTCAACACTTAAATTAGGTCATTGGTGGGAGGGAGGGGATATGGGGATATATGTATATGTATAGCTGATTCAGTTTGTTGTACAGCAGAAGCTAATACAACATTGTAAAGCAATTATACTCCAATGAAGATATAAAAAAATCAGGTCATTGGTTAAATAATTGATGTTAAATCCATATAAAGGAATACTATCGAGCCCCAGTCTTGAGTGATCAGACTTCAGTCCTCAAATAGTCAAGAAGTTCTAGTTCCTCCAAGCCCTCATCTTTTCTCAGACAAACCGCTGGGGCTGGCTGTCAGAATTTAATGGGCCAGGGTCTTGAGAACAGGATTCTGCCAGGACGTGCACACTCATGATTGTAGAGTCTCAACCAAAAACTAGAGCGCAGTTAATAGCAAATACAAACCCGAGACTTACAGGAGGAAAGAAATCCCCTTTCTGCTCACAGGTCCCTGGAGAAGCTGTCTTTTAGCAAAGCGCTATTCGGAGGAAAAATTATGCAGAGGCGGCTGAGATGTGGAGAATGCTCATCTCATCCCTCTGGTGTGGACAAAAGGGATAGATCCAGGCACCTCCTAAGTGGCCTTTTTGTGTTTCTAGTGAGTGAAATAAAGGAGCCTTTCCCCGATCCTTAAGTCACGGTCACTCGGTTGGTGCTGCCCTAAATTAATTTTGCTTGCTTGTTTATTTAAGCCATGAGAAAATAGCATCTTTTTGTTTTGAAGTTGGGCTAGGATTAGCCCAGTTCCTGCAGCACCTCAGGATGGGGTTTTATGAGGGTGAAAAGGTGTCTGTGTAACCGCTTACCCTGTGGGGCTTCTCCAATGGAGGCAGGGAGCGGATTTGGTATTTGCAGTGTCATTGCAGTGCCAGGGAAAGACTTGCCAGCCGTCAGGCCCAACTTTATGAAAAGAACAATTTGGTGAATACAGGGGAGTGCTTTTGATAAATGCTCTGTTAGGAGAGAAGCCTGGTGGTTTTTCTCTTCTGGCTAAAAAACTGTTTAGTTCTTCCTCCCTCCCCCCGCCCCCCCGCGTCTAGCTCTGAGAATGCATAGATGCTTGATTTTGTGGACAGAAGTTTCTCTACTTTTCTCTCTTGAATTTTGAAATATGCAGTATTATCCCCAGATACTACGTAGCAGAAAAGTGTTATAATGTAGAAAACAATTAATTCCCCTTTAAGACGTTCTAAGAGGAAAATGGGACTTTGCAAAATGGACTTCAAAGTCATGGTGTATCCCCCCAAAGAGTTATGCTTAAGGCTATTAAAATTCAAATTATATTTCGGTTTACTCAAATCATAGTCCTTGATGCTTGTCAACAAGAGAGGATGCAGTTGGTTCTAGAGCACAATTCCAGTTCTACTGGATGGGACAGGCCTCAAGGAGTTAATGCTTGTCTGGCATTATTCTTAAACAAATCAAGGCCTGGCTGCGGCAGCAGCCTCTCCCCTGAGAGGGAAGAGGTGCTGGGGCTGGGAGCCAGCGCTAGCCGCCTTGTTTACTCTCCGCCCACTAAGAAGGCGCTGGCGTGGTGGGGAGAGCACAAGTGCCTGGGTTTTGGATGCTGAGCAGAGAGACCCGTCTGGTGACTCACCTCCCCACCCCCACCCCGCGCGGAGGTGCAGCAGTGCCGCGGGGCTGGGTGGTTAATCTCGCTCTCTCTTGCGTGAACCGGGCAGGAGCGGCTGGAGGCGATGATGCGCAGGTCCCTGGAGCGCACACAGCAGCTGGAGCTGAAGAAGAAGTGCTCGTGGGGAGCATCACTGGCCGCAGGGCCCGGAGGACGCGATGGTGAGTGAAGGGCTGTCCCTGCATCGCAGGGCCCGGTGGGGAGATCTTGGGGCAGGAGGGAGATCACGGGCAGACTGGCACCCGCAGGATCTGGGGATGCTTTGTAGCGATCTGCAGGTACCTTTTTCGGATGTGATGTTTAAAGCTGCCAAGCTTCCTGTGTATGCATTTCTTGCGAAGGGGATCTGTTCATTCTTCTTGCTCACAAACAGCAGTTGATACAGTAACTGGGCTTTGAGGTAAAACAAAAGAAAAACAAAGAAAATGAATGTAGAGCCTGGTTAACCGGATCCACCTAGCAAGCCCAGAGGTAACCTAATTTCAGGGAAGGTCAATGACAGTAGGCTCAGTCATGGCTGCAGCATGACAGGGAAAGGCTGAGCAGCAGTAACCCCCCTAAAAGGAGCTGGGGTTCTTCCCTCCACATTATTTATTTTTGTTGCTCTTTCCGTTTTGTTTTAAGGTGACTGATTTATTTCATTATCCAGTTCATACTCATCTTTAAATTTTCAAATGTTTAATGTATGGATTGTTACTAGTCCCTGGGTGGTCTTGCCCTCTTTTTAGTGTCTTTTCTGTGTCTGCCATTCTGTTATGCGGGAGCTGTACACCAGCTCTTTCTGAGAGCAAATGGGTTTGCATGAGTGGTACAGTTTCTTGACTTTGCTGTATTGTGCTTTTAACCTTTTGTCAGTGAATATACTTTTCTTTTCTTTTTTTTTTTTTTGAGACGTCAACAACCCATCTCAGTTACTTTTTCTAATTTCCTAATAGAAACTAGAGTCAACCAGCACTTGGGACTTTTTTCTTTTACCTGTCTTTGCTCTGATTTTTTTTTTTTTGCTGTGTAGGTGAATCAGGAAATACCCCACCCCCTCCTCTAGGTTTAGCAGCCAGCACCCTCCCTCCGGACCCAGGGACCACTGCCGCCGCTGCTGAGTCCACCAACGGTATATCCGAGCATCACTGTGCCATGGCATTTTGTGATGACTGTCCCGGTCACCCTCCTCCATCACTGTGTGTGTCTCAAGCACTTTTATAATTGATTTCTTAGTCTGACCCCTTAGAACTTTTTTCTAGAAAGTGAATGACATGCCCATATTTCTTTGTTCGTCATCGTGGAGCGTGCATGCCTTACATCCTAGTGCCCTGGAGACATTTCATCTTTAGCTCACTAACTCCTGCCTTGAAAATCTTGTCAGTGTTTGACTTCTGTGCATTTAGATCTTCAGCGCTCTCATGTAGCATTGGTTTTTAGGCATTAAGTAGTAGGGTATTTCAATCACTTCTGGTTACCAGAACCTATAATTACACGGAGTTCTGGGTATTAATGTGATGGATTCCTGGAGAGGTGTTGGAGTTTACCAGTACTAACACTGTGAATCCAAACAAGGAGATAAATTGGCTTTGTTCTTGACTTCCTCTCTCTGATAGGCTCTCTGTTTCGTATACAGGCCTGGGAAAGTCTTAGGGTCTAGGTCAAGAATAGAACTAGCAAAACCTTGTTCCCATTTAATAGTGACTTTAGAAATTCAACCCATCTTTGACTGGTAAAGAAAAAACAAGATGTAAAAGGGATACAATATTTCCCAGCCACCCAGAGGGTCAAATTATAGCATTAGGAATAAATATCCTTGGTCTCCAGCATTTCTTTGACAAAGAATAATTTTTATTGGTGTTACTGAGTAGCAGAGACTTTGCCGCCTGGGCCGCGTTCACTGTCATATGGGCACTGGCCGTCCCCCAACAGAGAGGGGCAGGTAGAGTTGATAATGACACCTTGGGAATCGCACCCAGGGCCCTGGGACAGGGTGAGGTGAGTGTGGCACTCGACTGGAGCACTTAGTTGAAGGGAGTGGCAGAAATCTCAGTGATCAAGATAAAAGAATATTTTAATCAAAATTAATGAAGAACAATCTGTGATGAACAAAATATTGAATTTGCAAAGACCAGTACCGTGCTGAGCCATATCGGAGCCTGAGGCAAAGGGGGAAATGTGTACCCCTAGAGACATGGTTTTATGTAATTTCTAATGGTTATTTTTCCCAGAACATTAAAATACTCAAACTGAAACATTGAAAAGTAGGTGTATGAAACCTCATACCATTTTAAGTTTAAATATTTTATTTATACCCAAACAGACTGTCTGATAATTTTACTTCAGTCTAAGTTATTTAAAAATTATTTAGGGTCATCACTTGGTCAGGAGAAATTGTCAAACATGACACTTCTCTCATTTGAAAACAAGGTGAGTAGAAGAGTAGATTTTGAAAATATTGTTGATGAGTTTGCTGCCTTTAGAGCTGGGGCCACACATCTTTCCTTTTGCCTCAAGCTCGGTTGTGGCTTGGCTGGCACTGTCAGCACCTCTCGGGTTGCTGCAGTCGTTTCGTTTAGAAGCCCGTCTGAGATGACGGTGGGGAATTAAGAGTACCAAACCCAGGACCACATTTTAAAATCCTAACCATAAACAGTCATAGCCTTTGAGAAAGGGCCATTGTGACCCCATCTCGTGATAAAAGGAAGAAACCAACTGCTAAAGGTTGTTCTGCTTTAAATACAGCTCCTTGCTTTACAAATTACTTCTCTCTGCAACCTGAGCTCTAGATAACCTCAGAAAAAGTCCGGTTTCAGCTCCCCCAGTCTCAGTCAGATCGTAGAACATTTTGCAGTGGTGCTTTGTCTCTGGGTCCAGGTTGGTTTTGTTTTTGTGTGGTCTGAATTGACTTAAAAGTCCCTGGACACAAGGAAAGGGTTGGCTGGTGGGATTAGCATGGCTTTAGTTGAACAGCTGAGTGAGGTTGAACATTTGGAATCAAAGAGAAACACAAAGTTGAGCAATAGAAGAGAAGAACTTGCTTCAGATGGATGGCTGCTGTGGCCCGGGCGTTCCCAGACGTGCCAAGTGGAGGGCAGGGAGCTGGAAGCAGTGTGCTGTGCCACAGTGGTTTTGGAGGCGTGTGGATGAGGACAGGAAGAACACTTTGGGAAATGTGTTTCTTAGTCTAGAGTGGTGTGAATACCAATGTCTTTAATGCATTTCTCTGCAGCATGTGACAAACTTTCAACATCAACCATGAATTTGCCAAAGCAGACGGAGCCTCCCATGAGTAAGCGCCTGTCTTCATCCACCGCGACAATGTCCTATTCCCCAGACCGAGGCAAGTGAACGTGTAGACCTGGTCTCTCCAGTTTTCTTCTTTCTAGTGTGAGCGTGTTAACGTCGGTCTTTGGGAGAGCCCCTCTTGAGCCTTCTGCAAATAGCCCCATTCTCCTAGCCTTGCGATCTGTGTGTGGGAGCCCCAGGGCCTCACTAATGGGACTTTGGAAAGTGGCAACGCGCTCTTCACAACCAGGTCATTGTTGAATAGGGACAGGAGTTCATGCTATGCTCCCAGTCTGAAAGAGATTTCCATTTTCCACAGTGCATGTAGACGTTATCCTGGCCTGGGGTTAATTGACCAGTGGGCAGATGTGACTGTTAAAAAAGTAACTGCCCAGTTATTGGTGCGATATTGTTGATTAGCCAGAAACAGCGGGATTGATGAGGCAGAGGTACGTGGGAGACTTAGATGTGTGGAAAAAATGGGGCTCTGCTCTTGTCTGTGGTTTGTAAGGCTGCCTGTTTCTCTTTTGAAAACAGAAGTTCAGAACTAATATGAAATCTTTAAAAGGGCAAAAGGATGGGTGGCCTTTTCTGGCGCTCTGTTTTGAGGTGAGAGATGGTATGTATAGGACGGGTGCCAGTTCCAGAAACTGAATAGATATAAAACCAGCCGTGTTCTAATGGAGGCTCAGAGAAGGCACTAAAAGTCTGAATTGCTACCTTTCAGAGTCTGTAGGTTAAGGAAGGGAGGGAAGCTCTCCATGCATTAAATGCGTATCTTAAAGCATCACTGAAGAAGTGTCAGGTGCCAGTGGAGTATTTAACACATCGAGTCATCACCGGGGGTGAGCAGGAGGATGTTTGTGACTCTGAAGAGGCCAGTGTGCGTTCCTGGTCTTTTGCCACTGGCTTTGACCTTGCACCTCCAGCACAGAGGTCTGTCATGTGTGTCAGAGACCCCATAAGTGTCAGTGTTGAAGCTCGCTGATGCAGTTCATGGGTAAGCGCTGGAAACCTTGAATTAACTAGGAGCTGAATGAGAAAACATCTGCATGCTTTTAATTCTGTATAGCTGTTCCATCTGTGAGTATATCCCATAGGTTTTCATTAATTCATATGGTTACAAGTTGATGTTAAATTCATATTTGCATTGATTAATGTGTAGAGATAATCAGTATGTTATTATATATTGTTGGCAACTGAATTATCTGCTTGTGGATTAGTAGTTGAAAATTTGAAATTCCCAAGCCATTTACTGGCTAGTGGATACCCAAAGAAGACGAAGTCATTGAAAAGTTAATCCATTATCATATAATATGTTCCGAAACCATCAAAATAACATTTCAGTCACTGAATTTTAGATTATGGATACTGCTACTTCCATTAAAGCAGATAATTAGTTGGCTATTTTTTTTAATGTTTCTGATTTAATTTTTGCCCTTACTTGCTTGGGAAAAGTATGAAAGGATGCATATCTCTACATTAACAAAATCAGTGTGTTATGAAATATTTCCTAACAGAGGGCCTAAAACAAGTGTTTTGTAGGAGTAATCTTTTTTTCCAATGTTAGATCTACTTGGTGAGTAAATGGTTTCTTGAGTCCATATGACATCTTGGAATACGGGCTAATTCTCTTCGGGTGATACAGGTGATACGCTAATTCTGTAACAGCATGTTGAATGAATTCTGGCACCCCAAGAGAAGTAACACACTCTCCCAAGCTCTAAATGACACAGCGTCTGTTTTCTTTTACTATGACAAGCTCCAAAGCCATCCTTTGCTACAATATTTTTTTCTTTCCACATTCGTTCTGCCACCCAAAAGTTGATTTGCATCATGCACTGTGTTGTTTTAGGCATTTTATTTTGTTTTGTTTTAATTTCGCTTTTTAAAATTTTCATTTGATTCCGTCCCTCAGCTCATCGCACGCACCTTAGTCCCATGGAAACCTTTCTTGTTATGCGACTGTTGACACCCACACAGGCTTCTTTAGCCAGAAGCAGAAGTGCACTCATGCTCTCTGAGCAGGCCAGTCACTCAGGTAAAAGAGGCCAAGCTGGTGACACTGAGGAAAATGCCCCAAATGGTATTGGTTGGCCTTTGAGTTATTCCTGAACTTTTGTATCTTGCTTCACACTTGTTGGCTTCATGAAATGTCTTCTGTGGTTAATAACGTTTCCTACCCACCACTGTTTTATTGTTGCTATATTTCTTTTCTCTCAAGTGTCACGGAGGTGAGTAAATTATTTTATGAGTGAGGGCCTGTGGATTAGGGGAAAAAAATCCATCTCATGAGCTATGGCGGTTAGTAGACTTTTTTAAAAAGACGGTTTGGTAAAATAGCCTATAAACTGCAATCTCAGAAGTCCCATAACCAGCTCTACCTCTTACTAGCTCTTACCACTTTGGGTGAGTTAATTAACCTCTCTAAGCCTCAGTTTCCTCATCTCTAAAGTGGACTTATTTTAAATTGTCATGAGGATTAAATGAGATAGCACAATGATGGACACAGAACAGGTATCTAGAGCCTCACTACTCAAGGGGTGGTCCATGGACCAACAGCGTTGGTATTACCTGGGAGCTTGTAGGAGGGTGGACTCTCAGGCCCCGCCAGACCTACACACTGAAGTCCAAGCAACAGTGGGCCACACCGTCAAAAGCCTTCCTTGACCAAAGCAGATCAAACCATCATGGCAAGTTTAATGGGGACCAAAAAAAAAAAAAAAAAATTAATGGGCACTAGTTTTCCCTGTGAGTTTTGCAAGGGAGTAATGCCGTGTCCACATTAGGGCATGTCTGGTCTCCGTGTCAGTTCCCAAGATATAGTGTATTCAGTGAGATAACATATAGATGACATATTGTCCTCTACCTAGTTATATCTGTTTCCAAGTAGTTGTGCTGTTTCTGCAGAGAATATATACAATATATATGGCCAATAAGCGCATGACAAGATGCTGAACATCCTTAGTCATTAGAGAAACGCAAATCAAAACCATAATGAGATACTACTTCCCACTACTAGGATGGCTAAAATTCAAAGAAAAAAAGGATAATACAGTTGACTCTTGAACAATTTAGGGGTTGGGGGTACCAGCCCGCCTCAGTCAAAAATCTGCATTTAACTTTATAATCAGCCCTCTGTATACTTGGTTCCCTATCCGCAGATTCAACCAGCCACAAATAGTACCGTAGTATTTACTATTGAATAAAATCTGCGTGTAAGTGGACCCGTGCGGTTCAAACCTGTGTTGTTCAAGAGTCAACTGTAATATGTATTGGCGAGGATGTGGGAGAAATTGTAACCTTTATACACTGCTGGTGGGAACGTAAAATGTGCAGCTGCCTTGGAAAACAGTCTGACAAGTTTTTCAAAATGTTAGAGTTACCACATGAACCAGCAATTCTGCTCTTTGGTATAGAGTCAGGGAAATTGAAAACATACACAATGAAGTACACAAGTATTCTCAGCAGCATTATTCAGATTAGCCACAATGTGGAAACAGCCCAGATATCCAACAACAGATGAATGGATAAACAAAATGTGTTTATCCATAAAGTGGAATATTATTCAGCTATAAAAAGGAATGAATTACTGATACATGCTACATGATGAACCTTGAAAACATTACGTTCAGTGAAAGAAGCCAGGCAGAAAATGCCACAAGTTTTATGATTCCATTTTTATGAAATGTCTGGAATAGACAAATCCAGAGAGACAGTAAATAAGTGGTTACTAGGCACTAGGGGAGGGGGAAGAGGAGTGAGTGCTTAATGGGAACAGGGTTTCTTTTGGGGGTGTTGAAAATGTTCTGGAATTAGACTGTAGTTATGGTTGTACAACCTTGTAAATATGCTAAAAACCACTAAATTGTACACCTTTATGGTGTATGAATTCTATCTCAAACAAATACAAAATTCCTGGCAAGTAGGAAGTATCCCCATTTTGAGAATGAGAAATGTGGCAGGAGGAGCTCTCCCAGGCTCGATGATTCTCCAGGAGAGCTCAGAGCTATGATTTATTACAGCAAAAAGCTGCAGAGCAAAATCAGCGAAGGGAAAGGGTACATGGAACAAAGTCCAGAGAAGACCGGGCACAGGCTCCCGGCGTCCTCTCCCAGTGGAGTCACACAGGACACGTTCCCCCAGCAATGAATTAGCACATGTATGAAGTGTTGCCAACCACAGAAGCCCATTAGAGACACAGTGCCCAGAGTTTGTAGTGGGGGCTGGTCACGTGCGCACCCCCTGCCAGGTACGTACCCAAATTCCAAACTCAGAAGGAAAGCAGGTGTTCAGCGTAAGTCATGTTGTTTGTACAAACAGCTTAGGCACAGTGAGCCACTCTTACCAGTTAACGGTGGGAACTCTGCCCAAATCCAAGTTCCCCGATGCCGGGGCCAGCGTGGTAAGCAGGCCTTTCCAGGGAAAGCAGTTAGGCCTGCTGTGTTTTTTCTGTTATTCTCTGCACAGTTCACCCCCTTGGTCCTTGGCCACGGTGTCTTTACAGCAGAATTATTACCAATAGGAGCTCGTATAGCAGGCTGAGGCCAACCTACCGTGTGGATCTCACTTATGCCATGTAGGGGTGCTGGACTTAGACAGTTAAGACACAGACCAGTCACCATCAAGGTCTGTCTTAGAAAGCCAGCTGGCTTCCTCTGTAAGTTTCCATATGAACCTCTTCTACCTGGCCTGAGGCATCAATTCAGGCCCAGCCAGCGCTGGGCAGTAAGATGAAGCTGGCCCAAAGCCATCCAGGGCTGAGGCAGTGTCGTGATGGTACAAGTACAGTCCCCGAGAGCACACATGTCCCCTGGAAACAGAGTTTATGATGTTCGGGCACCCCACGCAGGATGTGCATTGGGCAGGCAGTCCAGGCTCACAGGGCCCCCAGCTCTCAGTCCTTGCTTTCAGAGGCACTGCCTGATGCAGTCCATTCTAAACAGTTCTGCAAGCGACACTGGCTTCATCTCCGGCCGAGCGTGGACTGCGCAGGAGCTGGCCTGCCCCTGCCGTCTCAGGTCACGCTGTCACCTGCAATCTGTGTGAATCTGAAGCGCTGGCAGCAGCTTGCAAAGGCAGTGTGGTTTTCCTTCAGCAAGAAGGGAGAGTTCCCAGAAACAGTTCTGGAAGAGAAAGATTGTGAATGCCCCTCCCCTGGCCCTCCCCTGCACCACTCCAGTGGGGCTGGGTTTTGTTGTTTTTCTCCATTGTTATCAGCATGCCCCTTTCCATGATCACAACTTTACATTTTCTCAGTCTTCCTCTAACATGGACCTTTCATCTGGAAGGGTTGAATGCAAGAAGGACAAGAGCATTTTTATTTTAAAAGAATGTGTCCAACTTAAGCAGAATGACACATCATGCTCAGAAACTGGGACAAAATCCTGAACTTTCAAAAAATTTCAAACTAGGTTTGCATCACCCCCTGTCTCTTCCATCCTCTTCATTTATCCAGTGAGCAGCCTAGAAAAGATCAGTCCCTTTTCAGGGACAGGTGCATTGAACAAGTTGCCTTTCTGAGGTGTGCGTAGCAGGAGAAGGGCAAGGGAAGTAGAGTCAGGCTCTCGGTCCGTTGTTAACAAACCGTAGCCAATCTGGAAAGTCAAACACCAGACGTCTTGTCTCGTCAGCAGTGGTGCATCCCCCAGAGTGGGTTGAGCCTGCTCGTCGAGGTGGACGGAGGGGTCACACTCCCTTGAGTGCCCTTTCCCAGCTTGCAGCTCTGGCAGGAATTACAAGTTAGAAATGCAGTCAGGCTCCACATCAGAAGTCGAGAGCCCACCAGCAGTTCCGTGTCGGATGGTCCCATCAGAGAACGAGCCCTTTCCTGTGTGCATTTGTCTGTGACCCGGATGGTCCAGCCAGCATCTGTGATGTTTTCTCAGGTTAGGGCCCCACGGAGGGGTGTTCTGTATCTACAGTGGTTCCGGGTTGATTTTTAAAACTTCAAAAGTGTGTTTCTGTCTGGAGATTGCCTCTCTCTTTACAACTCCCTTTTCCCAGAGGCTCCATTATGCAAAAATCACCAGGTATGGAGGCTTGTTCTGGTTCCACTACTCAGAATTTAAATTCCAGCCAAGCCACTGGTGGTAAAAAAAACAAGGAGGTTGTGTCCCACTTCCACTTGGAGGAGAAAGTGAAAACTAAAGGCATCACCTGGGCTGCACTCTTCCCCTCACTTAAGCCAGCATGGCCAAAAGCAGCCGGAGGACGGAGCAAGCCAGCACTTGGAGTTCCACGGGTCATCTTCAGATGGCTGCGGTTTCCTCTGGTGGGGGCTCCGTAGCCAGCAGGCATCAGTGGGTCGTCATCCTCCACCCCTTTCTCCTTCCTTTTACCAAACATTAGGGAATCAGGGTCTTTCTCAGGATTCCTGCTTCTGACGCCAATTGTGTCAGGGGTCCCCAAGACCACCCCGGGTTCAGTGATTCGCTAGGAGGATTCAGAGGACTCAGCATGTGGTGGCGCTCGTAGCTGAGATGTTCCAGCGGAAGGCCGCACAGCACGATCAGCACGGGGAATTGGCGCACGGGCGAGTCCAGAGGACACCAGGTGCAGCTTTCCAAGAGTCCCCTCCCAGTGGAGTCACACAGGATGTGCCTGAGTCCCCCAGCAACGAGCTGCGACAACACGCGTGAAATGTTGCCAACCAGGGAGGCTCGTTAGAGACTCAGCGCCCAGCGCTGGTCACGTAGGCACCCCCTGCCAGGCACATACCACACTCCAGACTCAGAGCAAGAAAGCAAGATCAGTCATGTTGTTTGTACAGACAGCTTAGGCGCAGTGAGCTACTCATCAGTTAATGGTGAGAACCCTCCTGAAATCCAAGCTTCCAGATGCTTACAAGGGTCAAGCTTGTGAACATGCCCTTCCAAGGACAGCAGTCAGGTCTGCTATGTTAACTGTCTCCTGTACAAGGAAATTGACGTTTAGAGAGGTTAAGTCACCTACCCAAGGTGATCCAGCTATTAGGTGATGGTGCTAGGTCCATCTGGCTCCAAAGCCCAGATTTTGAACTCCTGAAATGAACTGGACTCTTGAGCATTGAGTATGGGGGTCTTTTAAGATACGGTCTATTCTGTGTACACTAGAAAAAGTGTGGTGGTATTTTGAGAATGTGGATTGCCCGTGTCACATTTTAACAGAAATGTGGTGTTCTTCCCAACCCTCTGTTCCCCCTACTTTTTCCGTCTATGCTCCCTGTGTCTCTGGGTTTTATACTGTAACTCTCTAGTATCCCATGCCTGTCCTCGTGTAGCTCCTGCTGGCCCCCTTAAATCTTCCTACAAGTCTTCTCCCACTCGAAATGCCGAGAAGAAGAAGACGACATCTACATCTGGCGTAGGAGATGCTGGGAAAGGAGCCCCTGCAGGAGCGGAGGCCTCTCCGGTAGGTTTATACCCACTCGCCCCTCAGGACTGGTTTATCTGACAGTGTGATTACTCCCTGCACTTGACCTGGGGTCTATTTCCATCTATCTCCAGGGACTGCTCAAGGGGCAGATTTGGTTTAAAACTGCACCCAACCTTTGAAAATCATTTAACTTTTTGCACCCTCCTAAATCTTAGTGCCTTGGAACAGATTCCTAAAGCCCTTGTCCTCATTATAGCCTGTCCTCCAGAGGACGGGCGTCAGAAGGAATGTTCCGAGTGCCCTTTCTCTGCTTCTTTAAGGATGTCTGATTCTGGGCCAGTCTTGCCTCTACAGGCAACTAGAACTGAAGTTCTAGGTCAACCTTCATCCACAGCGGTGGGCTTTAAACATTTTTGTCGTCATGGTAACACTATCAGTAAGGCAGATGTTGAGCAGGTGCCCCCGATTGTGTAGATTTGTTTAGAAGTTATACATGCCATACTACTTCCGTTAGTTACACTTGCTATGTAACAAATTACGCCAAACCTTAGCAGCTTAAAGCCAATGTTTATTACCTCACTGGTTCTTTGGGTCAGAAATTGAGGATGGCTTAGCTGGGTGCTTCTGGTTCAGGGTCTCTCATGAGGGTGTGGTCAGGATGGCAGCCAGGGCTGCAGTCATCAGAAAGCTTGGCTGGGGCTCTTCCAGGACAGCTCACTCACGTGGCCGTTGGCAGGAGGCCCTGGTTCCTTACTGCATGGACCTCTCCAGACAGCTGCTTGAGTGTCCAGATAACATGGCAGCTGGCTTCCCCTAGAGCAAGAGATCAGAGAGAGAGAGAGAGACCAAACCCATGCTTGAGGAGAAGGGAACTGAGCTCCACCTGTTAAAGCAAGGAGCATCAAATGACATCCGGACTCATTTTAAACACCACATTACCATTGGGCATTTATTTTATAACACCATATTTATTTTTTTAATCCAGTGTGATCCCAAGGTTCTCACAGGAGAAGTGAATGTTTCAGACCCTAGGGTTTTACTGCTGGGTGGATTCCTGTGGAAGGGGCTAATGTATGTAGGCATGGGGGCTGCGTGAGGATTTGCTGCGGAAAATCACAATAGGGAGAGAAGGGGACCACCGTTGCAGACTGCCTGCCGCGGGCCAGTCACAGAGGCCCATGTGAGGCAGGCCATGGGGAAGACATAGAGGGATGGAGGGGTTGCAGTCCCCGTTAAACTGCGTACACTGTTAGGGTCCCCAGCTCCCTGTCTTGCACCCACCTATAGCTTTTTTTTTTTTTAATAGTGATTGTATATCTTGGTACTCGTTCCAGCTTCTATATGTCCAGGACCATAATCTGGTTCCATTGTTAGCTTTTTGTAAGATAACAAGGAGAAGGCGGTCTTTATGTTTTAAGGCTGAGGGGTTTTTTGGTTTTTTTTTTTTTAGCTGAATGACCTAAATATGATGACCCCCTGGTGCTTCTCTGCAAAGATTCCCATTGTGAGAAGCAGTATAGCTCCGTATGGTTCCTTCTGAAAGAAAGCTGTACATTGCTTCTATCTGGGGTATTTTTAGAAATTGTAGAAGTAATGGCAGTCATGGGCCATGGACGTCCTATTCTGTGTCCCCTACAGACGGAGAAGATGAAGAGGGGGCCAAAAACAACAACTTCCGTTCCCAGCGTGGGCCTCATGTCTCCTCTGAGAAGATGCGATTTTCCAGCAGGCGTTTCTAAGAGGTCGTCTTCTCCTGTGACACCCAAGTAAGCATCTTTCCCCTTCTCCATAGTCGGATGGTTAAAGCAGTTTGGGGGGCTCTGTGCCGTGTGCCTCTAGCTCCCCCACGAGGTGTGGCCAGCCCGCCGAGGTGCGCTGTGTATCTTCTAGATAAATGTTGTGCTCTTGAGGGCTTTGCTGCCTGGTAAATACTGGACTCTGATTTACCAAGATGAACCCATTCGGCGTGTTTTCTTCAGGTCCATTAGTCCCATTCTACTTTTCTGGCATTCCCCTTCTTTCTCCTTCAGCTGCATCTGGAGTGAAGTGACTGCACTGCGCTTGGGCTCTGGAGCCCCTGTGCTTCACACTCGCTCTCAGGCCCTCTCTCATTTTTTTTTTTTTTTTCAGTATGCGGGTCTCTCACTGCTGTGGCCTCTCCTGTTGCGGAGCACAGGCTCCAGACGCGCAGGCTCAGAGGCCATGGCTCATGGGCCCAGCCGCTGCACGGCATGCGGGATCTTCCCGGACCGGGGCATGAACCCGCCTCGGCAGGCAGACTCTCAACCACTGCGCCACCAGGGAAGCCCCCCTCTCTCATTTTGTCTCTTTAACAGAGAGACAATAATAACTTCTCAGTCACCATCAGCTGTATGTTTTCCTAATGAAGCCAGTGAAAAACTGTGTAACTGGAAAACGAATTTACACTGTGTGACCACTGACTTAAGTCTTTAAAACATTTTACTGCTAGTAACTGACAAGAATGACTCAGTAAATAACTCATTCCAGCAGTAGAATGGAAACATGTTCAGTAGTACTGAGAGAGAAAGAGAAATATGATTTTAATTTGGAAAAAAGGAAACTATATAGAGAGAATCATATAAAACTTGTTTGGTGCATCAGTTTGGTTCAGAGAACATAGGATAATACACAGATTTAATGAACACTTGTGAATTTTTTTTCTTTTCTTTAACATTTCTTTTTCTTTTGTTTAATTTTTGAATTTTATTTTATTTATTTTTTTATACAGCAGGCTCTTATTAGTCATCAGTTTTATACACATCAGTGTATACATCTCAATCCCAAACTGCCAATTCATCTCCCCGCCCCCCCTTCCCCCTTGGTGTCCATATATTTGTTCTCTACATCTGTGTCTCTATTTTTGCCTTGCAAAGTGGTTCATCTGTACCATTTTTCTAGGTTCCACATATGTGCATTAATATACGATATTTGTTTTTCTCTTTCTGACTTACTTCACTCTGTATGACAGTCTCTAGATCCATCCACGTCTCAACAAATGACCCAATTTTGTTCCTTTTTAATGGCTGAGTAATATTCCATTGTATATATGTACCCCAACTTCTTTATCCATTTGTCTGTCAATGGGCATTTAGGTTGCTTTCATGACCTGGCTATTGTAAATACTGCTGCAATGAACATTGGGGTGCATGTGTCTTTCTGAATTATGCCTTTCTCTGGGTATATGCCCAGTAGTGGGATTGCTGGATCATATGGTAATTCTATTTTTAGTTTTCTAAGGAACCTTCACATTGTTCTCCATAGTGGCTGTATCAATTTACATTCCCACCAACAGTGCAAGAGGGTTCCCTTTTCTCCACACCCTCTCCAGCATTTGCTGTTTGTAGATTTTTCTGATGATGCCCATTCTAACTGGTGTGAGGTGATACCTCATTGTAGTTTTGATTTGCATTTCTCTAATAATTAGTGATGTTGAGTAGCTTTTCATGTGCTTCTGGGCCATCTGTATGTCTTCTCTGGAGAAATGTCTATTTAGGTCTTCTGCCCATTTTTGGATTGGGTTGTTTGTTTTTTTAACATTGAGCTGTGTGAGCTGTTTATATATTTTGGAGATTAATCCTTTGTCCGTTGATTCATTTGCAAATATTTTCTCCCATTCTGAAGGTTGTCTTGTCGTCTTGTTTATGGTTTCCTTGGCTGTGCAAAAAGCTTTGACGTTTCATTAGGTCCCATTTGTTTATTTTTGTTTTTATTTCCATTAATCTAGGAGGTGGATCAAAAAAGATCTTGCTGTGATTTATGTTAGAGTGTTCTTCTTATGTTTTCCTCTAAGAGTTTTATAGTGTCTGGTCTTACATTTAGGTCTCTAATCCATTTTGAGGTTTTTTTTGTGTATGGTGTTAGGGAGTGTTCTAATTTCATTCTTTTACATGTAGCTGTCCAGTTTTCCCAGCACCACTTATTGAAGAGACTGTCCTTTCTCCATTGTGTATCCTTGCCTCCTTTGTCATAGATTAGTTGACCATAGGTGCGTGGGTTTATTTCTGGGCTTTCTATCTTGTTCCATTGATCTCTGTTTCTGTTTTTGTGCCAGTACCATATTGTGTTGATTACTGTAGCTTTGTAGTATAGTCTGAAGTCAGGGAGTCTGATTCCTCCAGCTCCGTTTTTTTCCCTCAAGACTGCTTTGGCTATTCGGGGTCTTTTGTGTCTCCGTATAAATTTTAAGATTTTTTGTTCTAGTTCCATAAAAAATGCCACTGGTAATTTGATAGGGATTGCATTGAATCTGTAAATGGCTTTGGGTAGTATAGTCATTTTCACAATATTGATTCTTCCAATCCAAGAACATGGTATATCTCTCCATCTGTTGGTATCATCTTTAATTTCTTTCATCAGCGTCTTATAGTTTTCTGCCTACAGGTCTTTTGTCTCCCTAGGTAGGTTTATTCCTAGGTATTTTATTCTTTTTCTTGCAATGGTAAATGGGAGCGTTTCCTTAATTTCTCTTTCAGATTTTTCATCATTAGTGTATAGGAATGCAAGAGATTGCTGTGCATTAATTGTGTATCCTGCTACTGTACCAAATTCATTGATTAGCTCTAGTAGTTTTCTGGTGGCATCTTTAGGATTCTCTATATATAGTATCATGTCATCTGCAAACAGTGACAGTTTTACTTCTTCTTTTCCAATTTGTATTCCTTTTATTTCTTTTTCTTCTCTGATTGCCGTGGCTAAGACTTCCAAAACTGTGTTGAATAATAGTGGTGAGAGTGGACATCCTTGTCTTGTTCCTGATCTTCGTGGAAATGCTTTCAGTTTTTCACCATTGAGAATTATGTTTGCTGCGGGTTTGGCGTATGTGGCCTTTATTATGTTGAAGTAGGTTCCCTCTATGCCCACTTTCTGGAGAGTTTTTATCATAAATGGTGTTGAATTTTGTCAAAAGCTTTTTCTGCATCTATTGAGATGATCATATGGTTTTTCTCCTTCAATTTGTTAATATGGTGTATCACATTGATTTGCGTATATTGAAGAATCCTTGCATCCCTGGGATAAATCCCACTTGATCATGGTGTATGATCCTTTTAATGTGTTGTTGGATCCTGTTTGCTAGTATTTTGTTGAGGATTTTCGCATCTATATTCATCAGTGATATTGGTGTGTAATTTTCTTTTTTTGTCGTATCTTTGTCTGGTTTTGGTATCAGGGTGATGGTGGTCTCATAGAATGAGTTTGGGAGTGTTCCTTCCTCTGAAATTTTTTGGAAGAGTTTGAGAAGGATGGGTGTTAGCTCTTCTCTAAATGTTTGATAGAATTCACCTGTGAAGCCATCTGGTCCTGGATTTTTGTTTGTTGGAAGATTTTTAATCACAGTTTCAATTTCATTACTTGTGATTGGTCTGTTCATATTTTCCTTTTCTTCCTGGTTCAGTCTTGGAAGGTTATACCTTTCTAAGAATTTGTCCATTTCTTCCAGGTTGTCCATTTTATTGGCATAGAGTTGCTTGTAGTAGTCTCTTAGGATGCTTTGTATTTCTGCGGTGTCTGCTGTAACTTCTCCGTTTTTGTTTCTAATTTTATTGATTTGAGTTCTCTCCCTCTTTTTCTTGATGAGTCTGGCTAATGGTTTATCAATTTAGTTTATCTTTTCAAAGAACCAGCTTTTAGTTTTATTGATCTTTGCTATTGTTTTCTTTGTTTCTATTTCATTTATTTCTGCTCTGATCTTTATGATTTCTTTCCTTCTGCTCACTTGGGTTTTGTTTATTCTTCTTTCTCTGGTTCCTTTAGGTGTAAGGTTAGATTGTTTATTTGAGATTCTTCTTGTTTCTTGAGGTAGGCTTGTATAGCTATAAACTTCCCTATTAGAACTGCTTTTCCGCATCCCATAGGTTTTGGATTGTCGTGTTTTCATTGACATTTGTCTCTAGGTATTTTTTGATTTCCTCTGATTTCTTCAGTGATCTCTTGGTTATTTAGTAACGTATTGTTTAGCCTCCATGTGTTTGTGCTTTTTACGTTTTTTTCCCTGTAATTGATTTCTAATCTCATAGTGCTGTGGTCAGAAAAGATGCTTGATATGATTTCAATTTTCTTAAATTTACTGAGGCTTGACTTGTGACCCAAGATGTGATCTATCCTGGAGAATATTCTGTGCGCACTTGAGAAGAAAATGTAATCTTCTGTTTTTGGATGGAATGTCCTATAAATAACAATGAAATTTATCTGGTCTATTGTGTCATTTAAAGCTTGTGTTTCCTTATTAATTTTCTGTCTGGATGATCTGTCTATTGGTGTAAGTGAGGTGTTAAAAGTTCCCCACTATTACTGTGTTACTGTCGATTTCCTGTTTTATAGCTGTTAGCAGTTGCCTTATGTATTGAGGTGCTCCTATGTTGGTACATATATATTTATAATTGTTATATCTTCTTGGATTGATCCCTTGGTCATTATGTAGTGTCCTTCGTTGTCTCTTGTAACATTCTTTATTTTAAAGTCTATTTCATCTGATAGGAGTACTGCTACTCCAGCTTTCTTTTGATTTCCATTTGCATGGAATATCTTTTTCCATCCCCTCACTTTCAGTCTGTATGTGTCCCTAGGTCTGAAGTGGGTCTCTTGTAGACAGCATATATATGGGTCTTGTTTTTGTATCCATTCCGCAAGCCTGTGTCTTTTGGTTGGAGCATTTAATCCATTCATGTTTAAGGTAATTATCGATATGTATGTTCCTATGACCATTTTCTTAATTGTTTCAGGTTTGTTTTGTAGGTCCTTTTCTTCCTGTGTGTTTCCCACTTAGAGAAGTTCCTTTAGCACTTGTTGTAAAGCTGGTTTGGTGGTGCTGAATTCTCTTAGCTTTTGCTTGCCTGTAAAGCTTTTGATTTCTCCATTGATTCTGAATGAGATCCTTGCCGGGCAGAGTAATCTTGGTTGTAGGTTCTTCCCTTTCATCACTTTAAGTATATCATGCCACTCCCTTCTGGATTGTAGAGTTTCTGCTGAGAAATCAGCTGTTAACCTTATGGGAGTTCCCTTGTATGTTATTTGTCATTTTTCCCTTGCTGCTTTCAGTAATTTTTCTTTGTCTTTAATTTTTGCCAGTTTGATTACTATGTGTCTCGGTGTGTTTCTCCTTGGGTTTATCCTGTATGGGACTCTCTGCGCTTCCTGGACTTGGGTGGCTATTTCCTTTCCCATGTTAGGGAAGTTTTCGACTATAATCTCTTCAAATATTTTCTCGGGTCCTTTCTCTCTCTCTTCTCCTTCTGGGACACCTATAATGCGAATGTTGTTGCATTAAATGTTGTCCCAGAGGTCTTCATTTCTTTTCATTCTTTTTCCTTTATTCTGTTCTGTGGCAGTGAATTCCACCATTCTGTCTTCCAGGTCACTTATCTGTTCTTCTGCCTCAGTTATTCTGCTATTGCTTCCTTCTAGTGTAGTTTTCATTTCAGTTATTGTACTGTTCATCTCTGTTTGTTTCTTCTTTAATTCTTCTAGGTCTTTGTTAAACATTTCTTGCATCTTCTCGATCTTTGCCTCCATTCTTTTTCCGAGGTCCTGGATCATCTTCACTATCATTATTCTGAATTCTTTTTCTGAAAGGTTGCCTATCTCCACTTCATTTAGTTGTTTTTCTGGGGTTTTATCTTGTTCCTTCATCTGGTACATAGCCCTCTGCCTTTTCATCTTGTCTGTCTTTCTGTGAATGTGGTTTTTGTTCCACAGGCTGCAGGATTGTAGTTCTTCTTGCTTCTGCTGTCTGCCCTCTAACACTTGGGAATTTTTAAAAAATGTTTCGAGATGAGAGAAGCACTTATATCTGATTTTTTGCTTCCTAACAGAGACTTTTTCGCTAATATGGTTTTGCTCAGAGATTGCTATGGTTTTTATAAACTACTACTACTGGTTATCGATGTATGTGCTTTCCATAAAGAAAATCTTTCTGTAGCACATTACTGAATTAATAGCATCTTGGGTTTTTTTTTCCTTAAGTCCATTGCATTCTTTCTGTGCCTGTATTGCCTGTCTTTGGTTATTGTATTGCTTTCTCGCAAACTCCAAATCCATTAGGTGAGCTGTGAGGTCTCTGTTTGTCTTTGTCTTATTTCTGAGCCTTCCATTTGCATGTCAGTACTCTCCTGTCAGTTTGGGACGTTGACATTAGCAGAGAGAAAAGCCTATTTGTCCTGTTTTTTTCCCAGATTCTACCCTCTTTCCTGGGTCTTGACTCATGGTCCTTGCATCATCATTGTAAATTTCATCTTTGTGAACCAAGAGGGTTGTTGCCTTCTATAGAGATGACAATTCAGTTTTTGGAAGCAAGCTTGCAGTGGGCTCTGTGCTATTTCTTTGAAGTTGAAAATCTTGAAGGTTGTGATTCAACAACTATTTTATATTTTTAAGGACATATCATCCGAGTTTTAAAAAGCTCTCTCTGACCAAAGATACTCAAACACAATCCCAGACTTTTAAAAATGCAGTTCAATTTAGAGAAATATTTAAAATTTCTACTCTATCTAGAACAGTAATGGGCACCTAGTAGAAGTTTTATAAGTATTCATGGAATGAATGAATGCAAGTCACTGTGCCGGATGCTCCAGAGAATCCCCAAACGAATGAAAATAGTCTCCACTTGGACGGGCCCCAGGAGAGGTGGGAGGGAGATGTGGACCCAGATGAGGACAGTTCCAGGCCTGCTCCAAAGAGAGAGCTGCCCACCTTGTACTGCTCATCCCTCAGGACTCAGCTCAGCTGTCCTCCTGTCCAGAGCTAGCCAAAGCTGACTTCGCCCCCTTCGCTGTGCTGACAGAACATAGCTGTGTCAGTCATTCGTTTATCCAGCACCCATAGAGCACCTACTCTGTGTCCAGTGCTCTTCTCAGCCTTCGTGGAGCTTGCCTGACAGTGAACAACAAATACAGTATCAGGTGGTGATAAGTGCTGTGAAGAAAAATGAGTCCGGGTCAGACGGCGGAGGATGGTGGAGGGGCGGAGCTAGATCGGGTGGTCAGAAAAGGCTTCTCTGAGGAGGTGACATTTGAGCAGAGCGCCCTGCATGAGGTGAGGGAGCAGGCCGAATTGATCTGTGCCTCATTGTACTTGATTATCTCCTGCTAGGCTGCCGCAAGGGCGGGGGGCTGACTCAGTTTATTGTTGCACAGTCTGCGCGCAGCATGAGTCTGTGGGACGCTAGCCAGGGGGGAAAGGCGGGCCTGGAGAGCAGAGTGGTCTGGGCAGGTCTGGGCAATGCTGGGGCCAAACCTACCTGAGGACTGAGGCCCTTTGCCTCCTCGTTCCTTCCGGGACATTCAACAGTTTATTCTCCCACTGATCAGTTTCTTAAACATTCTCTTTTCTGTGCTGTATATTTCACTTGGGGAATTTTTTAACGATGAGGGATGCTGGTTTCTGTACCGTGCTGCACGGTATTCCTGCCACTTTCAACAAAGAGAAGTTAATGGACTGGCTTTTATTTTTAGAGCCCCATACATGTTGTGTCTAACACAGGCAGGAAAAATAGCGCATACTAACATAGCTGGACTGCCTGTGTACTGTCAAACTCCAGAATCCTTCTCTCTTTATGAGGTGCCCCGGGAATAGAAGTTGCTCAGGCACCTCTAAATCAGAATTACCAAGTTGACAGGTCTAAGGAATAGCAATCGTTTCTTGATTTTTAAAATGTTCAGAAAGAAATTTCGTTTCTCCCTGGGGTGAAAATTAGCGGCTGAACCACACTGGGTATGGGCCAGGTCTGAGAAATGTGAAAAGTCAAGTAGACTGTAAGTATATTCTGAAAATCCAACCAAACTATACAGCAGTGAAAAAGAGTGGATTGCAGCTGCCTGCAGCCAGTGGGTGGATCTCAGGAACGTAGCGTCGAGAAGGAAGTTGTAGAAGAATGTCAGCAGTTTGATTGCATGTATACTGAGTTCCTAGATGTTGCAAAACCAGTGTGTTTTTAAGAATATAAATGTGGTAAAATGATTTTAAGAAAATGGAAAACATAAAATGCAGAGTGCTGATGGCCTCTGAGTGGGAAGTTGGGGACAGGCTCAGGGAGGGGCACATGGGAGATCCTGGCATAGTATGTCTTTCCCTTGAGCTGGTTGGTGCATGTGTGAACATTTGTTTTATCATTCTTCATACCTTTCGTATTTTATAAAAATTCTTTTGTGTACTCAATATTAAAGAAAGATGAAAAAGAAACACTTGGTTTTTAAAATGGTGTCACACAAAATAAGCCCCAAGCAAAGTGGCATTTTCAACTTTCCCTCTGTGCAGACCAAGCTTGTGATCTTTAAAGCACACTGGAAGTGACGTGGCTTTGAATGGCCTGGGGCGGGGGGCTAGCCACTTTGAACTCCCATCCAGAAATCCAGCCGGGCCATGTGATGAATGGCTCTGACAGCGCATTGTTCCCCTCCCGGATCTCAGATCAATTAAGTCACTGTAGGCGGCTGTGCATATTAATGGCTTTGCTCTTTTAAATGTTCAAGTTTATTTTCATTGTTGGTTGGCATTGTCCGGTACTTGTATGGGTTTTAAAAAACTAGCTTCAGCTAGACTCTCAAAGATGTGGATGGAGCATATCTTTCTTCTTGTAACCTAGAGAAAGGAAATCAAGTGTGGTCAAGTGCATTTACCCAGCCTGTCTCTGCCCTCTGTGTGTAGGTGCTGCCTGTACCCCTAGTTCTTCAATGTGAAATGTTCTCTCATGGTTTCAGGTTCTTAGAAATGTATTCTAAGTTAGTTTGATCGTTATGATGGGGAATGTGTCCATTATCCCTTGGTGCTGTAATAGACTGTCTAAAATTTACTAGCATAAAACAACGATTTGTTATTAATTCTCACAGCTCTGTGACTTGGGCTTACCGGAAGGGTCTCTCTTAGGGTCTTTTGTGTGGTGGTTCTGTGGCTTGACATGGGCTCACTGGGAAGTTCTCACGTCTGGGGCCTCCGTGCAATTACGGTTCAATGTCATCTGGTGCTACAGTTAAATTACAACCTAGGGCTCGACTAAGCTTAAGGTCCAAGACGGCCCATTAAGGATGATGGCCCATTAACCCCAGTTAAGGACTATGCCCCGAGTTGGCACAGCGTTCCTTCTCTGCTGTATTTTCTTGGTCAAAGCAGTGGGACCACCTCAGATTCAATGGGATGGAAAAAATAAACTCAAGAAGATCATGTGGGATGGGAGGAGATATTATTGTGGCCATCTGTGGAAAATATAATCTGCCAAAGATAATGACTTTCAGAGATAGCTTACCTGAGATCAATTTTGTGTCAGGAATCTAGGTTAATTTCATTTTATCATGCATTAGAAACAAAACAGGTAGTCCGCATGAGGGAAAAAATGAAGGCAAAGTTGTATGGACGGCCCCAAATAAGCACCTCCCTCTCAGAATCACAGGCTCCTGGAGCCAGCCTGTTTCTCTGATGGTTGAGGACATTTAATCAATCCTTGCCGAGCACCATTCTCATAGGCTTCTCTGGTAGATGGGTGGCATGGTATTCCCTGCCCACAGATGAGCATCTACAGTGGATCAGGGCTCCCTGCAGTGACAATTTAACTATTGTTTGTGTTACCACCATCCTTCTCAAATAGGCTTTTACATTCTTACCTGAAAATTTTCTTGAAAAGGATAATTGAAAATGTTAAGTTATACCCCCTCCTCACAGCCATACTTAGCTGCTCACCCACTCCTTGTCCTGTATTTGTCCGTCTTAGTAGAGGATAATTTGAGTTTAGACCGATTTTTAAGAACCTTTTTATCTTGAAATCATTTCAACCCTACAGAAGAGTTGCAAGACTAGAACTCGACTCATCCTGTTAGCATTTAGCCACACTTGCTTCATCATTCCCATCCCCTACTCACTCTCATATAGTCTCCATAGACACACACACACACACACACACACACATTTTCCAAGAACCATTTGAGAATCAGTTGCAGACATCATGACCCTTTATACCTAAGAATGAAGACATTCTTTTGTATAACCACAGTACAAGTGTGAAAAATCAGAAAAGTTAACATTTGACATGATGTTGTTACTTAATTTACAGACTTAATTTACAGACCGTGTGCAACTTCTGCCTGTTGTCCCAGTGCGATCCTCTGGAACAGTTTTTTTCCTGGTCTGGAATCCAAGCCAGCGTCCCACATTGCAATTAGTTGTCTTGCCTCCTTAGTCTGCGTTAACTTGCAACAGTTCTTCAGCCTTTCTTTATGACCCTGACATTTTTAAAGAGCACAGACCGGTTTTCTGTTTTGTTTTTTTTTTTTTGAGGACTGTCCTTCGTTTGAGTCAGTCTGCTGTTTCCTCATGATTAGACTCAGGTTATACATTTGGGGCAGGAATCCCATGGAAGGGATGTTGGTTCCTTCTCAGCACATCTTATCAGGAGGCCATGATGTCAAGTTGTTTCATTACTGGTGATGGTAACTTTGATCACTGGGTTAAGGTGGTATCCACAGGTCTCTGTGGTATAAAATTGCTCTTTTTCTCTCTGGAAAGTAAATAGTAAAATGGGACCATTGACAAATAGACTTCTCAGAATGTTGGCCAAGCTGTGCTGACGAGGCCACAGACCCCTCCCATCCTGTGGGTGGGCTGTGTTCACTGTGCCTGGAGTCAAGTGGCTTTGGAAAAAATAGAACTAGATTGCAAGATGTGGAGTGAAAAAAGTCCTTTGGGGATCTGCTTTGCAGTAAACTCACGTTCAGAAGCATGACAACCCTCTCCGGAGAGTTCCTCTTGCCGCTCTACTTACAGAGGTGTTTGTTCATATTTCCTACCAGTCATGGAACCTCAAAAGGTTATATAATCCTGCCTTGTGCGTCAGGAAGGCCTACCTCTACCACCCCAACAAAATTTGTGAATTCCCTTTGTTAGATGTCTAATCACTGGAAGTATTGAACTTTTAAAACTTGGAGTGGAAAACCTATAAAAAAGCAAGATGAAAAATCAAGTGACGTGGCTCTCTCATCTGTTTACACCTCTTGGGAAAGGTCATTTAAGCACTTAGGATTTGGGCTTTCTTATCTAAAATATGGTTAATAGTAATTTCCTACCTACCTCACTGGGTTATTGTGGTGACCAAATAGACCCTTATTAGATAGACGAGACGGTACTTAAAAACAAAACTCTATGAAAGCACAGTGAGTTCCCTGATTAATTTGTGTTTAATTTCTTTCATCAGCCAAGATATCTATTTCTAGGAAATTGGGGAAACAGTAGCTTTGCCAGACTTCATTTGGCTTGCAGTAAGTGGTGTGAGCAGGAGACCAGAGAGCCTCGGAGTCTGCCAGACAGACCAGCATTGCCCGGTTCACGCTTCCCACGCTCAGCAGCTCTTGCGGGCAAGGTGCTACATCCACGTAGGGAAGTAGTGAGGCAGGCTGAGCAGGAAACTCTATGGATCTGGAGATAAAATAGGGAACTTCTAAGACTGTATTCTGTAGTTTGGTCATTCGCTGTTAAAAAAATCAATGATTTACCTACACTTCTCTAATTTGAAGGTCGTGTTTGTATTGTGCGTACGAGGAGTGTGTGTGTGTGCGTTCTCATTTATTTTGTTTATTGGGCAAGAGCTGGGGTAGAGGAATGTAGATAGACTCCTTAGTATGTTGAGTTTTATCCCAAATAATTCACCCTTACTTATCAGGTAGCAATTATTTTTAGATGTGTGCTCGTGGATAATTGGCCCAGTATTATTTAGAACAGAACCTTACAGTCTGTGGTGTGAACAGAACCTACGCGTGACTGTTCTCTTAAAGCAAGTTGAAGCAAGGCTGAGCAGGGCTGAGTAGGTCTGAGTCTGTCAGAACCTCTCACACCCAGGGCAGACCAGCTTTTTCCCCGTGGGATTGTAGTCCTGCCCTGCATGTCCCTCTTACAGGCTCCGGGCACACTGACTGAGGGTGTGACTGTCATCGGGCTCATTCCCTTCCGTAAGTGAGCCATTTAGACCAGACCCTGGGTTCGTGTTGGGATCCAGGTGCTGGCATTCTGCTACTAAGGCAAGACTATAGAATGAAGTGGGCCTGCAGCCAGTGCAGGCCTCTTACCCACTCCCCATAGTCCAGCCCCGGGGACCCTCCTGGTGGGAGTGGGGTCTGCAGAAGAGGTCCTCGCATGTCTGCCCATGCGCAGCAGAGGCGCCTGCACCAGGACCCCGGGGGGAACCCACCTCTCAGGCACCACTGAGGGAAGCTCAGATGTGCGCTCGCTGCAGGCAGGTGCCCGAGAGAACTCAAATGGACTGGGCGGTGGGCGCCCAGCACCTCTGCTCTGTCTCACCAAGCAGAGAAGTCATGCCTCACTCCTTGGGGAGGAGGTTGAGGGCAAGGAAGAAGAGCAAATGGCTTTTTGCCAGTCCTTACTATAGCAGAAGTTCCTATTTAATGAGTCAAGATAGGAATGCTTACGGAAGGAGAAGGTGTTTCTGTCTGCGTCATCTACCGTGAAATAGCAGTCTTTCCTATTGCCTCTCTCTCCAAATCCCACATCCAGGAGTAATTGTTTGCCATTGCCTGTCCCTGCACAGGGGTTGGACCGGAGCTGCACAGAGCATGCACTTGACATTCTAGGGAGTAAGTGACGTGTTTTGATCACCTCGGTGCATTAGACCAGGTCCTTTAAGACACTCTCCTGGTGGTTATAGCAGCAGTATGGCCCTAGACGACAGCATGGAAGGAGAGTGTTGCCAAGCAGAAGATCCCCTGCTGTACGGTAGTACAGGCTGTTTGAACCTAAATGCAGGTTTTTGCAGCTGATTGGAAAACGATGCTTAATGGAGCGCTGTCATCATGAGGTAGCAGGGCTTGTGGTTTCCCCCGTTTTATTTCTTCCTCCTGCTTTTGGTTCGTTCTTGTCTGTGAGGATAATTCGGATTTTTATTTTATATGTTTCACTAACACCCGATATCTAACATCTGTTGTGTGCTTACTCTGTGCCAGGTCTAAAATGAACATCTGGGGATCGTGGTGACCCCAAGCTCTGGCTTAGCCACCATTGCGACACAGGGAGTAGGGCCAAGTTGGAAGAAGTGGAGTCAGGGAGTCGTGGGCACAGACTGCAGTTCCGCGGCTTACTTAACCTCTCTAAGCCCGCTTCCTCCTCCATAAAGTGACCCTAATAATAGTACCTGTGTCATACCAGTTTTTGACAACTAAAAGAGACATACACGTATACACACATACATACACAACTACACTTAGCAGCACAGGGGCTGGTGTGCAGACAGCCCTCAGAAAGCGTGGACACAGTTTTG
This sequence comes from Delphinus delphis, assembly GCF_949987515.2. Taxonomy (NCBI): domain Eukaryota; kingdom Metazoa; phylum Chordata; class Mammalia; order Artiodactyla; family Delphinidae; genus Delphinus; species Delphinus delphis. Next base: position 109,475,489 of record NC_082704.1, read on the forward strand.
GAGGGTGCTAGAGGGAGTGTGAGCTCCAGATCACTGGGGGAGGGATCCAGGTGCGACCCTGGCTGTCTGAACACAGAAGGCTCTGATGATTCCCTCTCAAGCCAGGGCTCTCAGGAGACTCATAGGCGGGCCTCGGGGGGCGTGGGGATTAGGATACTACCCCTCAACCAGAGCAGCACCACTTTTACCTGCTTTATACAGATAGAAGGGGCGTGGGGGGGCGCTATATGTATGTCTCACCTCAGTGGTTCTCAGCTGGGGGTGATCTTGCCCCTGCAGGGACATTTGACAATGTCTGCAGACATTTTTGATTGTCATAACCTGGGGTGGGTTGCGGGGAGTGGAGATTGCTACTGGCATCTAGCGGGTTGAGGCCAGGGATGCTGCGAAACAGTGCACAGAATAGCTCCACAGCAAGGAATGATTCAGCACCAAATGTCATGGCAGGATTGAGAAACCCTGGTACATATGCATACGTATATCGAAGAAGCAAGAGGATTCTGTGCCTGGCTTTTATGTGGTTAGGGTCTAGGAACAAAAGTAGAAAACCAAGGTTATATAGAAATGCCTGCTTGTCAAGAGGTCCCTCGGGAATGGTGGGGCCTGAGTTGGCTGAGCCCCAGGGCAGAGGGAGAACGGTCTGCAAAGAGGAGGCACCGTCCACGTGGACGAGGTGTCACGGGGGTTCTGTGTGGCTCCAGGCCTAACAGAATGGTGGCACAAGGGAAGTCGGTGTGGCGAGTATGAAGTGATTCTTTCTGGGGTCACAGTGGTCCAGCTACGGAGCAGACTGCCAGAGAGGGGTGGACAGACCACCATGGAAGTGGGATCTGGACTGATTCCATATCAGTAAAATGGTTGATGCTGAAATAACTGAATTTTAAAAATTCAGATCACGTTCAAGTCGTATTCATGGGGTCATTGTGTGGCCCTCAGCCTGGCATTAACTGAGAAAATGTGTTCTCCTTGGCACCCGGAGCTGGGCTTTTACCATGAGAGCATCATTGGTCTGCATCTTTTCCAGTCCACGTACCCCTTGAGGATTATTTTCCAGCTCAAGACCAAGTTTAATGTTGGTCTGATTATATTTTTTCCTTACCACCAGGATCTGATTAGGAAACCCTTCAGGTCTCTGGTGAGAAATTGGCCTTTAATATTATGTTGAGTTGCCATTTTTATTGCTGTTTTTATAGATCAAAAATGGTTGACCATTAGCACTTTCGTATGGTTCAGCCTGCTACAGGGTTGAGAGTGACAGTGTGTGATGCACGAACAGATTACTTTATGCTCTTCTAAAAGGACTCTGTACAAATGTCACACCCCTGTGCGAACTTTGGGTGCACTCGGCAACTAAAGCTAGGCTGTTATCTACGTCACCAGCAGCCAGTGGTCACCAGGAGCCAGGCCTAGGCCAGCACACCTGTAATGGACCTTCTTCCAACAGATGCAGAGGGAAATAAGCCGGACACAAAAGGGCAAATACTGTATGATTCCACTTCTGTGAGGTATGCGGAATTGTCAAATTCCTGGAGACAGAAAGTGGAAAGGTGGTTGCCAGGGGCTGGGGAGAGGCGGGAGTATGGAGTTAGCGTTTAAAGAGTACAGAGTTCTGGAGATGGACGATGGGGATGGTTGTACCACAGTGTGAATGTACTTAAGGCCACTGAACTGTACACTTCAAAGTGGTTAAGATGGTAAAGTTCATGTTGTTTGTATTTTGCCATAATGGAAAAAAATGGGAGCAGGGTCGTTCGTTGCCATATGCTGAAGCCAGATGCAACCCTGGTGCTCCTCTAAAAAGAGGAGGTAGGAAAATGCCTAACACTTTATTCTTACGTTGTCGTCAAACTTAAGTGAAATTCAGACATGACGTCATTGGCTGGGCTTCCTAAAACATTGTCCCTTCCACCAGGGACATGTTCTAGATACCATATGTTCCTGTTAGGGTGATAATACTTCAGGGACTTCTTATTTATTTATTTATTTATTTTTGGCTGTGTTGGGTCTTCGTTGCTGCGCGCAGGCTTTTTCTAGTTGCGGCGAGCGGGGGCTACTCTTCGTTGTGGTGCGCGGGCTTCTCGTTGCGGTGGCTTCTCTTGTTGCAGAGCACGGGCTCTAGGTGCGTGGGCTTCAGTAGTTGTGGCGTGCGGGCTTAGTTGCTCCGCAGCATGTGGGATCTTCCCGGACCAGGGCTTGAACCTGTGTGCCCTGCATTGGCAGGCGGATTCTTATCCACTGCACCACCAGGAAAGTCCTACTTCAGGGACTTCTGAGTGTGTGCTCCGCCTCGCGTTTGTTTGCCTTGAAGGATGAAATTGTTCAACTTTTTGGAACCAGGTGTCTTTGGAACAGAGGGTTCTGTGGTCAGGCCCGGTAATCATCTTCTGGCGTGGTTTTGGTTTTCCAGGGCAACTTCAAAAGCATATCCGCAGTCTCCAAAGAACGTGAAGCCGCCATACCCAGGGTCTCCAGTGAAGTACCGCCTCCCCACCTTTTCCGGCCAGGAAACTCCCAAGAAGAAAGCAGAGAAAGAGAAGAGCAACAAGGAAAGGGAGGGCTCCCTGGCTCAGCAGGCAGCCGGCCCACCTGGGGAGGAGGCCCCAGAGAAGCACGTGGCAGACAGGCACGCCACCGAGAAGCATGAGGCCGCAGCAGGGAAGGCCGAGGGCGGTGGAGGTAGGCCCTCCTCGCCCAGCCGGTTCTCCCTCTGACTCCATGCACGCGGGAGTCTCGGGTATGGGGGAGAGACGGGGATTTTTCCCGGAGACAACTCCATGCCCTCGTGCCACTTTCTCAGGCTTGCATGTTGCCCCGAGTCCTTCCCCTCGCTCTCCTGAGGGTCTCCTGGCAGAGGAGGCTGAGGGGCTGACGCTGCTCCTAGCTGTGGAAGCCCACGGGGGTGGTCAGCTGCATCCAGCCAGCATCTGCCTTTCCCACAGAGAGGGTCTTCCTTTAGTCCTTGAAGCTTCCGTGACAGCTGCGGTGAGTTCATCCAGATAGGCGCAGCGGTGGTGGCTGCCTTGGGACTTGCTGGTGACCCTGTCTCTCCTTGTCGCCTCTCCACTGCCCTCCATGGTGGAATGCATCCAGGGTCACAGCCAGCCTGTTGCAGCCTCTCTGCTTGGTGGCTGATGGTGCTGGTCCTGGCAGCATTTCCCATCACCCACTGGGTTGGATTTTTCAATCCCAAGTGGTAGCTGCCGTGTGAGTGCAGTCACTGTTTCATTTCCCTTGATCTTTTCCTCCAATGCAGCCTCGTGGAAGCCCACAGCGGGCACCACTGATGCAGGAGAGGCCACAAAGATGCTGGCCGAAAAGAGACGACAGGCCCGGCTGCAGAAGGAACAGGAGCAGCAAGAACGTCTGGAGAAGGAAGAGCAAGACAGGTATGGGGGTGCTCAGGCCTTCTGAGACCGCGGAAACTCCCAGCTCCTGGATATCGGTGTTACCGACAGCCCCTGTTCTCGGCATACACTCTAGGACCAGCCAGGCCTCGTAGAGCTATCAAAGGAGTTTGAGTTTTGTTTATAGAGTGAGGTTCTCCCTGAAAAGACAGGCGGTTCCGGATGTAGACATCTTGATTCTGCTTCCTGAATCGTGTTTTTTTTCCCCCAAATTATTCTAACTTTCACCCCCAGGTAAGAGAAAGGAGGGTTGAGCAGAGGCTCCTAGCTGGGGCTGAAGCCGACCTCATAGGCCATGAGACACGAGGTACGGGGACTCCCATCCTGGAGCACGAGAGAAGATGTCATGGCAGTGGTCCCTAAACTTTGGAGGGTGTCAGAGTCAGTCAGGGGTTGCGGTGAAAATACACAGGCCCAGGCCGTGTCCCGCTTCAGTAGCTCACCAGACTTTGAGAACCACTGCATTGACCCCTGGGGCACCTGGTCAAAATACAGACGGTTCTGCCTATTCTGGTCTTAGTATTCAGAGAGAAATGCATGTTGAAGGGCAAGGAAGATTTTATCATTAAATTGATAAAGGAAGCTCTTAGGATAATCACAGAGTACAGTCCAGTACTGTTGAGAGGATTTAACGTGACAGGGAGCCGGCCACGTTGCCGTGTTTCACTCAGCTATGGCGCTGAGTTTAATCAGTAATAGAATATTCTTCATCCTCAAGTGACCTTGGCAAGTCTGTTGTGGTCTGTCATTACACTTCTGCTGATTTATTTCTTTGAAGGAGGAGGGGGGAGGTCTGGCTGGTTCCTTCTTCGAACTCTGGACTTCTCTGATGATTTTCCCACCTCCAACCTTTTGGTTAACAGCAGCAGGTCTTTTTACTGAGTGGTGTGCTTGGGCTGGGTTGGGTGGGCCGCAGGATGTGTGAAGGGAGGTCCCAGGAGAGGAGGATGAGTCGCAGGACCTCAGTGACAGGGCTTGGGATGTGCGGGCCCTGAGCAGGTGAGTCGCGTGCCTGTAGCTTGTGCTAAGGAAGGTGCAGCTCTCTGCCTTCCAGCCAGCACCCTCTCCCGTTTCCTTCACAGCGCAGCTCCTCAAAGAATTGACTGTACTGCCTGTCTCTATTTCCTCTACTCACACTCAGTCTGCAGACCTCACACTCACCATTCCTCCTAATTGCTGGACTCCTAATCCATTTCTTGGTTGGCTTAGACCGTGTCGCGCTTGCCCTTGCTTCTCTTGCCTCTCCTTCTCAGTCTCCTCTGTCTCCCGCTCAGCCCCTCACGCATCACCTGGGCTCCCAGCCCTCAGTCCTTGGCCAGCTTCACCTGACAAGCCCTTCCCGAGCAGCGCTGCGCCCTCCTGCCTGGCCCGCGCCCCCAATGCGCTGCCAGCTTCCTCTGGCTTCAAAAGTTTGGGGCTCGCATTTCACACAGCGTCCTCATGCTCAGCATTTGGGGTGCTAACCCAACTCTGCTCTCATCTCCCTTTCTACCCTCATCTTTTCTTTGCCTTGTTTTACCATCTATTTCTGAAGCCAATTTCATCTTGCTCTGTAAACCTTCAATACTTTCTGGTACAAGGGAGGCATTAAATCACACATGGGTACTGATGCCTCCTGAGCCTGTGCTGTCCAGTACCACCGCCTCTAGTCCCAGGTGGCCACCGAAATGGAAATACACTAAGATCAAGTCCAATTCAGTTCCCCAGCCGTATGGCCACATTTCAAGTGCTCAGTAGCTGCGTGGCTAGTGGCTACCATATCGGACTACACAAATCTCTAGAACGTTTCCCTCATCACAGAAAGGTCTGTTGGTTAGCACTGGTCTAGAACCTGCAGGCAGTATTACCAACTGCTTTATGCTTTCCTTTAAGTGTGTCCCACACACATCTCAAATTGAGCATTTCCAAGGCAGACCTTACTGTCTTTCTCGCAGACTTGCTTTTCCTTTCACAAGCTCAGTCCTCCATGTCTCCAGGCAACCAGATCAGATGTGTCCGAGCCAGCTCTCAACTTCCCCTCTCCTTCCTCGTCAGTGTCCCGTCCCCTGTCAGGTCTGTCTCGGCCGCCTCTAGCATCTCTCTCGTCTCCCTTCCCCTCCAGCCCCTTCTCCCCTCCTGAGCTCTGGCCCCTGTGGTCTCTGACCTGGACTGTGTCTGTGACGTCCGCACTGAGCTCCCCGCTCTAGGTCTCGCGGAGCTCATCCACTGTCCACGCTGTGTCCCCAGTGCCTGTTCTCAGATAAGTGTCATTGTCCTGCTCCTGTCCTTTAACAAGCCGGTGACTCCCCTGCCCACAGGAGGCCTGCCACGGCCTGAGCACCCCTGTGTCCTGCAGGTCCACATCTCCTCATCTGCTTTCACGCTGCCTCCCGTGGCCTCGAGCTCCTTGTCAGCAGACACATTTTCCATTGTCCGACTCGGGTCAAGCACTGCTCCCTGTCTGCAAGCCTTTCCAGCCCTGCCCCTGGGAGAGAACAGACCTCTCCCCCTCTTCGCCCGCCCAGCCCGGCTGGTCGGCTGATCACAGAGCCTCCTCATTTGTTCACAGGCCTACTTCCCCCAACTAAGCACCTTGGCCGGGGTACAGTCTTTGGATCACTGGTGCTGGCGCTCAGTGAACATACAGGAAAGGTAGAGAAGTAGGAAGAGGCCCAAATGAGAAGCCATTGCAATCGTGGGTTAAGAGAAGGCAGCGCAGTGTGGTGGAGCTCGAGCTGGAGGAGTGAAGGCGGGTTCAACAGAAATGGGCCCATTCAAAGTCGACGCCAAGGTTTGATTCTAAGCATAGGAGAATGGTACACCCAATGACAGATAAAGGAAGGACAGAAGGAATTGATTTTAGAGGGTAAAAACAAGCCATTGGATTGTAGATAAACTAAGTTTAAGGTGCCTGCAAGATATCCAGGTGATTAGAAATGGAATTGAAGCCTGGGGCCTAGGCAAAAATGAGAGCAATACCCTTGACCCAAAATCAGTTTTCCTCTCTCTTGCCAGAATATGAAGCTTTGCTAGCACCACGTGGGAGGTGAGAAAGTACAGTACCACACAACCAGGGCCTGGAACACAGCGGACACCTCTTGGGATAAGATCATCCTCGCTCCTGTTTTGTGCTTAAGAGTCAGTGGTTGAAGCCACACAAATGTAGTTGCCAGATGAGAGAATATAGAGAAAATAAAGATACTTGAGCCAGACCGTGGAAAGCCAATCACTGTGACAAACTGGTGAGGAAAACGCCATCCGAGTCAGGGATGAGACTGCTCAGAGCAGAAGGGCTGACAAGGTGCCCAGACAGCTGGGCCCGGAAGAAGAGCAAACGCTGGTCCAGTCCCCGCTAGCAGTGACCCTGGGGCTCTCCTGGAAGCATGCAGAACAGGGCACAGTGCCTGGGCTCGTGGATGGCCCAAGATAGAAATCAGGATTCTTGGAGCAAGAAACCCTAGACCCTGGGTCCGCCCCAGGGAAGGCACTGGCAGAAACTAGAAGCAAAGAGATCTTACTGGGATTGCAAAATGAGTCATGTTAAGAAGTTAAGATAGCTGCTGTGGGCCCAAGTGGAAAGATAGTTGAGTTAGGCACCCTCCATCAGCAGGGTCACATAGCCAGGCTGCAGCTCAGTATCTGTGCGAGAGTTGGCTTGGGCCCGGCCCTTCCGGCAGAGGTCCTGGTGCCGCTCAGCCCTGGCAGCTCGTCGGTTGAGCCTCTGGGTGGTGGACTGTCGGGGTAAGAGCTGGGCAGGCAGGGCCCGTCTGGCGCGGGGGGTGGCGGCCGAGTCAGGAAGGGAGAGCCAGGCCCTCACAGGAGGGAAGTCGAATGCCACTTGCACCTGCGAGACGTGTCGAGGCTGAGGAAAGGCCGTTGGTCTTGGGGTTTAGGACACGAATGGAGGTTTGGGGGGAAATCATGGAGAGGGGTGGAGACAGAAGCAGCTTGACAGAGGTGAGATGGCAGAGGCCCTGAGCATCAGCAGAATGCAGGGGAGAGGGGACAGAGGAGAGTTGTTTGGGATCCCTGAGGCCTGAGTGTTTTGCAGGCCGTGGGAAGGTCCGTGTAGAAGGACAAAGCGATGGAAGGAAGAGAGGGGGACGGTGGAAGGAACTCGGGTGCGGGGCTGTGTGTGGAATTAATAGTGTGGTTGGTGGCATTTATAATCCTTTGCATCTAAGCAGAAAAAAGGGGGCATTTTCTGAGCAGGAATGCTGTAGAGGAGTGAAGTTTAGGAAGCCCAGATCAGGTGGCCCCGGTCTTCTCTGGAAAGTGGTTGATGATGCCATCGACTAAAGAGGATGTGGAAGACGGTGGAAAAGTGGAGGTTTGGACTGTTCCCCTGGGGGTCTGGGAGGTGAGGATGGATGGCTGGCGTGGCGGCTGAGGTCCAGGGAAAGATGACCAGTCAGCCTTGTCTGGGCCTTACTTCAACCACTGTTGACAACCCAGGAGGGCCCAGAGTGGCCCCCATGCCATCCCACAGATGCTCAGTGGCTGGGCAGCCTGGGCGCCCTGAGAGAAGAGGGAGCGGATGCAGGGACGGCACAGAGCTGCCCGGGGCCGGTCAGGAGAGAAGGCGGCGAGGGACGGGTGAGGGCAGATCAAAGAAAGGGAAGGTTAGAACATTGAAGGTTAAGCTTTTTTAAATGAAAACTTTTAAGCACGTAAGGAAGGGAGAAAGTGAAACCCACATACTCATCCGGAGATTGAATGAGTCGAGACTGAACATGTGTCAGGGACATGGTGCAAATGTGAGAGGGTGGGACGAGAGGGGGCCGGCGTCTGGAGCTTGAGAGATGGGGGTCGTTACACAGAAGACCCTCACCGGTGGCCGGGAACGGGGATGAGGGATGTATCCACTGAATGATGACTACAGTGCACAGTTTTCTGGTACTTTCTATCTGGTGAGGAAGGGGGGTAGGTTTGGGGTGGGTGGCAGGAGCAAGGACGGGCGGGGGTGACAGAAGTACACGTGGGTCTGGTGAGCTCCGGAGGGAGCCGGTAATGACGGTAAGGGCAGTGGGGTCGGGCTGCCTGCAGCAGAGGGGCGCTGGGGAAATGACACTGCCATGTCCTCTCTGGTTCGTGAAGCAGGGAGAGAAAGAGTGTTTATTCTTGGAGAGGATTTTGAGAGACTTGGTTTCACACAGGGAAAGCCAGTTTTTAGCTACTTTGGGGGAAGCAGAGTGTGGTTAAATGGAGGGAATTTTGTCTGTAGGGGCTTATGGGCCTGTGGGGAGGAATTTATGTTGTGGGTGATGACTTGGATTATGGAGACCTAGGGGCTAAGAGGATGTGTTACTGCATAGCTATGCATCGGGCACCTCTGAAGTCCTCCTGGTAAAACGGAAGAAACCGAGTGGCTTTTCAGATCCTAAGGATGAAGTAGCTTGTGGGTTAATTTATATACGTATCCTTCGTGTATTAACTTCTCTGAGACAGTCACAACTGGCTCCTTAAAAGAGAGAGAAATACTAAAACAGTGCTCTGATTAACCTTGGGAGAAGTTTTGTTATTGACACATCCGGTTTTTACAATCCTGTGTTGGGCATCCTAGTCTTTCATTGAGGAAACTAAGAACTGGTGAGTTTCTTTCTGACTAGGCCCCATAATGCTCTTCTCCAAAGTTCTCCAGAATATTTGTTAGTAATTTCAGTTGTTCCAGCTTTTAGGCACTGCACCCTCTGTGAACATAGAATACATTGTCATGTCCCATTGTAGTTTTAGGCTAATGTCTTTGTGTATTTTTTTACCTTTTAAAATATTTCTTTGGTAGCACATAGGCTAATTGCCTCCGTGATTCCTAAAGCCAACCGTTAGGGTGGAAGGATGTTCTTTTTAAGTCTTGATCATTTATAACAATATACCAGCGCCCCAGTAAGTCAGTGGTACCTGCTTCCAAATAAAGATAATTTCTGAAAAACATACACATTTACAGATGCGCTTAAAAGGACACTGGGAATTGAAGAGAGCGTTCATTTTAAATTGTAAAACACACTAGCATTTGAGAATCTGCCCAGGACCAGGCATTGTGCTAAGTGCTTCCCATTATCTCATTTATTCCCACAGTGATGTCGAGGAGCCAGTAATATAGCTATTCCCATTTTTTTAAAATGGTCAGAAATGTTGAGTGACTTTCCAAGGAAGGGTCACACAGCAAGTGGCACAATCAGAATGCAATCTTGGTCTTGCCCATGGGGCACATTGCCAGTCAGTAACTCGCTGCAAAATGAGTATAGTTATCCACATTTTTTCATAGAAGAGGAAAGTGACACACATGAGCAGGAAGAACGTTAGAAATGTAAAAACAAGCACTTAGACTTTACAGAGTTTTCCCTCACTGCTTAAGCTCTTTATCGTTACATCGCTGACCATTCATCTGTGGATGAAAAATGTCTAAATGCCATTTAATTTTCATTTAGCAAAGAATAAAAGCTAAAATTTTTTTAAAGAATGCCAAGATAAATGGAAAATAGATGCTTTAATTCCTTAAATGTCAAGTTTCTGTTGAGCATTTTCTTCCATTTGCTGCTTCAGAAGTCACATACTAATTAAAACCAAAGTGAACTTTTTGAGCTCCTAGTCACTGCTCTCAAATTGCTGACTGGCACAGATGTGAGAGTCACTGAGACACTTCGAGGTTTTTTTTCTTTTTTTTTTTCTAGCTTAAGTTGTTTTTTTTTTTAACATCTTTATTGGAGTATAATTGTTTTACAATGGTGTGTTAGTTTCTGCTGTATAACAAAGTGAATCAGCTATACCGTATACATAGATCCCCTTATCCCCTCCCTCTTGCGTCTCCCTCCCACCGCCCCTATCCCACCCCTCTAGGCGGTCACAAAGCACCGAGCTGATCTCCCTGTGCTATGCAGCTGCTTCCCACTAACTACCTATTTTACATTTGGTAGTGCATTTAAGTTGGTTTTAAATATTTATCCTACTCAGTTTTTAAGGAATTCTCATTCAGTAAGAATGATGGGGGCTTCCCTGGTGGCGCAGTGGTTGAGAGTCCGCCTGCCGATGCAGGGGACACGGGTTCGTGCCCCGGTCCAGGAAGATCCCACATGCCGCGGGGCGGCTGGGCCCGTGAGCCATGGCCGCTGAGCCTGCGCGTCCGGAGCCTGTGCTCCGCAACGGGAGAGGCCACAGCAGTGAGAGGCCCGCGTACCGCAAAAAAAAAAAAAAAAAAAAAAAAAAAAGAATGATGGGCCTGTGGTCATTTGTAAATTGGCTAGGGAACATCTGTGTCTTCATTACAGTCTATTCACAAATCAATACATTATTACTCTGGGTATCACAGAATTTAAAGTCCACTTTGCTTATTATTTTTTTTGGTAACGTTATGGACTGGAGTGGCTTTCTGAGAAGGATGTGAGTCATTTTCTTAAGTGGATGCTAACTCATATGCATGTGTCTGTGACAGTGGCAAGTGTTATGCTCTACTGTTGGCACATAGCTCTTGGTAGTTTACCTTTTGGGCACGTCGTCGTTGTCTTCTAACATCATTTATGTTCTCAAAAGGCTGGAGAGAGAGGAATTGCAAAGAAAGGCAGAGGGGGAAAGACTTCGCCTAGAAGAAGCAGCCCGTAAGCAGGAAGAGGAAAAGAAGCGGCAGGAGGAAGAAGAGAAAAGGAAGGCGGCAGAGGAGGCCAAGCGGAGGGCCAAGGAGGAGCTGCTGTTGAAAGAAGAGCAAGAAAAGGAAAAGCAAGAAAAAGAAAAGCAGGAAAAGGCCATGATTGAAAAGCAGGTACTGTGCAAATCCTTATATAGACTTTCCTTAAGGGCCTTAGTTAGTATTAGGTAAAATTAGTTAAATTTGGATGACTCATAATGTTTACTTGAAGTTTTTCTTTAACTGGGCTAGTTAATAAATATGAGTTACTTTGGGCAACAGAAGTGAAGTTGGTAGTATTTGCTGTATGTCCGTTTGGGTTCCCCCGAAGGCAGACCCTGGATGAGAACTTGGGTGCCAGTAGTTTATTTGGGAGATGATCGCAGGAAGCTGGTAGGGGAGTGAGAGGAAAGCACATTGGTGAGTGGGTTACTGTGGGCAGCTGGAACTTGCTCACTATGGAACTCTCTGAGAGACTGTGGACCATGCCTTAGGATTATCCCCTTGAGTGGTGAGGAAACTAGGTTGTCTTCCAAGTCCTGCCCCTTATGGTTGCAGGTCACTGAGGGGAAATTAACTTCCTGAAATTTCTAGCCACATGCATACTTATGGCCAGAGACTACCCTCAGACACAGAAAGACCTTGACCTTGTACGCAGAATGTCTGCAGGTGATTTGCATGGTGGACCGAGGTCATATGAGTGAGACCCAACCATGTCTGCTGTGTCGTAGAGCAGGCTGTGTAAATCCACATTGAATATTCGAGCAGCACCCACTTTTCGGTCGATGATGAGGTGGAGGAATATAGGTGCAAACCCCAGGGAATTAACTAGCGTTTTCTTCAGCTTAGTAAAGCCTATCCCTTCTTTTACATGTTTCTACCAGAAGGAAGCAGCAGAAGCAAAGGCCCAGGAGGCAGCTAAACAGATGCGTCTAGAAAGAGAGCAGATCATGCTGCAGATTGAACAGGAGCGACTGGAGAGGAAGAAGGTAAGGGCTAAGGGATCAGGAGTACTTAGGGTGAGGCAGGGACAGGAAGTGAGTCCAGTTATGTTCTGCAGTTGTTGGGTACGGTGCTCTTAGAATTGTTATTTAGGTTGATTTCGTTGATCATACTGTTGTGTCTTTATTAGTTTTCTGTCATCTTGTTCTTTCATTTACTGAGAGAGGGGTATTGAAAGCTCCATCTGTGATTATGGATTTCTCCACTACTCCTTCCAGTTCTATACATTTTTGTTTTTATATACATAATTTGAAGCTCTACTGTTAGGTGGATTTATATTTCAAATTATTAAATTTTCCCATTGAATTACCGTTTTATCATTATGAAACGTCCTTCTTTTTTTTTTTTTTTTTTGCGGTACGCGGGCCTCTCACTGTTGTGGCCTCTCCCGTTGCGGAGCACAGGCTCCTGACGCGCAGGCTCAGCGGCCATGGCTCACGGGCCCAGCCGCTCTGCGGCACGTGGGATCATCCCGGACCGGGGCACGAACCCATGTCCCCTGCATCGGCAGGTGGACTCTCAACCACTGCGCCACCAGGGAAGCCCTGAAACGTCCTTCTTTATCTCTAGTAATATTTCTTAAAGTCTACTTTGTCAGCCTTTTTGTGATTAGCACCTGCATGATAAATTTTTTCACTTTGAACCTATGTGTCCTTATAAATGTGCCTCTTATAAACAGCATATGGTCAGGATTTGTTATTTTAATCCAGTTTGACAGTTTTTGTCTTTTAATTGGGGTGTTTAGGCCATTTAATTACGGGTAAAGGGTTTAAGGAGGCTGATTATGAAGGTCCATTCTCATGGTGTCCAATCTGTGGCCTCCCCTTCTGCACCTCAGCTTGGCTTTCTTTAGGGTGGTCCTCTTGAATGGCAGGTAGTGATGTGTTGCTTTCTAGGTAACTTAAGGAGAGGAAGGAGAAAGATGGGATATAAATTGTTGATTCTAGATACTTAACTGGTTCACTCCTTAAGCATTTGACCGTGTTCGTATGGCAGAGGTGTATGTCTGCAAAATCAATGGAAAAACCTTTCTATACACATTATCCTCTGCTGATGTTTCCTTTTTACAAATTTTGTGAGGAATGTGAAATTGCATATAGACCCGGCTTACTTGTATATGTACCTGCTTCTTTTTGGTTCCCAGAGAATAGATGAAATTATGAAGAGAACAAGGAAGAGTGATGTGTCTCTGGAAGTGAAGGTAGGCATTCAGAGTACCATTTTCATAATTCATGTTCTGAGAAGAACAGAATGGTGGAATATATTCAGTGACATTGTAGGTCTCAGAGAGGATTAACCAGAAAAAAATAGGCTCTTCCTTGCTTTGTTCCTGGCTAGATTAAGGAGGCTGTAGGTCCCTGAAAGGAAAGAGGAGTCTAAGAGAGGGATTTCAGAGATGGGGTGATAACAAAAAATGTCCTCAGGGAAATGGGGGTAGGGATGCAGAGAGAAGCATTATAGTCCACAGATCAAGAAAGAGAATGGTGGCATATTGATAAGGGAAACATAGCTGATGTGTAATAACCTCAGAAAATTCAAAGAATTACCGTGGAGCAGACAGTTGGCCCAGCATGGTTCCAAATATCCTCTGATACTTTTCAAAAGCCCTTACCTTTCTACATAAAGCCAACCTTCCCTCTATTTGTTTTCAGAAAGAAGACCCGAAAGTGGAGCTTCAGCCTGCTGTGTGTGTGGAAAATAAGACAAAACCAGTTGTCCCCAACAAAATAGGTGAGCGTGAGGTCTGGTTCTTAGGTTCTTCCTTTCAGGAGGTGAGGGCTCATGGCGCTTCCTGTGGGAGACTAGCACCCACGGGTCCTAAGAGCTTTATTAGTGGAAGGGGCCTGTGCACTTTCCCCTCCCTTGTGGAGTTTCCATCTCCAGCACAGGTCTGTCAGGTCCACTTGGAAACCGGCGGGTTCCTCTGTTACTCTAATAATCCCAGTGCCGGAGCCAGGCCATCTGCTGGCCGGGCTGCTTTCCGGGAAGCTTAATTGCTGGTCAGGTTCTATTAAGAACTGACTCTGTTGTTCTACGGCAGTTTCTTCTGCCTTCCGGAGTTCTAGATAGTCCAGCTCTTTTCTATCATGTACTTAAAGCTCCTCAGGTTGGACTATTTCGTGGCAGCCAAAGTCAGAAAACGCATACCCATCTCAGAGTCACTCTTCACATTTCTCTTTAGCCTTGTGGCTCGAGTCCGGGGACCTGTACAGCATATGACACCAAGCCTCCCGGGTGGGTCATGAGCCCTACACAGACACTGATGATGTCATTTGTCATCTCTTCCCGGTGGGAAGGTGACTACATGGGGTTCTTTTTACAAAAGGTATTGCATTGTTGGTAAAGTAGAGGATTCATTGCCTCTATAGATATTTCCCCTGTTATTTCATCGTTTGGGATATTTTATGACTGACAGAATGACTTTGTGTTCTCCATCAGAAATCAATGGCTTGAACACCTGCCAGGAAGTTAATGGTGTGGAACGTGCTGCCCCAGAGACTTTCCCCCAAGATGTTTTCACTAATGGACTTAAACCAGTTGGGGGACTTGTTCACCTGGACGCCCTTGATGGGAAATCAAACAGTCTGGATGATTCAACCGAAGAAGTTCAGTCTATGGATGTGAGGTAGGTCCACTGCTTTTGCATTTGAGCCTCATCTCTTCCCCAGATACCTCTACCACCTCTTAGTTGATTTCTTCATCTTTTCCACACCCAAATCTTTCTACACACCTATAGTAGATACGGTTGCCATTCAGGAAAGCTAACAGTGGTAAATTAATATCCATGTTTTGGGTTGAGTTCCCTAGAAACAGAGCCTGGGACAGGGATTCTAGGGCATGGGATTTATCAGAAGAGAGTTCTCAGGAGAAAGGGAAGGGAGGGAAGCAGGATTGGGCAGGGGGAGTCACTAAGCAAGGATCTGGTCTCAGCTGGTCCCAGTGGAACTCTGGAGGATGCATTTCCACCAGAGAGCGCTCTGACTGCGATAAGGGAGGCGGCCTTCATGGCACTGTGTTTGTCAGCCATCGACTGTGGAGCACCCAGGGTGGGGATGCTCCCATCAGCCAAAGGCAGTTGTCCAGAGGAAGGGCAGCAGCTGTGAGCCCATAGCAGCTGGGGGGTGGGTGCAACCACAGGCAAAGGGGATCTGGGTGGGCCACCAAAAGGGCGCACTCACTGTGTCCAGTGTCTCATGTTTAAGTAAACTTGTCATTGGAAACTTGATAAAGGAACTAATTTGCTTTCAGATCCTAACAACTTAAGGAATTCTTAACTGGTATATGTTTGTGGATAACATTGCCTGGCAAATTAATCCTGGACCAAAGGAGGGCTCAGTTAGCCCGGGGTTGGGGCAGAGGCGCTGGAACAATGCAGTGCAGGGCAGTTGGGCTGGGGGTCCTCTCTGTGACAGGAGGGAATGCCAGTATTTTGTACAAGCTCTGCCAGAGCTCCAGCCTGCCGGAGCCTACACTTATCTCCTTGCCTGTGAATACTCAGCCTCAGTCTGGGGGGAGGCAGGTGGGGAGCAGAGCCTTTCCCAGGGCACACTGACTGTAAATATCCCAGCTCGTGCACCCTGGCCTTGAGCCAGATATGGGAAAACCCAGGGTCCAGCCGCCCTGTCACCAGGAGAGCGAGTCCTGCGCAGCCTGAGAGTACGGCCTCGTCAGGCCTTGCCACCACCCGCCACCGTCATGGCAGACTTCCTGTAAGTGGTGCCACTCTGCCCCCGGGGGGGCAGGGAACTGCTGGGGCATCTTAAAGGATAACACAATACCTCCCGCCGCCGTGTCGAGGCAGTTGTGCTTATTCTTTCTGCCTCTGGGTGGGGGGGCGGGACGAGACCTGGCACTGGCCATGGTTCAAGGAAGTGAAGGAGCTTTGTGTGTGCACTGCGTTCTTGGTGTGGCCACCTCTGCATTGGAGAATGGTGACTCCTGGGGGCAGCGCCTAAGCTTGTGGCGCCATTCTGTCCTCCGCCTGCTCTGACCAGCTGTTCAAACCCTGGGAATGGAGGTGGGCAAGGCGGAGATGAGGCGGGTGTTCCCACTAATGAAGCAGTTTGCCCAGGCTCCGGGCCACCAGAAGTGGCGTCAGGTCAGCTGCTGCCCCTTAACTAGGCTCAGTGTGAGGGAGACAGATCATCTGAGCTTCTGCAGTTCAACTTGTTTTTCTAGATTCTTCTCTAAGCTCTTACGGAGGAAGAAAAAAAACCAGACAAACCTGACAGCAGCCCTACTCTGGCTGTTCAGAGAGACTCCTGGTGAGGGGACCTCAGATCCCGGCCCACCACTTATCTGAGCTAGGCCTCTGGTTCCTCCTTCCTCCTTCCACCTCTAGGGAGAGGAGAGAGAGAGAGACAAGGCCCGTGGTGGGGAGGGGGGGCGGGGGAGTGGAAGTCTCACTTTAGCGAGGGTGCTGTGGGAGAGATCGGCTCTGCAGGTGGCCGGGTGGGTGGCGGGGGTCCTTGCTAACGAGGTTCCGGGCCTGAGCACGGCCTCCAGGTGGCTCCGGCAAAGTCTTCCCCACGTGGTCGCCTGGGGGGAGAAACGCTTGTTGATTGCATTTTGCAGCGGAGGAAAGTGAGGTCTGGGGAGGGAAAGCTGCTCCCCAGAGGCGGTGCTGCTAGAGAGAGGCTGCACCAAGGCACCCCGTGGTGATTAGACAGCCCCCCCGCCCCCCCCCCCACCGCCGTTCAGCTCACTTTCAGCTTCTGGCATTGGCTCTGTTTGCGTTTCCCATTTTAAGGGTTTCAGAAGTGCTTGGCTTCTCTGTAGTAGTGCGCTGGTGCCTGCGGGTTTTTACTTTCTTCCCATGGGCAGCGTGACCTTGGCCTTCACAGCCCTGCTCAATCTGAAACCACACACCTCAGATGGGACTTGAACCCACAGGCTGGGACTCAAACCCACTGTCTTTTAATTGAAATCGCACACCTGGTCTCAGGACTTAATGAAGCTCAGGTTCTTTATGTCTCAGCGCAGGAGGAATTCAGCGAGAGGCAAAGTGATAGGCAAGAAGTAGATTTATTAATATAGAATGCTTGTGAGGGATACAAGTGTGCAGACAAGGGGGCTCTGCCCCAAGAAGTAAGTGGGAAAGCCAGTTTATTTAGGGAGATACACACTCCAGAGACAGAGCGCAGGCCATCTCAGAAGGTGAGAGGCCCTGGGAGATGCACGTTCCATAGACAGAATACGGTCAGTCTCAAAAGGCGAGAGTGACCCTGAAATATGGCGTGGTTGGTTTTTATGGGCTGGGTAATTTCATTCGCTAACAAGTGTGAGGATTATTCCAACTCTTTTGGAGAGGGGGCGGGGATTTCCAGGAATTGGGCCACTGCCTACTTTTTGGCCTTTTATGGTCAGCCTCGGAACTCTCATGGCGCCTGTGGGTTGTCCTTTAGCATATGCTAATGCATTATAATGAGGGTATAATGAGGCTCAGGGTCTAAGGGAAGTCGAATCTTCCACCATCTTGGGTCTGGTCGGTTCTAACCAGTTTTTGTATCCTCAAAGGCTATGTCATTGTTTTAAAGGTTGTGCCCTGCCCCCTTCCCTCCCGTCTCAAATCCGTTTCCCTTCTGTCAGTGTCTCAGACTTAAACTAACTTGTATCTTTTATGATGTGTTACACACAAGCTTTGGCTCTAAATCCGTCTTCTCTAGAAAAGAAGAGTAGTATAACAAAATATGACAAATAGAATTAATAGTTTGTCTATCTCTCCATCTCTCTCTCTCCCTCCCTCTCTCCCTCTCCCCCTCCAGTCCTGTTTCAAAAGAAGAGCTTATCTCTATCCCAGAATTTTCACCAGTGAGTGAAATGATTCCTGGGGTATCTCTGGACCAAAATGGAACTGGTAATGCCCGAGCACTTCAAGATCTCTTAGATTTCACTGGCCCCCCCATTTTCCCCAAGAGATCCAGTGAAAATCTCAGCCTGGATGACTGTAACAAAAACCTGATCGAAGGATTTAACAGTCCTGGCCAAGAAAATACTCTGAACACCTTCTGTTGACAAATACA
The DNA here is from genome assembly GCF_949987515.2 of Delphinus delphis. Lineage (NCBI taxonomy): Eukaryota > Metazoa > Chordata > Mammalia > Artiodactyla > Delphinidae > Delphinus > Delphinus delphis. The sequence goes on from NC_082704.1 coordinate 109,493,515, forward strand.
ACATCTCTTTAATGAAAGGTACAGTCTTTTGATGATAGTCTAAATCTGTAACTCTCCAGCTGGGGTTTGTGAAGATGAGATAAACGTCACTCAGCCTCCTAGTCAGTTTTATTTTTACAAAAAGCAAACAAATGTGGACTCATGGTATGTACAAGAACTGAGATGGATTTCAAGTGAATCCTCATCTGAGAGCTTTCTGCGCCACCCCAGCATGCCCACCCCTGCTGTTCGGGGCCGGGGGGTGGGCATGTAGAAGTGCGTGTAGAAGCACTGGCTAAAAGTTTGGCCAGCCATCTGTCTCAAGTAGCAACTTTTTACAGACACTGAGAGAATGCTGTAATAGTGGTGCAAAGTAGTGTTAATAAAATGAATTTCCCCCCTGGTTTTATTCAGTGACATCCCACATCCTATCTAGAATCACTTGTATACATTGGTGAGTGTTGGGCTAAATGGTTTGCTGTCCTGTTGACTCCTCTGTTCTTGGATCATACCTGAAGGAGTAAGGGGGGAAAGAACTGAAGTTTGTGCCCTGAAGCATTCCCCGCCTTTGGCCTTTTTTTCTTGCCGAAGTGCTTCTAGAAACACTGGATTTGTGTGTACTTAGTTATACTCACCTCACATTGGATTTACTTCAGTTTGGGGCTTTTTTTTTTTTTTTTTTTTTGGCGGTACACGGGCCTCTCACTGCTGTGGCCTCTCCCGTCGCAGAGCACAGGCTCTGGACGTGCAGGCTCAGCGGCCATGACTCACGGGCCCAGCCGCTCTGTGGCATGTGGGATCCTCCCGGACCGGGGCACGAACCCGTGTCCCCTGCATCGGCAGGTGGACTCTCAACCACTGTGCCACCAGGGAAGCCCGGGGCTTATTTTTGAATGATGAAAAACATAATTAGAATGTGTCATCAAATACTTTCATAACTTAATTCCAATTGCTCCTCCCATTTTAGACTGAAATTTTTCTATTCTCAGCATTATCTCAGTCACCTTATTTTTTATGATATTCCACTCGTATAACAGAACTTCAATAACTGATATGATTTAGTCCAACCTTTCTATTTCTCAAATGAGGAAACAGGTTGGGGAGGCCACACGGCTGAGGTCACAGTGTCTCGCATACTTATTTCTACCTGACCTCAGCTGTTGGCTGTAGACAGTGCATTTTGGAGTTTGCTTCTCTTGGCCCTTGGGGAAGCGGTTGTGGTCCTTTCACACATGAGAGGGAATGCATGACAGGCAGTTTTTAGAATAAACCATATCCCTGGTTTGGAAGAGCAGCTGCCTTCTTGGACACTTTAAAAAATTCACCTGAGCATTCTCTTTCCCTGACAGTTACATGGATTAATATTTAGTAAGAGATTTCTCTTGTTATTAGCATACCTTGCACCCTTCGGTTCACTGACCTCACTATCAGTTAAGGACCAGAAAATCCACAAAACTTAGAAGAGTGTTCATGGCTTCTCAAATCTATTTCCTACATTTCTAACTAAAAGAAGTGCAAAATCCTTGTCCCAAAAAAGTCTTGGCTAAATAATTGTATTCATACTGCTTGTATGTTTTCATCTGTCATATAATTCTAGTTATCAAATTCTTCTCAGCCAGAGGTGGCAACGCCCCTGCTGGAAATGTGTTTGGAAAGGTGTTGGGGGTGGCTGTCACAGTGGCTGGAGGCAGCACTGGGATTTGTGACATTAAACGTCCTGCAGGTTTTAGGACAGTCCCGCGAAAGAAAATTTGACCCCCTAAAAGAATAGTCCTACACAAAATGCTGCAGCACTTCTGTTGAGAGACTATAAGCCAAGGAAAATGCAATTACCAAGAAGGTAGAAAGTCCCACACTGCGATCATTTCAGTGAGAGAGAATAGATGCTACAACTTGCAAAATACTGTCTCTCCATTGGTTTCACCTGATTTTGGTTTTGAATTGCCACAGGTGGCGTTTGGAGAACCCATGAAGCTGCTGGTAGTCAAATCTGAGCTGCCGGCCCTCTGAAGAAGCTTCTGTCGTCCTTAACCGCTGGATTCCAAACTATTAAATCAAAATGTAACTGTATTCCTACTTAGTATGTCAAACGCTGGCCACTCTCAGTAGATCCTTGAGACGTTGGCCTTGTCGGGCTTTAGCAGAGTTCCATGTTACATTTCTATTTATGAGCTTCAGCTGCTGATAAAGCACTTCCTGTACTCTTATTAGCATAGTGATCCTCTGAATAACCCGTGTGATTTCGGCTTGGAAAGTCACCTTAGAACCATTCTTATCCCCAGACTTGGAGCATATAAACATTTAGATGTCTTTTCTTGTAAATATTCTAGACATTTACCCAGACTCTACTTAAACATATACTGAAAACTTGGGTTGCATATCTCCCTGTCTGTGTTTAGAAGGAGAAGAAATTCTGGAACATTTCCCCCATCTCTGGGGTTTCTTTGTTGGAAGTTACTATCAAGAAGCCGTGTTTTATTATTAAACTTAGCTACCTGCAAAATGTGTTGCCCCCCATTGCTCCTTGGGTGGCTAGTGGAGTGAGTCTGGCTGAGTAAGGGAGCCATTGAACAGCGTGGAAGGCCGTCTGCTCCATTAGGCATATTCCTCCAGACTTGGGCATCTGAATCTCCAAGGACCTTTTCATGTTGTACCTGAAATCCTCCAAGCTGTAGTCACTCCAGACCCTCAAGTGGCTTCTGGACTGAATGAATCGTGCACCTCCTGCCCAGGTGGTTGCTTTTCATGTTGTAGCTGTTGTTTTTCTCTTGGGTCTTGGGGCTTTTGTTTGTTTGTTTACTCAACTCTAATAAAACCAGGTACAAATGAAAAGCATAGTGCTCTGAGACAGGGGCCCCTGAACTGGACCTAATATGTCACTTTAACAGGCTTGAACATAAAAACATCTGGGCGGGGGACAAATGACGGTAGAATGTATACTTTACACGTTTTGTGCCATATAATAATGTGTTTTCTTCATTTCTTGTGGTGAAATGTGACTTTCAGATTAAAATAACCTTTTCTTCTTTGAAACCTTTTTTTTTGTCTTGTACAATAAAGAGTTTGGAAAGATCCATAATTCTGACTGAGGTTTGCAACCAGGAGATACAAAAAAGTCTCCAAAGTAATCTTGTTATGTGCTCTTAAAACCAGCTACAGTGTAAGACTGTATTAGGTATGGAAACTGTGTACGTTTGTGTATGTGTATATACTAAATAAAATACATGCCTCCAACAATACAGTGCCATAGATCTTGATGAATATCGGGGGAAAATCCCTTTTATGACAAGCACATAGAAAATGATAGCATGGTCTGACTTTCCAAAAAACGCCTTGCCATCTTTCTTATAGCCCTGTTTTGCTAAATGTCTGTTTTCTTGCAATCTGTTGTACCTCACAGCACCATTGTGATCCTGGTGATGCCTCATTTGCACGATGTGTACCTTGTGTTACCGTGAAATACATTTTCATTGAAGAGTCTGATGGTGTGCTAGTGCTTTGTTTGCTTCTGTAGGCTCGATAAAAAAAATGTGCTGAAACCAAACCAGATACCAGATTTTTGAAAACCTATTTGGAAAAAAAAAATGAAAAATCCTGTGTGGGTGTCCTTTCCCTGTCTAACTCATTAAAATTCCTCTGTTGCCAGTTCCAAGTGAAACCAACTGTGGAAATAAGCTTCAGAGATGAGCTGTCCCAGGACATGATGAACTTGTAAGTATAGTAAAGTTGCTGTACTTTCATACCACTGATGCGAGGGATTGCTAGCTAGCTAAGATGCAGTTAACCTTAGTATAATCTCCAAAAACATTCCATAGAACAATCTGGCATTTCAACAAAATTATAACGGGAATGGTGACCCCTGTTTTCCAGTAAGCTGAAACCCACACCAACTTTTTTTTTGTATCTAAATCATGGCTTGTCTACTGACTGGGAGACAATACCAGCCAAGACCAGGAGACAGGAGGGCCAGGACTGGAATGGGGATGTCGGATCCTTGTGGTAACTGCTGGGCTGCCACCTCCAAAGCCGAGGGCCCAGTTAACGCAGCTCTCCCCAGCTCTGATGACAAAGCCTCTGGTGAGGGCACACGAGTGGACATCCTCATTTTTTCCATGTGCTGGCCTTTGACAGCAGCATTGTAAGTAGCTTCTGTCATCATGAGCTCTGGCCAGAGGGTCGTAGTGACGTCTAGTCACTCCTAAGAGCAATTTCTACTTTGTGAACATTCTAAATTTTTCTTAATATATACAGATTTCCTATTAGTCAAATGCTTTTGTAATTTTTTTTTCATTTGGAAAGCAAGTGTAAAGAACTAGCTTGTTTCTAGAGTTGTTATACCCATCCCCACTCCTGAGCATCACTCAGGAAGCACAATTATATAAGAAAATGGAGCGAGAGCTCTTAGGAACATTAGAAAAGAGAAAACTTTACAGATAGTCTTTTTGTGGGGAATCCATGAGAAACAACTGGGGAACTCAGAATAGTTCCACAGGGGCGCTAACTACTAAGTGAAGGAAAATCAATAGTTTTCTTACACATTAAAAGTAAACAGAAAAATGGATCCTAAAAAACTCATAAAATTCCTAGAAAGAACAAGCTTCGTCTAAAACTTGACCAGGGGACATTAGAGTAAATGTAAATGGAAAGACATGCCATGCCCCCTGAATGGGAAAACCTACACACCCGAAGAAGAGTAGGTGACCCACCCTCACATTTGTGTAAATTAAATGAAGTTCCACTCCATGGGATTTCTGTTTTGCAACTTGAAAATATAACTGTACAGGGAATTCCCTGGCAGTCCAGTGGTTAGACTCAGTGCTTTCACCGCTGAGGGCCCAAGTTTGATCCCTGGTCAGGGAACTAAGATCCCACAAGCTGTGCTGCGTGACCAAAAAAAAAAAAAAAAGATGTAATTGTACAGTTCATGTAAGAAAATGAATACAAAGCTAAGAAACTTCTAGAGTGAGTTTTTTAAAAGGGAGGCTTCCCCCAACAAACAGTCAAATGTATGGTAAAACTTCCATAATTAAAACAGTATAGTGGTTTTTTTTTGGCCTTGCCCCGCAGCTTGTGGGACCTCAGTTCCCCGACCAGGGATTGAACCCAGGCCACGGCAGTGAAAGCACGGAATCCTAACCACTAGGCCACGAGGGAACTCCCTAAAACAGTGTAGTCTGATAGAGAAATAGAATTTGGAATAGAAATAGAGATCACTGACACATCCAAGAGAGGTGAGAATTTAGTGCATGATGGGACCGGGGTGGGTTAATCATTTGTTCCTGGAGAGAGAGAGCACGTGGTTTAGTGTCTCCTGAGGGTCAGCCAAGTTCAGTGTCTCTGATGGGCTGGGGATAAGGACCCAGAAGTTAGTGAGGAAATGATAAAGTCAGGAGCGGGGTCCAAGGTGTGGGTGCCAATTATGGTTCAGGGTTTAAGTCGGGGAAATTTAGACACGAGCCTGCAAAGACCTCCAACTGATGCCTCCCCCTCCTCGGGATATGCTGTGATCTCAGGAGGTGGGAAGCAGTGGCCTCTACTCGCCATGGTTTAAGCTTCTCCTGCAGGAATGAACCTTAACAGTCAGCACGTCCTGAGATCCTGATGTACGCGAGGTGGTCCTAAGACTTGTCCAGGATGTGAGGTAGGTAGGAGAGGGTTACTTTCCCAAGGACACACAGCTGGAACTTGGCAGAGCTGGGGTTGACCCTGGGGCCACAGCTTTGGTGCCCCCAGGGGAGCTGACAGGCTCTCCTGCCCCTGAGAGCAGAAGTGTTTTGCTAGAGCAGGTGCTTATAGTGGAGAAGGGCCAGAAGCCCCATGGAGAATTGTAGTTCTGCTTCTTTTTATTTAAAAAAACTATTGAGATATCATTCACATACCATAAAAATTCCTTCCTTTTAAAGTATACAACTCTGTCTTTGATTTCTTCACAGTCATGCAACCATCACCACTATCTAATTCTAGAACCTTTTCATCTGAGCTCGCTTTTGCAAGGGTTATTATCCATATGTCTACTCACAGCAGCAGAGCTTGGCTTTACTGTTGGTTCAAGTTCCCATCATACCTGGAAGCAAGACCATGGGATTTGAAAATAGTATCCCCTAAACCAGTTGCTCCCCTTTTCCCCCTAGTCTCCAACAGGCCAGATTAGGGTGGTGTTTATCTAACTCAGTCCATGCCGGCTGTTTTGTGTTGTTTCACATTCTGTGTGCATAAATACTGGATCAGATGCCAAACATGGGCTTTCTATCAGATGCCCAACGTGGGCCTTTTAGGCCGATGAGAGACATGGAGTGGTGAGCGCCTTCAGCTCCGTGGTAAGTAAGTGAGAAGTCTCTGTGCAGTAGTTAGGAAATGCCAAGTTTCATTCTTCTGGTTGGCCCTGAGGGATGGTTGAGTGCTAGGGGCAAGGTCTAAAGCAGCCAGCCTTCTGGACTTCCAAGAAAGCATTAAGGCAAGCTTTCCCCATCTCACGAAATGCAAAATGTAAGGAATAGAGTCCCAAGGAATTAAACTTTTGCTTAAAGGAACTTTGTTTTCGAATCAGAGCCCACAGCTCTCTGTTGGTTGTACTTGTCTTTGAACCGCATTTTCCTAGTAGCGCGTGCAGGCTTATCTTTGAGACAATCAGAAAGTTGTCACTACAGAGGTGATAGCTAGGAAGGCACTAGGTCCTGCACAGAGGTGATAGCTAGGAAGGCACTAGGTCCTGAACAGTAGATGTTCGAAGAGCTTGTGGGGTTGAATGCAGCCCCCGCAGTGGGTCTTCATGGTTGTTTTAGAACAAACTGAATCTTGCTGGCATCACTGGGAGGAAAGAAGCGACTCCCATTTGCTCAGTGGAACTGGCCTTCTGGAAGCTTCTCAGGGGCCACCCCTGTATGGTGACAGCTCCGATGGCTGGTATGAGGTGTTCAATGTTCACCAATGGTAAGAAATTATCCAGAACGTGGAAATAAGGCCGAAAGATAACAGTGTGCCCTTACAAAGCCCTGTGACAGCATGGTCTCAACAAAGCAGCCCAAGGGGCCACTGAGTCTCAGGGGATGTGACTTCCTATGACTGCCTGTGTGCTGTGACCTAGAACCCAGTCTCCAGAGTTATTCACCTGTAGACAGAAAGTTGCAGATGACTTTTGTCCTATAGAAAAGCTACCTCCACAGGTTATTCCTGTTTGTCCCTGTAGAGCACTAAGCAATTTTGTATCTAACTTTGCAGTCTTCTCCAGCATTCTTTGCTCCACTAAGTATATGTGTGTGTTGCTGTGTGTATACTTACATCCAAGTGTGTGTCACAATCGGTTCTGTATCCTCCCTTGATCCGGCTTTGTCATCCTGCTCGTTAATGAGTTAAACACAGTCGGGGAGGAAGAAAATTTACCTCTACCCTTAACAGCTTCTTCTGGCTGATCTAAGAATTAAATCGACGTGAGACAGACTAACAGGAGAAAGTCAACTTTAATTTCATCTATATGGGAACTCCACATACATGAGAGGGTCAGAGACCCCACATTTATGAAAGGTTCGAAGACAGAAAGGTAAACTGAGGTCCCTGTGCCATCCGAGCTGAGGAGTGGGATAGCGGCTGGGGGCTTCCCAGGACAGGAGCGTTGCCCAAAGAATGATAAGAAGAGCAGCTGTTTGGTATCAATAATTAGATGTTTGTCCTGCCATATAGATGGAGGTACTTAGATAAAATTTATTTCTGCTAATAACTCTTCTCTGGTCAAGAGAAAACAGCAACAATTTAAATTCTTCTAGGTAGTCAAAGGAGGGCAGTAGTTTCTCTTGAATCCGCAGGGTCTCAGTGACCTTTAGCTGAAAATAATCCTCATGTGAATGTGGCACATTTGGGGGAGGCTCGCTCTGAACCTCAACAACACATTTTTGCCACCTGCTCACTGTACATTTACGTCGCAAGTATGCTTTTAACCTTTGCGAAGTTGTACTTTGACAGTGAGGATGCCTGAAGTCCTCAGCAAGCTTTGGGAAAGTTTAAGCAGCTGCTCTAATGGCTTTAAAGGTTCGTATTAAATGCTAGTGTCACGGATGTCATGGTGTGCCACCTACACGGCCCTCCCTTTTAGGACTGAGGTATTTGTCTTTCGGGATGTCTCCTTCCGGATGCTGGAGGTACAGTTTGCTGAGGTTTGTTGGTGGAGTTCCTTTCTAAGAATTGCCCTTGACTGAAGGAGGCTGCCTCACCAAGGTTAAATCCCCTCACTTGGACAGCCAATGGATAGGCTGGATCCTGACTGGATTGCTCAGGTATATGAAGACCCTTGCCTCAAGGTAGGACAACTCAGAAGGGTTGTCCCAGCTTCAGAGCTCCCTGTGGGTTCACCCGAGGCCTTTGTTGAGAACGTATTGCAGCCCAAGTTCTGGCTGCTGCTTCCTTCACTCCCCTGCCCCCCTCCCCCAGCACTCCCCATGCCCTTCCTGTGTGCAACTGGTCTCAGAGCCTGTTCCTGGAGAACCGAACCCGAGCCAGCTAGGCAGTGTGCTAAGAGCTTTCCACGCATTCTCTCCCTTAGCCTTCAGAAGGGCTTTCTGAGATAAGCACTGCTGTTGCCATGTTCACTTTACCATGAGGGCCAAGACAGGTGAAGTCCCGTCATGTACAGCCAGGAAGTACGCAGCTGGGCTCCAAACCCAAGGTTTCCTTTGGAGCCTGTGCTTGCCCTGGCCCACCATACTTCCAAGTTCCTGCCTGGGAAATCACACAGGCTTATCCCCTAGAGGCTCTTGCCAGTCGACGCATCTCCTAGTTATATTTGCAGGTTTCCCAATTGAGCTCAACCAGCTTCCCTCGCCAGCAGTTGTTGCTGATTTTGCAAATCCCTGGGCATCTTCTGCTGAGGGGATTTGGTCTGTCTGTTGCTCAGTTCCAGCAGAATACCTGCACCCTCCATCTGGGAACATGGACAGTTGGTAGGATAGTTTTTTTTTCCTCATCCAGGAGGAAAGCCATGTCATAAATGCTCACTTATTAAGCACGTATGTGTGAATACCTACTCCCTACTCTGTGCCAAGCAGTTTGCTAAGGATGAGGATAGAGCAGAGAACGAGACCAGATATTGTCCCCACCTTCCTGGAGCCCATAGTCTAGCAGGGAAGAGAGACAGTAGACAATTTAACAAGTTCTTATTTGCAGTTGTGATGGGTGATGAGGTCAGGTTTGCTGTTACACATTTTCATATTATTACAGTTTGCGATGAGACATTTATTTGTGTGATTCTTGGAGTAATGTCTTGTCTATCTCCCTCACTGTAAGCCTCCTGATAGCAGGGCTGCCATATTCCTACTACCTAACACAGGTATTCAGTAAATATTTGTGAGTGAGTAAACACAGTTGTTACTGAGAAAAGTTTTGGATTCAAATCCATGGCCTCTGATCTACATATCCTTCTGCCAGACCCACATTCTATCATGAGATGACAGTCTCAAGGATCCTGGTTTTTGTCTCTGCATTGGATCCTCAGCACCTAGAATGGCACCTGCCACAGACGAGCCCCACGATAAATCTTTGCTGAATGAATTTTTTAAAATTGAGAGTAAGTGTACTAGTTTTGATCATTCCACTATACACGACGCAAAGTAGCTTCAATATTAAGGTTATTTAGGAATCACACGTAATATGTAAGAAGCTCCAAAGACAGCTAAATGACATCAGGATTCTGGGGCAGCACTTTTTTGAGTTTCTTGCCTCTTAGGAAGGCTGCTGTGGCACCAGCATCCCATCCTCAATGCCACTGTGTCAAAGTTGTGAAAAAGTTAGTGGCAGGCTGCCCTTTCTACTGCTTCCTCCTTCTATCAGGGAGGAAACTCTTTCCCGGAAGCTCCCAGAAGATTTCTGCTTCCCTTTGGCCAGTACTAGGTCTTACATCGACCCCTAAGCTAATCACTGGCCGAAGGGAAGGAGATGACCACGTGTATTAGTGAAGGTAATGCTGGCTTCTATAACAACCCCACCCTCCCCGCAAGATGCACGATGTCCCGAATACAATAGAACTTTTTTCTCCCTCCTGGGAAGTCCAAAACAGATATCCTTTATTTATTTTATTTATTTAAAAAAATTTTTTTTTTTTTTTGCGGTACGTGGGTCTCTCACTGTTGTGGCCTCTCCCGTTGCGGAGCACAGGCTCTGGACGCACAGGCTCATCGGCCATGGCTCATGGGCCCAGCCGCTCCACGGCATGTGGGATCTTCCCGGACCGGGGCACGTACCCGTGTCCCCTGCATCGGCAGGGGACAACCACTGCGCCACCAGGGAAGCCCCAGATATCCTTTATTACAACTCTCTTTTGAGTGGTAATTCAGGGACTAGGCCCCTTCCATCCTGTAGCTCCCTCATCTTCCAATTTTGTCATGTTTTTCTGCATTAAGCTGACAGAATAGGGAAAGAGAATGGAGAAGACACACTGCTTTCCAACCACCTTGGCCTCTAAGGGACATGTATCATTTCCACTCACATTTCATTGATAAGAACTAGTCACGTGGCCCCACTTAGATGCAAGGGATGCTGGGAAGTATAGTCCCTGGCTGCTTTGTTTCTTACCAGGGATAGTACTATTCTGTGTAAGGGAGAGCACCAGTACTGGGTTGGCCAAAAAGTTCGTTTGGGTTTTTCCATAAGCTCTTATGGAAAAAGCAGAAGAAACTTTTTGGCCAACCCAATATTTTGGTGGCTAGTTAGTTGTCTCTGCTATGCCATGACTGGCTGAGACCAGAGCCGTCCAATGGAAATATAGTGGGATCCACATTTGTCATTTTCAATTTTCAAGTAGAGGGCCTGGGAAGAGAGGAGCAATAAATATTTTGACTGTATTATTATGAAATCTACCACAGGGTCCATTATGTTCTCTTTCCCTACCAGTCTAAGGGAGAGTGAAAATTGGTGTGAACATTTAAGAAGAAGTTGTGGAGTACCTAACAAATATGGAGTTAAACAAAGCAAATTTATCAGGCAGATGAAAGGTTTGAGAGCTCAGTGACTTTTGAACTGGTGTCTGGGTTGTGCCGGGACACAAAACCAGACCTGCTTATGGTAGAAAAGATATGTGAACTGAATCCATCAAGGATCTGGGCAAGAGCTTCCGGGGGAACACTAAAGATTTAAATAAGGTGAGTAATGAACTTTTAAACAATTAATCTTATTTTGCAGTAAGATTAAGTTTTAAACCTACCCTCACCATTCCTTTTTTGCCTTGCATCAATGTAGGTAGTTCACATCAATCAAAAAAAGCTTTTTTCAAAATAATTGCTGACTTGTGACACCTTGTTTTAAAACCACAAATATTGTATTGCTTTCAGAACCGGGGCCAAGCTGCTTCACATACTGCATTACAAAAGAGTTCATCAGAAATAATTTATGGAACCAGAGGGCTGGTAGCAGCTACCAAATCTTGCTTAGGAATTTGTCCTCCATCTCAGTAGGAAAACAGACATAAAGGCAGTGACTAGAATGAGCAAAAAGGAATCTGCAGCATAAGCCTGTCTAAAAACATTTTCTTCCAAATAATATAAATCATTTCTGTCTGTGCTCCACTGTTGACAAAGCCCTTTAAAAAGTAAAGGTAAGGAAAGGACAGTGACCACAAAAAAGTGCCTGTATCATGGGATGGAAGAAAAAGAGGAGGGATCAGGGCCAGCTAAGCATTATACATCAAATTTCACTGACAGTATTAAGCAACATAGCCAAAGTCAGATACTTAAGGAAAGAGAAAATTCACCTGGTCTGTCAGTCCTGACTTATAAACACTAATGTAGATGCTGAAGCCATGACCAACACAATACAAACCATCTAGACAAAAACTATGAGAAAAATCTGGGCCAACAGCATTGTCAAGGGATGAGAAAGCTATTCGTCCTACTTCTTCCTAATTATCTTATTCTCACATCAGCATTTAAAAAAGAAGGCTATACAGAAGGATGGCTGGAGATACATATCAGGGCAGCTGGCAGGTTTCCCCAGAAAACAGTGTCCCTCCAAAAAATGACAATAGGCACTTGATCTAAGTCTGTATCAAAGCATGATATTCATTCTCTCTCTCTCTTGCTCTTTTAATATGACTTTTTTTTCTGGTTTAAGAATTAGTAGTTTAAAAACTACTCAATTTTATCAAGTCTCTATGTCCATCTTCTGGTTTACAGGAAATACAAGCCATAGAGAAGTGGTTCTCAAACTTGAGCATGCTTCAGAATCTCCTGGAGGGCTTGTTGAAACTATGCTGGGCCCCACCCCCAGAATTTCTGATTCAGCTTTAAAGCAGAAGCTTTAAGATCCAATGTATGGTCCCACTGTTGCTCCTTTTCTTCTGGTATGACACCAGTAATGTCTCAGATAGCATCAATTTCTTCACCCTGGGTCCCAGACAGAAGAACCAAAGCTGACCCATGATGGACTTGAAATATAAGTGAAAAATAAGCATTCGTTGCTATAAGCCACTGAGATTTGGGGTTTGTTATCATAGCGTAATTTATTCTTACTAATATAGAGCCCTTGTATTAAGCATACTTGGCATTCTAGAGCAGGTTTGGCTTTGCATGAAAATCAAAGAAAAAATAAATGGAAAGGCAGATAATATTTCATTTCTCTTAGGCTTGTTCTGCCTCTGTATGTGTGTGTGCTATTCATATACATAATCAAGAGCTATGAAACCTTATGCAAACTACTTAACCTCTCTGTCCACAGGAGCAGCATGTAGGGCGAGGGCCATCTCCTTGTGCTTATTATTAACCAGTAATAAGTCTGAACAAAAATCACCTTGTTCAAAGATGAATCAAGAGAATGTATTGAGATATATATATATATTTTGTATACTTCATTATATATGTGTGTGTATGTATGTGTATATATATATATATATATATATATATATATATATTTGTGAAATATAAAACCTAATCGTGGAAGAGAAAGAAGAGCATACTTATGAAAATGAATGACTACGGAATCCAAAAGAGGAATTTTATGACCGGTTTACCATCCTTTTGCAAGAAGGTAGGCTTTCTATAAAACCAGAACAGAAATTCATAAGGAAATGAAACGGTGAGATGGAAAGTCAATAGGATGAGTTGAAAGAGAAGGATGGGGTGGGGGGGAGAGAAGGAAATGACGGAAGGAAACAAAATTATCAATAATAGAAATTGAGTAAAAACAGAGGCAGAAATAATGCTTTTGGAAATCTTATCGGTAATATTGAAAGCAGATTGGAGGTCTACCAGAATGCTGAAAAACGGTAAACAGATGAAAACGATAAAACAGATGTTTACCACAAATAATTGCTCTTCCTAAAAGAGAGACCAGAACAAATGGAGCAAAAACAATTCTTGAAAGTAGAATGGAAGAAAACCTTCCTGAACTGAAGCAGATTAAAAGGTCCCACACCTTTTAACCAGACAGAAGGGATAACATGTGCAATGGAGTATTCATCTTAAACAGCAAACATTTCAGTATAGCCAGGGCATTGAGCGCAAAGAGGAGAGAAGTTAGAGAGGTAAGTATGAACCAGATAATCAAAGGCCTCATATACTATGCTGGGGAATTTCTCTCTGCAAAACAGGAAGCAAAAATCATGTATGAAGAGAGGGAAATGATCACTGGTATGGGGCTTAAAGAGAGTGGTAAGGGTTAGTAACAGCAATTACTGGAAATGAGAGTGGTCACATAAAAGGATTCCTAAGAGGCACCAAGGCTGTCCACTGCGGTGAGTCTCCATAAATTTGTAGTGGTATCATTCTATTATAGTTGTGTGGCTTTTTCCTCCCAAGTAGTGCTTGGAAACATAGACGTGGGTATGGAAAATGCAGATAACTGGAATGTTTCAAGGTGGTGGTTTGATGTTGGGACGTATCAAAGGGCAATTCAAGGGGCTCTGCCTACAAGAGTGGTTGAAGTCAAAGGCCATGGGCTTCAGTCAGGTAGAAGGTTCAGGGGATGTGAGAGCTCTGTGGTTTTTGAAGAACAAGTATATTGGGACTAAGGGAGAGATAGGACTACGAGGATGAGGATTGAGTCCAAATAAATGGGGTTGGTAAACTTAAGGTTTTAGCCATGAAGCAGTATAAAGTGATGGATGTCTAGATTTTATAGAATGGGTACCTGGGAATGTGTGGATTAAGTAGAGGTAAAGTCATTTGGACCGAGGAAGTTAAGGAAACATGGCTTAGTCATGGGTGTTGGTTTCATCAGGATGATGGCAGTAATTCAGATGGAGAGGAAAACTAATGCAGTCAGTAGACGACAGTGACAAGGGAGGGTAGAAGGTCCACCAGATGGGGTGGACCCTGAAAGAGAAATCTTGCAAGGGGTAAAAAGAACATCAAAGTGTCAAGTGAGAAAGCTCCAAGAGTGAGGATATGCTACCTTTGGGGTGATGGATGGAGTGTGGGAGGAGAGAAATCAAAAGAGCAGGTAAGGGCTTCCCTGGTGGCGCAGTGGTTGAAAGTCCGCCTGCCAATGCAGGGGACGCGGGTTCGTGCCCCGGTCCGGGAAGATCCCACATGCCGCGGAGCGGCTGGGCCCGTGAGCCATGGCCACTGAGCCTGCACGTCCGGAGCCTGTGCTCCACAGCAGGAGAGGCCACAGCAGTGAGAGGCCCGCGTACCAAAAAAAAAAAAAAAGAGCAGGTAAAAATGAGTATTTTGAATTGCACGGTGGAGGGATGTTGGTACCATTAACCTATTTGGGAGGTACAGAGGGGAGGTTTTGTTTTCTGGGTACAAGCTTGATTTGAGGCCATGGGGAATAGTTAGAGATTGAGTAGGCAGGAGAGAGGCCACAGCCTTGCTGGTTCAGATAGGCTGGCTCTGGAAGGGCTTTGAGGGACAAGCCAGGGGCTGGAAGGCTGTGGCTTATCTGCTCCGCTCATCTGCACAACGCTGGAAGGCCCACGGCACCAAGCTCCTGCCTCTGACTGAGGGGTGAACTCCGATCTCTGACCCTTAACCCCGAGGATCCATGGACCAGTACGCCCAGTGTGTTCTTTCCTTCCCGGCGGGCGGGCGGCAGATGGCGCATGCGCCCTGGACAGAGAGGCAGAGGTGGGAACGGCCGGCAGAGGGCGCAGGCGCTCTTGGCCGGAGCCTCCCGGGCGGGGCAACCCTCGCTGGGAAAGAGTTGAGAGCAGAGGTCGGTGGGAAAGCGGGCTCCGCGCTGGGCAGCGGGCAGTGGGCGTGGCTAGGACGGGGGCGGGCCGAGGCGGTTCCGGAAGGAAGTGGTTCCGGGTCCCGCGGCCCAGCTGCGGGAGCTGTGGTGCGGCTCCTGTGTGAGGCGGCGGCCGTGTGAGGGGCGAGGCCTGAGGGTTCGGCGGCGGCGGCGGCGGCGGCGGCGGCGGCTGCGGGAACTTCTCGGTCGGGTGAGCGGCCCTGGGGGGCGGGCGGCGCGAGGAGGTCCCGGCCTGCGGGGAGGGCGTGTCCGTCGCATGGGAGGGGCGGTTCTTGGGTGGCGGGTGGGGCGGCGGGGAGGATGCGGAGGCCCAGCTCGGGATCTCGGGGGACTGCTCCCCTGCCCCTGCCTCTGGCCACCGGACCGGTGCCTTATTTTAGACGTGGCGACCCGGGCACCTGCTGCCGAGGCTCCCGATCCTCGCCCATTGTCCGCAGGCTTCTGTCCCCGGCGATTTGGAGTGTCTGTCATGGAGCCGGGGGGAGGGCGGGGCGGTGTCCAGGGACGGTGCCCTTTTCCCAGAGGCGGCTCTGGACGCATCGCCTGCGGGACCGAGCCGAGGAGCCCCCGCTTTGTCCTTCTCCGGAGGTTCTCCTGCCGCGCAGCGGCATCTTCTCCGGTAACGTCCAGAATGAGTAGTGAAGGCTGCTCTTTATCCTGCATTGTAAAGTAAAACTTGTCTTTTTAGAAACGTATACTGAAAATTGGCGCATCTCCTGTGCTTCTTTAGGGTGTATTAGGAAACTGGGCCGGCCACTGTCAGGATTGTCCTGTCGGTAGGTCGGGAGGGAAAGAAACGTGAGAGAAACTTATCCTCCCAAATATTTTCCTGCCGAGGTGCTTTTCGAGCTGCCTCTTAGGTGACTGCTTTTCTTTTCTGGAATAAAGTAAAAACTACAGGTAGAAATCAAGAAAGTCTCTCATACTTCTGGCCAGGCAACCTTTTTAACGTTTTTCTGTATGCGAACTGGTACGAATGAAAGACTGGAATTTGAAAAGAAAAGGTTTTGATGTGGATTCATGGTGAGTGCTTTATTTTTCAATGGTGTTTTAATGATAACGGTATAGAATGCTTTATTTTTTCATGTGGTATTTTTTAAAATGGCTGCTAAAATGTTCATTTGAAAGCCCTGCCCTTGCACACCCTCCCCAGAAGCCTTTAAAATGTCTGATTAGAAACATTTAGTCATATTTATATACAAAATTTCTAAAATATGCAAAACCACGGTGAAGAAGGTGCACTCTTTAACCATGCAAGTATCCATTGTGAATATAGGTACACTGAGGATGCCCCTCCAGTCTTTTTCCATGCAGAGACGAATGCATGAATTTTTCTAAAGTGGATTCTTTTTGGTAACTGTTTTTCTTTTCCTGGCTACGTAGCATGCCATTATTTGGCTGCAGTAATTTATTTAGTCGGTTTTTTTATTCTCAGTTTTTCACTACTTAAACACATTGTTGGTGAATTGTAAAACCTGCACGTCCGTGATTACTTCCTTAGTGTACATTCCTAGATGATAGAATTGTTGGGTTTTTTAATGTGAATTTCCCTCTGGAAAGGATGTGCTATTTTGCACTCCCACCAACAATCTGTGAGTGTCCTTTTCCCCACCCTAGCAAAAGGCAACATTTAAAGGATTTCTATAAGAACACTTTGGGGCCACTTACATTCTTCTCCAACCAAGTACAGGTATCCTTCTCTGGCTGTCACCTCTTTTTTTTTTCCTTCTTATTTGTTGATGGCAATTTGGTTTCTCATCTTCTATTTCACCTTTACCAGTTTAGTAAAGAAGGGTTATCTAAGTGGGGCAAAGGCATTATAAAGTGAACAGATTTGAAGTCCGGGCTTCCTTGAATTCCAGTATATCTGATTACCTTGAACATGTCACTTACCTTTTCTAAGGGACTATTTCCTCAACTCTGAATTAGAGATTATAGTGCCTTTGCCTTACCTTTCTTACAGGGTGATTTTAAGGGTCAAATGAGACATTTATGGAGAGTATATTTAAACATACTTTGTCTCATTGCTAATTATTGCCATCTTGTAAAAATTTCAGAGCACATAAGCATCTTGATTTTTTAATGTAAATTTCTGAATTCAGAAAGCTGTTCTGGGCTTCCCTGGTGGCGCAGTGGTTGAGAGTCCGCCTGCCGATGCAGGGGACACGGGTTCGTGCCCCGGTCCGGGAAGATCCCACGTGCCGCGGAGCGGCTGGGCCCGTGAGCCATGGCCGCTGAGCCTGCGTGTCCGGAGCCTGTGCTCCGCAACGGGAGAGGCCACAACAGTGAGAGTCCCGCGTACCACACACACAAAAAAAGCTGTTCTGTGATACCCTTTGCCCCCACTCACCCCTTAAATTTGAAGTATTATAATGCTGCCCTAGATTATATTGAAAATGATATCAGAGTTATGAAATTAGGTGAATGAATGAATCCACACATGTTGAAGGAGAAAATATTTAAAGGCACTATATATAAAGCTGAGGGGGACAGATAAAAAGCTAAATAAAACACAATCCTTCGGATCATGATAAATAAAACATAGTCTTTGTGCCCTACAGGCTACAGAATATCCAGGCAGCTAGGGAGCATAAAAGCTGCTTTCCAGATTTAGATGGCAATTTTAGATGTGTTGCAGGATGTCAACTATTCTCAAGTGTGCTAAAGTCCAATTCTGCTGACCGAGCATCTACGCAAATGACCAGGCAGTCTCTTCAGAGTCATCTTTATGAAGGTAGGAGTTGCAAGGTGGGGAAGTGTTAGTATTGGAGTCTGAGAACCTGGATGCTGATTTTCCGTCTTTCTCTTGGGGCAGGTTGGTTAACTTTTATGAGGATTGGTCTCTTCACCTGTGAAATGGAGGTAATTCCAGCTTCCTCAAAGGCTTCTGAGGATTAAAGGCTTGAGATAGTGTTTGCAAAACACTTAGTGAACTAGGAAGTACTGATACTCATGTGATCCTTCTTAGCTAGTGAAGACTGAGCTTCTCTAGTGAAGAAACTAGGACTCTTCCAACTTTGTGTGGCTTGCCTCTAGCAGTCACTGGCACTCAGCAATGTTTGCCAAATTAACATAAAATGTGACCGCTGATAAAAATTCAGTCTGGACCTTTGAAGAAGGTAATATGTAAATGTGGAATATTGGGAGAGGTTGACTACATTATTTGGAGTTGATATTAGGAATCAAAGGAAACATTGAACTAATTGGACCTAGACTCATTCCTACTATGACTGTCATTCTACATTATGTCCCCAATGCCATGCACATAGTCTCTCCTTAACAACATTAAACCTGCTCAAGTTGCTCCCATTTCAAAACCTCTTCCCTAGACCCCTGTCACCCAGCTGCAACCCAGTTTCTCTCCTCCCATGCCAGACAAACTTGTTAGAAGGCGTTGGTATTAATTGGCTTTCTCAGTTTCCTTACCTTCCACTTAGTCCTCAAGCCATGTATTAACACTTTTCATTTATTTTATTGGGTCTCTATGCAGCTGTTGCCATAAAAGTCTTCTATTTTTTTTTTTTTTTTTTGCGGTATGCGGGCCTCTCACTGCTGTGGCTTCTCCCGTTGTGGAGCACAGGCTCCGGACGCGCAGGCTCAGCGGCCATGGCTCACGGGCCCAGCCGCTCCGCGGCATGTGGGATCTTCCCGGACCGGGGCACGAACCCGTGTCCCCTGCATCGGCAGGCGGACTCTCAACCACTGCGCCACCAGGGAAGCCCAAAAGTCTCCTTTCTTGAAACATCCTTCTATGCTCTGGGGTTCCCTCCTTCCTCAGAGGATGTTCTTTCTAAGTCTTCTTGGCTGGTTCATCTCCTTGAAAGGTTGATGTTTCTGTAGGCTTGATCCTTCTAGTGATATACCAGCTCTGGAATAATTTATAGAGCATTGAGGCAATCTGATGTTTGAAGGTTTGGTAGAATTCCCCTGTGAAACGATCTGGGCCTGATGCTTTTTTATGGGATATTTCCTTAATAACTTTCTCTGTTTCTTTTATGGAAGTTGGTCCGTTTAAGCTTTTTAACGCAGTCAGTTTTAGTAATCTCTATTTTTCTAACAAATTATCCCTTACATCTGGGCTTTTAAATTTATTGGATATAATCTCTTACGATTCAAAATTTTTCTTCTATTTCAGTGGTTATTTCCCCTTTGCTCTTTCTTATTTTGTGTACTTGTGCTTTCTCTCTTTTTTCCTAGGCAAGTTATATAAGTTATTTAGTGGTTTATCCATTTTAATTTTTCCAAAAACTACAGAATTTTGAATTATTACTTAGATCTAGTTTTCTATTCTCTTCCTCTACTTTTGTTTTTATTGTTTCCTTCCTTGTGCTTTGTTATTTTTTAGTTTCTTTTTTTTTACCTTGGAAATAAATTTATTTACTTTTATTCTTTCATTTTTATTGATAAATATGTTTAGTGTAATGAATTTTCCTTTGATCACTGCTTTAAATGCATCCCATAGAATCTGATATGTAGTGCTTTTATTGTCATTATTTCTTTAAAAATTTACCTTAGAGTACCCAGGAGTTGTTTAATAAGAGGTTTTAAAATTTCTAAGTGGAATTTCTCTTTTTTGTTTTTATTAGTAGATTCTAGTTTTATTGCATTATGATCAGAGAGTATTGCTTGTAATAGTTCTATTATGTGGAGGTTACTGATGTTTTCTTTGTGACCTAATATATGATTATTTTTGGTGATGTGGTGTGGGCACTTCAGAAGAGTATTCTCTAGTATCAGAGTGTAGAGTTTGATAAATATCCTTAAGATTTACCCTGTTGATCATGCTGTTTAGATCTTCTATCTCATTTTTGGCTTACCTAATCTGTCTAATATACCACTGAAAGTGGTATATGAAAGTCTCCTATTATTAGTGTTTCTATCTGTGTCTCCTTGCATCTGTTGTAGTTTTTGCTTCATAAAGGTGGTTGCACTGTTATATTCATGTAAATATGTGTATTTTTATTTGTTCTCTCTTCATCGAGGATTGTGGCTTTTAGCATTAAAAAGTGTCTTTCTTTGGCATGATGAATGCTTTGGGGCTTGAACTGTGCTTTTGCCTGATTCTAGGTTTGCCACCCCTGCTCTCTGTTTCCATTTGCCTTGTATAATTTGGCCGTCCTTTTATTTTTAACTTTTCACAATCACTTTGTTTTAGATATGTTTCTTATACAACTCCTTGTTTTGTGAGCCAAATTGTACCTGTTTATTTTAGTAGATGAGTTAATAAGCCCACCACATTTATTGTTAGGACTGATATATTTGGTCTATCGTAATATTTTATAATCATGTGTATTTTGTTATATTTGCTATTTCTTTTTGCTATGAGGTGTAGTTTTTGCTCTTTTATTTTAAAAAGAGGAAGGTTTTTATTTTTGTTCTAATGGTTAACCTTTGTACTTACACCTTTTAAAATGCCCTTACTCCCCTGTTTATTTAGCCTGTTCTGTGTGTGAGAGAAATACATTTCATCCATGAAATCAAAGTAGACTAATGGTAGGCAACAGTGGGGTTCTGTATCCACTTCCAGCTCCTCACTACTGAGGAACTGTGACAGCATCCAGCCACTGTGGCTGGGAGAATAAGTCATGCCCTGCTCTCCTGAGGTCTGGCTTCCTCTGAACTGCTGATCGCCCTCTTGTTCTGTGGGCTCTAACTTGGTCCCGTACTGTGCTGCCAGTGTGGCGTCTTTGTTGTAAGGGCTTTCCTGGGCAATTCTTTGCATTTGTAAATGCTGAACTCACATTTAGTATGGGATCTCTGTCAGTTGATTTTTCTTTTTTTTGGTAACAGCTTTACTGAGATATAATTAACATACCACACAATTTACCCATTTAAAAGTCTACAATTCAGTGTTTTTTTAGTATATTCACAGAGTTGTGTAACCATCATCACAGTCTAGTTTTAGAACATATTCATCCCACCAAAAAGAAACCCTGTGCCCACTCCCCCCAATGCCCCCCTCCCCCCACCGCACCTAGGCAACCACCAATCTACTTTCTGTCTCTATGGATTTGCCTATTCTGGACGTTTCATATAAAGCAATCATACAATATGTGGTCTTTTGCAACTAGCTTCTTTCCCTTAGCATAATGATTTCAAGGTTCATCCCTGTTTGACTGTGTGTCAGTACTTCATTCCTTTTTATGGCCAGATAATATTCCATTGTACAGGGATACTACATTTTGTTTATTCATTCATCTCTCAATGAACATTTGAGTTGTTTCTACATTTTGGCTCTTGTGAATAATGCTGTTATGAGCATTTGTGTACAAGTTTTTATGCAGACATATATTTTTATTTCTTTTGGGTATATACCTAGGATTTGAATTTCTGGGTCATATGGTAACTCTATGTTTAATTTTTTAAGGAACTGCCAGACTGTTTTCCAAAGTGGCTGCATCATTTCTTTTGAGTTTATTTTCCCCTGGGCACCTTGTAATTTATTCTTCACTTCTGAGAAAATTTAGTCTTTTTCTCCCATTCTTTCCCCTTAGTTTGATTATTTTTTTTTCTGTCATATCACTATGTTTTTTTGGTATGTTTCTGTTCTTAGTTTTTAAATTTCTGATTCAAGGTGCGTTTTTTAAAATATATATTCCTAAATGCTTTTGGATATATTTAATTCTGTTTAGAGTATACAGTTAGAGTTTTCTTCTGCTTCATGTTTTTTTGGGGGGAGGAATTTTCCTCAGTTGAGAAATTCTCTTTTTCCACTTTCTTGTAAACACATGGGGATCATCAGACTAAAATTTTTGCAAATCTAATGAGTATGAAATGGTATCTCTTCGTTTTAATTTTATCTTCCTAGTAGGTAGTGTTGAATATCTTTTTGTATGTTTATTGGACAGTTATGTTTCCTCTTTGTTGAAAACTCTAAGGATAGAGTTGCCATTTATTGAGGTGGAACAGACCTTGGGAGGAGCAGATTTCGGAGGAAGGTCAGGAGTTTGCTCTTGGACATGTTTACAGCATCCAATAGGCTTTTGGATGTGGAAGAGTGCAACACAGAGGATAGGTGAGGGCTGGAGATGTCAATTTGGGGGTTGTTAGTATATAGAGAGTATTTAAAGCCATGAGACTGAAGGAAAGTGCAGACTGGGAAGAGAGTGTAGACAATGAGAAGTCAAAGACTGAAGTCACTATTTAGAGGAAGACTGTGTTCACTATTTAGGGGTCAGGCTGCTGAGGGGGGAGGTGAGGAAAAACCAGCAAAGGAGACAGAAAGCATTGTTAGGGGTAGGAGGAAAACCAGGAAAGTGTAGTATTCTGGAATCCAAGTGAAGAAAATGTTTCTGGGAGGAAGGTGTGATTGACCATCAAGTGCTGCTGGTAGATCCAGGAGAAGGAGGGAAAATAGCCATTGGATTTAGTAACATGGATTTCGTTAGTGATCTTGACTGGAGCAGTTTGGTGGAGTGGAAAGCTAGATTGGTGAGGGGCCAAGTAGAATGGGGGGAGAAGAATGGGAGAGAATGACTGTGGTAAGCAGTCAGCCCTTTGAGGAATTTGGTTGTAAATGGAGAGAGAGGTAGTAGGGTGATGGGAGGGACCTAATGGAGAGGGGGAAGTGATGTCATGGAGGAGGAGAATTGCTTTCAGCTGGGTGAGCGTATGTGTCCAGTGCAGTCCTGGTTGGGGTGGCCTTTTTTGACACCAGCATCCCCTTCAGCATCCTCCTGGGAGTGGATGCCCCTGCTGTCCATTCATCTTTCCATGTCCAAGGGCACACAAATTCACTCACTGCCCCTACACAGTTCACTCCAAAGGAGCAGTATAAATGAATTTCTCTTTTGTAATTGGCATCTCCTTCGCCCCAGTCACAAACACTGCTGGTGTTTCTGCCTTTTCTTTTTTTTTTTTCCCGCCCTCTCTGTCTTAAAGCATCCTTTGATTAACTTTGCTAGTCACAAGTAAGTTAGTTTAAATCAGGGATCAGCAATCTTTTTTGTAAAGGACCAGATAGTAAATATTTTAGACTTTGTGGGCCACATACAGTCTCTGTTGCATATTCTTCTTTTTAAACAACACTTAAAAAATGTAAAAACCGGGCTTCCCTGGTGGCGCAGTGGTTGAGAGTCCGCCTGCCGATGCAGGGGACACGGGTTCGTGCCCCGGTCTGGGAGGATCCCACATGCCTCGGAGCGGCTGGGCCCGTGAGCCATGGCCGCTGAGCCTGCACGTCTGGAGCCTGTGCTCCGCAATGGGAGAGGCCACAACAGTGAGAGGCCCACATACCACAAAAAAAAAAAAAAAAAAGAAAGAAAAAAAAATGTAAAAACCATCTTAGCTCAGACTCTAGGATTTAAATTAACTCTCCTGTCTTATGCATTAAGCCCCTGAGCTACTACTGTTCATTACTAGCTGATGCACCCAAAAAAGCAAATGCAAATAAAGTTAACTTTAAAACAAAAGCTTTATTGAGATATATTTTACAGGTTTAAAATGTACAATTCAGTGATTTTTGGTACGTTTGCAGAGTTGTGCAACCATCTCCATAATATCTGCTCTAATCTTACAGCACTTACATCACCCCAAAGGTAACGTTTTTACAGCTTTGAGGTGTAATGTATATGCAAAAAAATGCACCCATTTTTGAGTGAATAGTTTGAATTTTTTTTTCTTGTTAGTCATCCATTTTATGCACATCAGTGTATACATGTCAATCCCAATCTCCCAATTCATCCCACCACAACCCCCACCCTCTACCGCTTTCCACTCTTGGTGTCCATTCGTTTTTTTCTCTACTTCGGTGTCTCAATTTCTGCTCTGCAAACCGGTTCATCTATACCATTTTCTAGATTCCACATATATGTGTTAATATACGATATTTGTTTTTCTCTTTCTGACTTCACTCTGTATGACAGTCTCTAGATGGATCCACATCTCTACAAATGAACCAATTTCGTTCCTTTTTATGGCTGAGTAATAGTCCATTGTATATATGTACCACAACTTCTTTATCCATTCGTCTGTGGATGGGCATTTAGGTTGTTTCCATGACCTGGCTATTATAAATACTGCTGCAATGAACATTGGGGTGCATGTGTCTTTTTGAATTATGGTTTTCTCTGGGTATATGCCCAGTAGTGGGATTGCTGGGTCATATAGTAATTCTGTTTCTACTTCTTTAAGGAACCTCCGTACTGTTCTCCATAGTGGCTGTATCAATTTACATTCCCACCAACAGTGCAAGAGGGTTCCCTTTTCTCCACACCCTCTCCAGCATTTGTTGTTTGTAGATTTTCTGATGATGCCCATTCTAACTGGTGTGAGGTGATACCTCATTGTAGTTTTGATTTGCATTTCTCTAGTAATTAGTGATGTTGAGCAGCTTTTCATGTGCTTCTTGGCCATCTGTATGTCTTCTTTGGAGAAATGTCTATTTAGGTCTCTGTCCATTTTTGGATTGGGTTGTTTGTTTTTTTAATATTGAGCTGTGTGAGCTGTTTATATATTTTGGAGATTAATCCTTTGTCCGTTGATTCATTTGCAAGGAGACAACCCATTCTGAGGGTTGTCTATTCGTCTTGTTTATGGTTTCCTTTGCTGTGCAAAAGCTTTGAAGTTTCATTAGGTCCCATTTGTTTATTTTTGTTTTTATTTCCATTACTCTAGGAGGTGTATCAAAACAGATCTTGCTGTGATTTATGTCAAAGAGCGTTCTTCCTATGTTTTCCTCTAAGAGTTTTATAGTGTGAGGTCTTACATTTAGGTCTCTAATCCATTTTGAGTTTATTTTTGTGTATGGTGTTAGGGAGTGTTCTAATTTCATTCTTTTACATGTAGCTGTCCAGTTTTCCCAGCACCACTTATTGAAGAGACTGTCTTTTCTCCATTGTATATCCTTGCCTCCTTTGTCATAGATTAGTTGACCACAGGTGTGTGTGTTTATCTCTGGGCTTTCTGTCCTGTTCCTTTGATCTCTGTTTCTGTGCCAGTACCATATTGTGTTGATTACTGTAGCTTTGTAGTATAGTCTGAAGTCAGGGAGTCTGATTCCTCCAGCTCCGTTTTTTTCCCTCAAGACTGCTTTGGCTATTCGGGATCTTTTGTGTCTCCACACAAATTTTAAGATTTTTTGTTCTAGTTCTTTAAAAAAATGCCACTGGTAATTTGATAGGGATTGCATTGAATCTGTAAATGGCTTTGGGTAGTATAGTCATTTTCACAATATTGATTCTTCCAATCCAAGAACATGGTATATCTCTCCATCTGTTGGTATCATCTTTAATTTTTTTCATCAGTGTCTTATAGTTTTCTGCCTACAGGTCTTTTGTCTCCCTAGGTAGGTTTTTTTCCTAGGTATTTTATTCTTTTTGTTGCAGCGGTAAATGGGAGTGTTTCCTTAATTTCTCTTTCAGATTTTTCATCATTAGTGTATAGGAATGCAAGAGATTGCTGTGCATTAATTGTGTATCCTGCTACTGTACCAAATTCATTGATTAGCTCTAGTAGTTTTCTGGTAGCATCTTTAGGATTCTCTATGTATAGTAACATGTCATCTGCAAACAGTGACAGTTTTACTTCTTCTTTTCCAATTTGTATTCCTTTTATTTCTCTTTCTTCTCTGATTGACATGGCTAGGACTTCCAAAACTATGTTGAATAATAGTGGTGAGAGTGGACATCCTTGTCTTGTTCCTGATCTTCGTGGAAATGCTTTCAGTTTTTCACCATTGAGAATTATGTTTGCTGTGGGTTTGGCGTATGTGGCCTTTATTATGTTGAAGTAGGTTCCCTCTATGCCCACTTTCTGGAGAGTTTTTATCATAAATGGTGTTGAATTTTGTCAAAAGCTTTTTCTGCATCTATTGAGATGATCATATGGTTTTTCTCCTTCAATTTGTTAATATGGTGTATCACATTGATTTGCGTATATTGAAGAATCCTTGCATCCCTGGGATAAATCCCACTTGATCATGGTGTATGATCCTTTTAATGTGTTGTTGGATCCTGTTTGCTAGTATTTTGTTGAGGATTTTCGCATCTATATTCATCAGTGATATTGGTGTGTAATTTTCTTTTTTTGTCGTATCTTTGTCTGGTTTTGGTATCAGGGTGATGGTGGCCTCATAGAATGAGTTTGGGAGTGTTCCTTCCTCTGAAATTTTTTGG
This sequence comes from Delphinus delphis, assembly GCF_949987515.2. NCBI lineage: Eukaryota > Metazoa > Chordata > Mammalia > Artiodactyla > Delphinidae > Delphinus > Delphinus delphis. The sequence goes on from NC_082704.1 coordinate 109,519,776, forward strand.
AAGAGTTTGAGAAGGATGGGTGTTAGCTCTTCTCTAAATGTTTGATAGAATTCACCTGTGAAGCCATCTGGTCCTGGATTTTTGTTTGTTGGAAGATTTTTAATCACAGTTTCAATTTCATTACTTGTGATTGGTCTGTTCATATTTTCTCTTTCTTCCTGGTTCAGTCTTGGAAGGTTATACCTTTCTAAGAATTTGTCCATTTCTTCCAGGTTGTCCATTCTATTGGCATAGAGTTGCTTGTAGTAGTCTCTTAGGATGCTTTGTATTTCTGCGGCGTCTGCTGCAACTTCTCCATTTTTGTTTCTAATTTTATTGATTTGAGTCCTCTCCCTCTTTTTCTTGATGAGTCTGGCTAATGGTTTATCAATTTTGTTTATCTTTTCAAAGAACCAGCTTTTAGTTTTATTTATCTTTGCTATTGTTTTCTTTGTTTCTATTTCATTTTTTTCTGCTCTGATCGTTATGATTTCTTTCCTTCTGCTAACTTTGGGTTTTGTTTGTTCTTCTTTCTCTAGTTCCTTTAGGTGTAAGTTTAGATTGTTTATTTGAGATTTTTCTTGTTTCTTAAGGTAGGCTTGTATAGCTATAAACTTCCCTCTTAGAACTGCTTTTGCTGCCTCCCATAGGTTTTGGATCGTCGTGTTTTCATTGTCTTTTGTTTCTAGGTATTTTTTGATTTCCTCTTTGATTTCTTCAGTGATCTCTTGGTTATTTAGTAATAAGTAGCCTCCATGTGTTTAGCCTCCATGTGTTTTGTGTTTTTTACGTTTTTTTCCCTGAAGTTGTTTTCTAATCTCATAGTGCTGAGGTCAGAAAAGATGCTTGATATGATTTCAATTTTCTTAAATTTACTGAGGCTTGATTTGTGACCCAAGATGTGATCTATTCTGGAGAATGTTCTGTGCGCACTTGAGAAGAAAGTGTAATTTGCTGTTTTTGGTTGGAATGTCCTATAAATATCAATTAAATCTATCTGGTCTATTGTGTCATTTAAAGCTTGTGTTTCCTTATTGATTTTCTGTTTGGATGATCTGTCCATTGGTGTAAGTGAGGTGTTAAAGTCCCCCACTATTATAGTGTTACTTTCAATGTCCTCTGTTACAATTCTTAGCAGTTGCCTTATGTATTGAGGCGCTCCTATGTTGGGTGCATATATATTTATAATTGTTATATCTTCTTGGATTGATCCCTTCATCATTACGTAGTGTCCTTCTTTGTCTCTTGTAACATTCTTTATTTTAAAGTCTATTTCATCTGATAGGAGTACTGCTACTCTAGCTTTCTTCTGATTTCCATTTGCATGGAATATCTTTTTCCATCCCCTCACTTTCAGTCTGTATGTGTCCCTAGGTCTGAAGTGGGTCTCTTGTAGACAGCATATATATGGGTCTTGTTTTTGCATCCATTCCGCAAGCCTGTGTCTTTTGGTTGGAGCATTTAATCCATTCACGTTTAAGGTAGTTATCAATATGTATGTTCCTATGACCATTTTCTTAATTGTTTTGGGTTTGTTTTTGTAAGTGTTTTTCTTTTCTTGTGTTTCCTTAGAGAAGTTCCTTTAGCATTTGTTGTAGAACTGGTTTGGTGGTGCTGAATTCTCTTAGGTTTTGCTTGTCTGTAAAGCTTTTGATTTCTCCATCGAATCTGAATGAGTTCCTTGCCAGGTAGAGTAATCTTGGTTGTAGGTTCTTCCCTTTCATCACTTTAAGTATATCATGCCACTCCCTTCTGGCTTGTAGAGTTTCTGCTGAGAAATCAGCTGTTAACCTTATGGGAGTTCCCTTGTATGTTATTTGTCGTTTTTCCCTTGCTGCTTTCAATAATTTTTCTTTGTCTTTGATTTTTGTCAGTTTGATTACTATGTGTCTTGGCGTGTTTCTCCTTGGGTTTATACTGTATGGGACTCTCTGCGCTTCCTGGACTTGGGTGGCTATTTCCTTTCCCATGTTAGGGATTTTTCCGACTGTAATCTCTTCAGATATTTTCTTGGGTCCTTTCTCTCTCTCTTCTCCTTCTGGGACCCCTAAAATGTGAATGTTGTTGTGTTTAATGTTGTCCCATAGGTGTCTTAGGCTGTCTTCATTTCTTTTCGTTCTTTTTTCTTTATTCTGTTCTGCAGCAGTGAATTCCACCATTCTGTCTTCCAGGTCACTTATCCATTCTTCTGCCTCAGTTATTCTGCTATTGCTTCCTTCTAGTGTAGTTTTCATTTCAGTTATTGTATTGTTCATCTCTGTTTGTTCTTTAATTCTTCTAGGTCTTTGTTAAACATTTCTTGCATCTTCTCGATCTTTGCCTCCATTCCTTTTCCGAGGTCCTGGATCATCTTCACTATCATTATTCTGAATTCTTTTTCTGGAAGGTTGCCTATATCCACTTCGTTTAGTTGTTTTTCTGGGGTTTTATCTTGTTCCTTCATCTGGTACATAGCCCTCTGCCTTTTCATCTCGTCTACCTTTCTGTGAATGTGTTTTTTTTTTTTTTTCCTTTGCGGTACGCGGGCCTCTCACCGCTGTGGCCTCTCCTGTTGCAGAGCACAGGCTCCGGATGCGCCGGCCCAGCAGCCATGGCTCCCAGGCCCAGCCGTTCCGCGGCATGTCAGATCTTCCCAGACCAGGGCACGAACCCGTGTCCCCTGCATCAGCAGGCGGACTCTCAACCACTGCGCCACCAGGGAAGCCCCGAATGTGGTTTTTGTTCTACAGGCTGCAGGATTGTAATTCTTCTCGCTTCTGCTGTCTTCCCTCTGTTTGATGAGGCTATCTACTAGTTTGAATTTTAATAAAGATAATTTTAATATTAGCAGAGGAAAATATTCTAAGTAATACTTTTTTTCTCACATAACCAGTAAATCTCACTTGTAAACATTTTCTCCCAAGTGACCTACACCTTTCTCTTTAAATCAGTAGTTTTATAGTCCTGGGGCCAGCAGAATCCGCATCACCTGGGAACTTGCTAGAAGTGGGGCCACCCCAGAAGAGAACCCAGCATTGTGTGTTGTAACCAGCCTTTCAGGTAATTCTGCCGTGCACTAAAGTTGGAGAACCACCACTCTAAGGTCTATCCCTGAGTGGAACTGCTGGGTCATAGGATATGAGCGTGTTCAAGTTTAACGGGTACTGCCAACCCCTTCCAAAGTGGTTATACATGTGTATACTCACCTGCTTAGCAGTATACGAGAGTCCCCATCTTGTTCCCATCTTTCCACAGCCTCACCAATACTCTGGAATATGCAACTTCAGGGCTTTTTGGTTTGTTTGTTTTTTGTCATTCTGACAGGTGTGGCATGGTTATGATCTGAATTGGTATTTCCTCAATTACTACTGAGGTTGAACGTCTCAGATGTCCATAGGTCATTTGAGTTTTCTGTTCTGTAATGTGCTGTTTGGTGTCTTTTGCCTGTTGAAATAAATACAATTATGTAAACAAATAATCACAATGTATTGAAATAATTGCAGAATAAACTCAGAATTCCCAAGAAGAAAGAAACTCAGGGGGAAAGAAAGAAAGTTAAAGAAAGAATTTCAGGGGAGATTATGGTCAAACAGTCCTGAAAGCATAGGGATTTGTCAGGCAGAGTGAGGGAAAGCCATCTATGTGATATGAACAGAACAGCCTGATCAGGGAAAAGCAAGTAGTTTGCTGTGGTGGACGAATAGGATATATGGAGGAAAAGACATATGTAAGGCTAGGAGAAAGGTAGGGAGTGACTAGACGCATGTATTTTAAATTTGTTTAATCTTTTACTGATTGTTGGGCATTTGGGTTATAACTAGTTTGGATGGATTGTTTGGATGGATTTTTTTCTTTCCTATTATAAATGAAGCTTATATAAACATCTTAGTATATATAGCTGCTTTTTTCTTTTAAATTATTACCTTAGAATAATACATTTAAACTGAAATTATTAGTTTAAAGGAAAGTAGGCATGATTAGTTTCATAATTTCTTACATATTTCAAGGTTACCTATCATTAGGGAAATGCAAATCAAAACTGTGGTGAGGAACCACTTCACGCCCACTAGGATAGCTATAATTGAAGAGACAGACAATAACAAATGTTATTGGGGATGTGGAAAAATTGGAACCTTCATACATTGCTTATGGGAATGTAAGATGATGTAGCTGCTTTGGAAAAGTTTGGCAGTCTCCCAAGAAGTTAAACGTAGAGTTATTGTATGACCCAGCATTTCTACTCCTAGGTTTATACCCAAGAGGGACGAAAAACTGTGTCTACACAAAAACTTGTACACAAATGTTCATAGCAGCATTATTCATAATAACCAAAATAATAGAAACAACCCAAATGTCCATTGAGAGATCAATGAATCTCAAAATGTGGTGTACCCATACAATGGAGTATTATTCAGCCGTAAAAAGGATGAACTAGTGATACATGGTAAAACCCTTGAAAACATTATGCTAAGGGAAAGAAGCCAGTCACAAAGGATCACATATTTGTATGATTCCGTTTATATGAAAGGTACAGAGTAGGTAAATACATAGGAACCGAAAGTAGATTAGTGGTTCTCAGAGGCTAATCTAAGGAGGAGAGGAATGGGGAGTGACTGCTAATGGGGTTTCTTTTAGTGGGGATGAAAATATTCCAAAATTAGATTGTGGTGATGGTTATGCATCCCTGTGAATATACTAAAAACATTGAACTGTACACTTAAATAGGTGAGTTGTACGGTAATGTGAATTATATTTCAGTAAGTGTTCTTCAAAAAATAAAATGGATAAAAAAATTACCCTCTGGGAAAGATATACTTTTTCATCATCACCAACAGTATTTGGTGTCTCTCGCACAACCTTTGGGTTTATTATATTTGTTCAATTTAATAGGTATATGCCCAAAGCTTCTTTAATTAAATTATAAGTTCCCTCAGTAGAATGTAAGCTCCAGGAGGGCAGGAATTTTTGCCTGTTTCTCTTCACTGCTGTCTCCCCAGAACAGTGCCAGGCAAATAATAGGTACTGAGTAGCATTTGTTAAATGAATACTTTTTTTTTTAACATTTTTATTGGAGTATAATTGCTTTACAATGGTGTGTTAGTTTCTGCTTTATAATGAAGTGAATCAGTTATACATATACATATATCCCCATATCTCTTCCCTCTTGCGTCTCCCTCCCTCCCACCCTCCCTATCCCACCCTTCTAGCTGGTCACAAAGCACCAAGCTGATCTCCCTGTGCTATGCAGATGCTTCCCACTAGCTATCTATTTTACATTTGGTAGTGCATATATGTCCATGTGTCCTCCCCGTGTCCTCAAGTCCATTTTCTAGTAGGTCTGTGTCTTTATTCCTGTCTTGCCCCTAGGTTCTTCATTACCTCTTTTTTTTTTTTTTTTTAGATTTCATATATATGTGTTAGCATACGGTATTTGTTTTTCTCTTTCTGACTTACTTCACTCTGTAGGACAGACTCTAGGTCCATCCACCTCACTACAAATAACTCAATTTCGTTCCTTTTTATTGCTGAGTAATATTCCATTGTATATATGTGCCACATCTTCTTTATCCATTCATCTGTCGATGGACACTTAGGTTGCTTCCATGTCCTGGCTATTGTAAATAGAGCTGCAATGAACATTTTTTTATTTTTAGTTACTAAGAAAACACTTTCCCCTTTACTGTCTTAATTTCATAGTACATCTGAACTAATTGTTCTTCCTAGCCTCACATTCTTTTTGGAAAGAAGCAGTGTGTAACTAAATGAATTGAATTGAATGTACTTCTGGTGAGTGATCTAGTTCAAGTCCTTTGATCTTATATGCTATTACTTCCTTCTGAAATTTATTATAATAGTAGTTTTCAAATGTTTGACTATGAGGACTCCCTTTTCAAACCAATGCCCACATAGTTATAGTTGTACTTTTTGTATCAGTCAGTGGAAAAACTACGTAGTGACAAGAAGCCATTTATATTTTAACAGTGGCCATAGTATCTTCAGAAATTTGCAAAATAGAGGTTCTAATATATGAGACATATACTTATTCATTCTATAGTCTGTGTATGGTGGCTGTATGTATTATTCATGGGCCCATGGCAGTAATTTTGAAAGCCATCAGGGGTTTGGAGACAGTAAGTTGGGCACTATGTAATTATAGTATCAAAACCGAGGAAGACTACTGAAATGTAAATAATAGTATGAAAGTTTATACCCAAATCATATTTTTTTAATTCAGCTCCTAAACCTATCAGTTTCTTTTAAAGACTGAAAAATATTTTAAAAATCAAGTTTATATGTCTTTTAAAATTTACTTATTTGACATTATTTGTTTTAGCAAAAAATCAGAAGCAAACTAAATGTCTAATCATGCTTAATTAAGTTTTGGTATGTTTATCTGATAGAAGTTAGGTGGCAATTGAGTATGATTATTAGGCATTGTAATTCTTATTATCTGACAGTTTTAAAAGTAGGATATATCATCAAGTATTCCTAAAGATGTTGACTGTGATTATATGAACGTAACTCCGATTATATGTACATAACCAACAGCGGAAGTTGGGAAGGGGTAGTAGTGGTTGTGCTCAGATAGAGGAATTCTGGGGAAGTTTTTCCTCTTTTTGAAACACTTATTTATCAGTTGCTGTGTGCCAGGCAATATTCTAAGCTCTTTTCATGCCTTAACTCAGGGATCATGAAACTACAACGCATTTGGAGCCCTTTGGGGCCTGTTTTTTGTGGCCCAAATGGTTTTTATATTTTTTAAGCATTTTTTTAAAAAGAAGAAGATAATGTGATAGAGACCTTATATGGCCTGCAAAACCAAAAATAGTTACTCTCTGGCCCTTTACAGAAGAAGCTTGCTGACCCTTGATCTAATTCATTTTATCCTTACAAGATTCCAGTAAGGTGGGTCCTATGAGGAAACTGAGGCACAGAGGGCTTAAATTACTTTTTGTCAGTGGCGTTCACTGTTTTTAGAGCGGGTTGCAGGCCATTTCTACAAACTTGCTAATATTGTGTTTCTTTGCAGTGTAAAAAGTGGATAGTGGCTCACATGTCAAAGGATGGCACGGTCACGCTCTAGATCCCCCAGGTGGAGGCACAGGTGAGCAGTCCTTAGTTTAGCAGCGTAAGCATGGGTTTGGGATGTGCTTCGACTTTCAAATTCACCAGTATTGTTAAGAACCTATTTTAATAAGCTCGTGGACTTGGTTATTCACAGTAGCTGCTTCATAGTGATCGACCTTATATTTCTAGATTCTAGGACCTGACAGCTTTCTTTAATTATGGCTGGCAGCTAGAATTAATCCATAATAAAAGAAATGCAATGGCCACAGAAAGGAAGACTGAGAAACACCTTTGAGAGTGTTATATATTTTGCATCAGTAAGTGGTTTAGAACTCTTCAGTGTATATTCAGTTTAATTATTTTCATAATCAATATGTTTGAAGAAACTGGGAGTTTCCTATGTCTTCTTCTTCATGGCAGAGTAATAGAATTTTGAACAACTCAATTATAAATCAACTCTCCTCTTTGCTTGTTGGTAGTATCAATAGTATATATAATTAGATTGGGACAATTTAACCAGTTTTTACTGTATACCTGCTATAGGCAGGTTCTGGGGCTACAAAGGCAAATTTGTGTACAGAGCCTCAGCAAGCACGCAGCCTGACTGGGCAGATTGACACCATAGGCAACTATGATACTGTAGGAAAAGTGTTGTGCTACTACTGACTGGGACAAGGTATTCTGGATCCACAGGGAGGGAATAGTTCTGCTTTTGTGGAGGGGAAGGAGGGATACCAAGAAAGTCTTCAAAGAAGAGATGAGATTTAAGGATGGGTAGAATTTTTTTTTCTTTTTTTTGGCCTCATCGTGTAGCTTGTGCACTCTTAGTTCCCCGACCAGGAACTGAACCTGGGCCCTTGGCAGTGAGAGTGCGGAGTCCTAACCACTGGACTGCCAGGGAATTCTCAATGATGGGTAGAATTTTTAAATGCAGAAAGAGAGAAGAAAAGTATTCCAGTTAAGGGGATGACAAGAGCAAAGGTGCAGAGCTGTGAAAGTGACTAGTACATTTTAGAACTTTAAAGAGGACCACAATTACATACGCAAAAGACAGATCAAGATTTTTCATGTTAATACGGCTTGGTCATGATGCTTGTTCATTATGATTCTCCAATGACTAATCAATCATTTCTTCAACAGTTTTCATTTTGTAGTTCACAAGACCAAATTGTAATGGGGAGGAACTTCAGAAAGAAAAGGGAATGCAAAGAAGCAAATGGCTTGAACATGGAGGGCCTCACAGAGGTCATTTTGTTTCACCCTTTTGTGGTAGGCTCTGGTGAAGGGGCGCAAAAGACCCTGCCAAGCTTAGTGCCTGATTTCTGGATGCCTTCTCAGGACTCTTTGTCACCAACTGTAAAGGGTCTGATATCTTACCCGACTTGCAAGCTAGCACATTAGTGTGTCACAAGGCACTTTTGGATCAGAGACAAAGGCCTTTATTACTCATATGCAGCAGGCGACTTGAGCTTCATGTTCCTGTGCTCCCCTTACCTCTAGTCCCCTGAGGGTGGGCGATGCTGACATAGCTGAGGAACCCGAGCCCCATTAGGGACAGCAAGCAACCCTGCCCAGCCTTTGCCTTGGAGGAGACATTATCTTGTTATCCTGGACAGCAAGCACATTGGCCCTCTGCCCCTTAGGGAAGCCCTATCCCCATCTTCCCAGGCAGTTTGCCTTGGAACAAAAGCTCAGGAGGCATGCAGAGCACAAGACATCCAAGGAGAATTGTCTCCCAACAGACTCTTTGGGTCTCTTTTGTCCCTTTAGGAGAACTAAAAATAATAGCCACCATTCCAGCAATCTCCTTCAGAAGAAAGGGGCTCTGTACAATAGAACCCTGAGATGAAATATAATATCAAAGCAGTATTCCATGTGAGATAAGGATTAAAGTAAGAGATTGAGTTTTTCATCAGTCTGGAAGACCTCAGCCTCTGGCTGCCAGCTTTTCTCCTTAGCAGTGGAAGAGATGAAGTCTTCCAGGAAGTCCTCGGAGGCTCCAGTTGCTTCTTCCTGTGAAGAGGTGCAGCCAGCTGGATGACGGAGTTTCTACTTCAGCTAAATAATGCACTTGCCAGTACCTCTAGCTTGGTGACTCTAAAGGGAGATATTGGCAAGTCCAGTGTATAAATCCCAGTATGTACGTGAGGAAGATAAATCAGCCTCGTTTCTCGTAGGAAGGACCCAGACATGTCACCAAAAGGAAAGGCTTTTGCTCCTGGTTACTCCAACTCCGTGGCAGCTGCTGCAGAGGGGGCGATAACAAAAGCTGCAAGGGTAGCTGCCTCATTGGTTAGAAGACATTAAACCCTCAGGGAGGAAATTGGAAGATTGGACAGGTCAGATGGGAGGAAAGGTCCCCAGGTGCCAATTTGAACTTTGTTGTGTTCCAGATAGTGTCACTCCTCTCTCTTAACCTGAAGTCTGGGTAACTCAGGCTGTTTCCCCAGATACTCCTAGGAGCCTTCCTCCTCAGTTGGAATGAAAGGCTCCATGTTGGCAATGCTGAGGTATTGGAGAAGGTAGTTACAGAAAGGATGTGCTGTCCCTGGAGAGCATTATAGCTGCATTAAAGCACACATTCACCAAAGTTACAATCTCTGGTTCAACAGCACACCTTTCATTTTATATGTAAGGGGACAGGTCTGGGAAAGAAAACTTATTTATGTTAGTAGTATTTACGGAGGGACTAAGCATGAGGTCCATGTCTTTTTTTTTTTTTTTTTTACATCTTTATTGGAGTATAATTGCTTTACAATGGTGTGTTAGTTTCTGCTTTACAACAAAGTGAATCAGTCATACATATACATATGTTCCCATATCTCCTCCCTCTTGCATCTCCCTCCCTCCCACCCTCCCTATCCCACCCCTCCAGGTCACAAAGCACCGAGCTGATCTCCCTGTGCTATGTGGCTGCTTCCCACTAGCTATTTACCTTACGTTTGGTAGTGTATATATGTCCATGCCTCTTTCTCGCTTTGTCACAGCTTACCCTTCCCCCTCCCCATATCCTCAAGTCCATTCTCTAGTAGGTCTGTGTCTTTATTCCTGTCTTACCCCTAGGTTCTTCATGACATTTTTTTCTTAAATTCCATATATATGTGTTAGCATACGGTATTTGTGTTTCTCTTTCTGACTTACTTCACTCTGTATGACAGACTCTAGGTCTATCCACCTCATTACAAATAGCTCAATTTCGTTTCTTTTTATGGCTGAGTAATATTCCATTGTACACATGTGCCACATCTTCTTTATCCATTCATCTGATGATGGGCACTTAGGTTGTTTCCATGTCCTGGCTATTGTAAATAGAGCTGCAGTGAACATTTTGGTACATGAGTCTTTTTGAATTTTGGTTTTCTCAGGGTATATGCCCAGTAGTGGGATTGCTGGGTCATATGGTAGTTCTATTTGTAGTTTTTTAAGGAACCTCCATACTGTTCTCCATAGTGGCTGAACCAATTCACATTCCCACCAGCAGTGCAAGAGTGTTCCCTTTTCTCCACACCCTCTCCAGCATTTATTGTTTCCAGATTTTTTGATGATGGCCATTCTGACTGGTGTGAGATGATATCTCATTGTAGTTTTGATTTGCATTTCTCTAATGATTAGTGATGTTGAGCATTCTTTCATGTGTTTGCTGGCAGTCTGTATATCTTCTTTGGAGAAATGTGTATTTAGGTCTTCTGCCCATTTTTGGATTGGGTTGTTTGTTTTTTTGTTATTGAGCTGCATGAGCTGCTTATAAATTTTGGAGATTAATCCTTTGTCAGTTGCTTCATTGGCAAAGGCCCTCTTCCTCCCACCCTCTCCACTTACTGTTCAAGGATGTAGTTTTTGCTTCTTGATATAAACTTAGTAGAGAGAGTAGACAATCAATTGGGGAAACTGTGGGGTCAGTTTTGGGTCTGAGTTTGGATTTATTGTGCATCATAAACTCTTGGAATCTAATTTAATTTCAGAGGTTATGTTCAGTTTTCCAGAGACTCCTACATATTTACTTGTGTGAATCTAGCCCTCCTTCTGCTTATTTCTTACTTGACCATTGAACCTGATGTAAGCTTTTGTTGACTGGCCCTTTTGCCAGAACTTTGCTGTCAGCAATCTTCCAAAATAGATCCTGCTGCATACCTAAGCTGGTCCTCCTCCAACAGGATGGGTGTGCTCAGCTCATTTTGATATGCACATGGGGTACATTAGTTAAGATGAAAAGAGTATGCTTGTTGAATCGGGCGGAAGCATAATCAGACTCCCAAGTGAACAATTTAGAATGCAAATATCACAAATTGATGAATTTAATTTGAGTGGAAGAAGCAGGGAAAAGCAAATGTTTTATTTGGGTAAGTCATGTTAAGACAAACTTAGTCAATTATTGTCTTTGAATGGACTAAACTTTTCTGTATTTGTTTACATAGGTCTTTATCACCAGTACCTAGAAATTCTGAACACTACAAGCAAAGACCTGAGCATTATGGCTATGAATATAGGAAGGATCCAAAAAGACCTGTCACTTGGAGAATGGACAATGAGAAACATGGACAGAGTAAACCAAGGATTCCTTCTCGTGAAACTCTACATTACCGATCTTATGAACATAGATCATCTTCCCCAAACATAAGAAGAAACTCTTTAGAAAATTTTTATACTTATAAGCCTCCCCAAGTATATTTACCAGGAAGAGGGGATGATAGTAACAGAAGATCTCAGTATATGCCCAAATACTCAGAAAGTGTACTCTACAAGGAGCACCAGAGGAATTGTTATCCCCAGAAAGTGCAAGGAAGGTATTTTCCTGATGACCACAGAGTTAGAGGAAGTGGAAAAGGAGGGAAACCACCTCTGAGGTCAATAGCAGATTCTTTTAGATTCGAAGGACAGTGGCATGAAGATGAATTGAGGCACCAGAGGATACAAGACGAAAAATATTCTCAGTCACTTAGAAGAGGCTCTGAAGATTTTGAGAAAAGGAGCTGTTTTCAGACGAGGTATAGGATAACATTAAACCTGGGTAATTTGGTATAAAGACTCAAGTAAAAAAAGTCTCTTTACTTTGTGGTTGAAGATAACCACCTTGAAAAGCTTTTGTCTAAAAAGATTAAAAGCATTGTAATGTAGTTTTGGTCCACTGGTAGTAGTGAAGTGTTTATTTTTAGAGTGAATCATGTTGATGGCTAGAATATTAAAAAAAAATGATGCTATTTTCCTAAGTGCCTTGTGCATCTATGAGTTGGCTTCAGGGATTATAGGTTAACTTGCCACTGTGCTCTGCATTTAAAGCCATATTGCCCAACATTCCACACACATAAATTCTCACTTCTCTCTAGTGCAAGTGTAAACTGCTTTATGTCAACACAGGTATCCTGAGGATCGTGATTTCAGAAAATATGGACACACATCAAAAAGACCTCAAGACGTGGAGAGGTATGAAAACAGAGAGCCTCCCAGGAGCCCGCAGTGGAAGTCCAGGCATTTTCTCCCTTCTTACCAAGAGAAGAAAGATCAATGGAACCTTGGACCCCAAACTCTTCGATATGCTCCGAGGGAATTCCCAGAGACCAGTTCAGCAGCCAAGGTATCCTGTGACTATCGCCACAAACATCGTAAGACCTCAGATGGGGACCAGGACTTTTATGATGGAAGAACTCAGAAGTACTCTAAGGAGGAAGATAGAAAATTCGGTTCTCAAAAAGGCCCTGTAAATAGAGAGTCCGATTGCTTTAATGCTGGAAGAGGGAGAGAGACTGAAGGTGGGCAAGTCAAAGAGCCTTTTAAGCCATCTAAGAAAGACTGCACTACCTGCACTCATTCAGATAAAAGCGACGTTGGTTTGAGACCCTGTAATGACAAACGGAAGGACAAAATAAAGAAAGAAGGGGCTGGCAGAAAAGAGAGCAACTCTTCCCATAACCGACTTGATAAGAGTAAAAAACTTTCTGACTCGAAACCTTCATCTTCCGTTCTTCGGAAGAAATCACTTACAGTTAAAGTAGATGTGAAGAAAACATCCAGGTATTATCTTTGTTTTTTTCTATAACTGTTTCTGCCACCTTTATTTGAACCTTTGAAAATAGAATTAATGATGTGTTTAGAGTTCGAGCTGGGGGGCGGGGATTGCCTGGATTTTTCAAAAAAGCCCTCTAATGGGGATGAATCCCATGATTAGTAACATGGGGTGACGTCATGTCTGTTCGTTTCCACGTTTGTATCTCAAGATGCTTTTTGGGTGAAGGGCATTCTATGGAGTTGTTCCTCTTCATGAATTTACATGTTTTTATGCTGCCAGATTTTCTATATCCACGGATAGGCTGGGTGGTGCTCAAGGAGACCCGTTCCTTGCTTAGTTTCTCAGAGCCTGTTGCCTGAAATTCAGAGAATTTTTGACCTGGAAGGGACCTTAGCAGACCCTGATTTTATAGAGGAAGAGATTGAGGCAGTGAGAGATGAAGTGACTTATCTAAGTCCGTGCCTGGGGCTCAAATTCACATGTCCCCTTGTGACTCAAGGAGGTGGATGACTTAATGTGGTTCTTGCTGCCGTCTGAAAAGGAGTGGTGCTCAACCGACTAGCTTCTCCTAGGTAGAGGCAATTAGGCTAGAGTCTAGAAAGAGGCCTATTTATAAGACATTTGGTTTAGCTCTTGATTGTTTAACAAAAATGACTACTTTTGTAATAAGTGGTATTCTCCTGCAGTGGATTGCATGCTTTTTTCTATTATGAATATTACCTCTTTATGGATTCTGAGAATAATAAGGCACTGACACTTGGATGTGTCAGCTAAGTCTTTTTGTTACCTTAATACACTACCAGTATGTGAATTAAAAAGTGAAGGACCATGTTGATTTGGTGTATTTATGTTCACCATTGACTCATATCTGTATTTGAATCAAAAACTAGAGGGAACAAAATGTGATGGTGAGGGAGGTAAACCCACAGTCTTTTTTTTTAAACAGAATATATTTTGCTTCTTTCCTTAAAGTTAGATATGGCAGTCCCCCTCCCTGATATTTTTCTTACATTCATTGTACTTGCAACAAATATTTTAAAATATACATATGTATATTTATATGTACACAGAAAGAATTTATAAATATGATTATATTAAAGAAAGTCGGACAAATAGAAGGGCGGGGGAAATCACCCATAATCCTACTATCCTAGGACAATTTTATTAATATTTTAGTACAGCTCCTTTTTTTTTTTTTTGCGGTACGCGGGCCTCTCACTGTTGTGGCCTCTCCCGTTGCGGAGCACAGTCTCCGGACGCGCAGGCTCAGCGGCCATGGCTCACGGGCCCAGCTGCTCCGCGGCGTGTGGGATCTTCCCAGACTGGGGCACGTACCCGTGTCCCCTGCATCGGCAGGCGGACTCTCAACCACTGCGCCACCAGGAAAGCCCTACAGCTCCTTTTGTTGTTTTTCTATGTATACCTGGTTGTCATAATGTTGTATTAATAATTTTGTATTCTATTTCATATAATATGTCTTAAGTCATTTTGTGCTATTATATTTCCTATTAGTTCTTAGTCTTAAGAGCACAAAAGCTGCTGTAAGCATCAAGTTTAAGGATGTTACCTTAAGCTTTTTTTCTTTCCAACATTATATTATGAAAATGTTCAAACATACAGAAAAGTTGAAAGAATTGTACAGTCAATACCTATATACCCACCACCTAGAGTCTACAGTTAACATTTTACTTCTGTAATCACATATCTGTTCATCTATCATTCCATCTTATTTTTTTGCTGCATTTCAAAGTGAAATGCAGATATGAGTACATTCCCCTTTAAATATTTCAGTATTTAATATTTGTTTACAGTTTTTTTCCTTTTGAGGTAAAATTACGTACAATCAAATCACAAAAATCTTGAATTTTTAAACAAAAGTAAAAAAATTTAAAAATCTTGAATTTTTCAATATTTAATAAAGTGTTTTATACTTAAATTAGAATTAATAAATTGGCTGTAACATTTTTAAAGAATGCTAGAAGTACCAATTTTGAAGGATTTTATTTTAGTAGACCTCATTAGAGATGCTAAACACTGTTAATTTTATAATTTGATATTGAGAAATAGAAGCTTGATCTTCATCATGTGTCACCAAAATGAGCTTCCTAAAATTGAGGCTGCTGTAACTTTTGTTTTAAATTTATAAACTGGGGCTTCCCTGGTGGCACAGTGGTTGAGAGTCTGCCTGCTGATGCAGGGGACATGGGTCTGTGCCCCGGTCCGGGAAGATCCCACATGCCGCGGAGCGAGCGGCTGGGCCCATGAGCCATGGCCGCTGAGCCTGCGCGTCCGGAGCCTGTGCTCCGCAACGGGAGAGGCCACAGCAGTGAGAGGCCCGCGTACCACAAAATAAATAAATAAATAAATAAATAAATTTATAAACTGTCCTTTTATGAATTTCATGACCCATTAGTGGGGCCTGTCAGTACGTGTTTGAATTACCTGTCAAGGACCTGTAGAACGGCTTGTGTAATAAAGAGCTTCACTGTAAGTCCTTTCTATTCAAAGACTTGAAGAATAAATAATTTAATAAATATATGCACCTTTTCAGTATGGCAATGCATCATAGTCAACAAAAATCTTTCTCTCTGATTATAATCATTAATTGATGAATGAGTTGTGGAAGAATTTTGTGGGGTTGGATTTAGTTATATGTGGACTGATGAAGTGTCCATAAAACAAAGGTAGTTAATACCCTCAATAGAGCCATGTTCTCAACTGCTAACATAAATTAGGTTTTCCTCTGCTTAACAAGATTAAAATAATCATAGAGTGCAGAGAGGTTATTTGTTGGTTAAAATCTAGAGAGGTTTATGCACTTTTTTGGAAACACTAAGATGGTTCATTTTATGCATTTGTTTACTTTCTTAGCTTTGGTCAAGTATTGATATATGTTCTTCCAGTTATTAATGCAGTTGAAAACGTACGTTTATCACCTAGTGGTTTTTCTAGATTCTAATTTGTATCTAGAATAGCAGTAGGCAGACACAAAGCCGATATTCTAGTGACCTACTTTGTCAGAAACTGCGTTATCAGAGGTAGAAGTTACACAAGAGTCATAATTATATATTTTAGAATGAAATTAGGGAGTCACAATATGAAAATCTGTACTAAGGTTGTTATGAACCCCAAACACTCACTGTTGTATACATCTGGAAGTCTTGGGGCAGGTGAAGGGAGTTTTGGTTTAATGTTGGGTGGAGTAGGTGAGAGACTGAACCTTGGTCAGGCTAGGAAGGAGGTGAGAGGGAGGAGGAGAGCCTGCCAGTCTCCGGAGAAGAGTAAGCTGGGGCAGGTGGACCTGGACCGAGGCTCCTTTGACTTCTCAGGTGCTGGGACTAGGCATCTAGGATGAGAAGGTTGGCTAGTGAAGTTGATGTTAGACTGAGTGCCTCAGCCACATTTGCATTTAATCCTTTATTTCTCACTGAAGAGATATAGAGAGGGCCTCCCTACCCCCCACCCGGTCTTTCCCCATACTGAAAGGGGGATGAGGCGGGTGATGAGCCCCAGAAGACACTGGAGCCCACATGCTCTGAGGAAACAGCTGCTGCCTAGGCTGCAGAAGAGTGAAAAACCACAGCGAGCATTGAAGGAAGGTAGCCTAATCACACAAGTTTACCTTTGATGGGCATTTGGCTGGAGGCAAAATAAGCTGTGGGTGGAGATATTTTTGTGATACACATACCTGCTACCTTGCTGTTATGTATCACAAAAAAACTAAGGGTTTTTTCCCCCTAATATTTCTCATATACATTTTCGAAAATCAAAAATTGAAAGAAGTTTCCCTTTCATTCCTATGTTTCACCCTAGCTTCTCTTAGTGTCTCTTAGGGGTCCTAGTATAGGGAGATAAACATTCTGTTTGATGTTGGGATGCATAGGTTTTTGTTTTCCAGTGGGTCACTGAGCAGCTCTGTGACATTGGGCAGGTCACCTGGCAATGACTTTGGGGCCCAAATTAACCGGTAGTTCTTCCTGGCTCTGCGAGTCTGCTTCAATTGGTCATATGTTGATAACTGTTGAAGCTGGCTTGACAGGTTCATCATAGGATCCTCTGAACTTTTGTATATATTTGAGATTTTCTATTATAAAAAATGAAAAATTTTAAATTGGTCTAAACTAAGTAAAAAATTTTAAAGTAAGCTAAGAAAGTTAAAAAACAAAATTAAATTGGCCTCACAATTTTAAGTCTGTCATCTTTTTAGCTGAAACTCACCACTTCATATTGTCCAAGTCATTTTCCATTTTATCATGTATTCCTTCAGCGGGTATTTTTTGAGGACCTACCCTGTGAGACAATCTGTTAGGGTGCCCGGGGACTATGGATCCACATAGGATTAGGTTTCTTCTCCTCTGGTCTGATAGACCATGGGATGACGTTGGTAATACCACGGCACAGTGGAGTGAATGTGTGAGGTGGTGTGCGACTCCACCATCCAAAGAATTGAGATTTACAGCTGCTAGGGTTCTTCATGATGATGTTTCAGGCTCTGAAGATAAATCCAGAAGAGAGCCCTGAGATATGTCTTAAATAGCAGCACCACAAGA
The DNA here is from genome assembly GCF_949987515.2 of Delphinus delphis. Classification (NCBI taxonomy): domain Eukaryota; kingdom Metazoa; phylum Chordata; class Mammalia; order Artiodactyla; family Delphinidae; genus Delphinus; species Delphinus delphis. The sequence continues at coordinate 109,537,356 of NC_082704.1, forward strand.
AAAAAATAATACCTCTTCATATAACAAAAATCAATCAGATGGATACATTTTGGGGTGTGGGTGTACACGTGTATGTATTTACTTATTTATTTACGTCACTAACAGCCATATATCCAAAACCGCTCCACGGTTATGAGGGGCTTACAGATATTCTTTAAAAAATTAAACTCCTCTAACAAGATGGTTTTGAGTGCCTATTTTTAACTTCTCAGAGGAAAAGCTTCCATCTGACTTTTCATGCTCGCTGCTCTCAAACCAGACCTGTCGAGACGACTCCCTGCCAAGGCAGAAACATGGAGGAGTGATTATGCCGCAGGTTGATGCCACTGATGTGGTTTCCTTGACTCATCAGAAAGACTTTCATTAGAAGGCCCATATCCTTTCTCTCCTCCTAATTCGCTCCAAGCTTCTCACTGTGTATCTGATAACTAGTAAGAGACATTTAGTGAAATGTCTAGAAGCTAGAATGCTAGAAGCTAGAATGGCCCTGTAACAACCTCCACTAACAAAAGAATTACAAATGCTCTCTGTTTAAAGGGGTTTAATGGTACAAAAAGCGTGTTCCATACCCAAAAAACAGCTTTAAAATTTTTTTTACAGGAGAAAAATAAGATGTTTAAATGGAACTATAAAAATGATCTATCTATAAGGGGAAACCAGTTGATAATGGTTTTTATTGCAGTCTCAGTTTCTCCCAAGACGAAACCAGCTGATAAAGGCTTCTAATTTTTCACCAGATAATTAGTAAAATTTACTTCTAATTTTTTATTACTGGCCTAACTCTCATCCCCACTCCAAGTCCAACTCTCAGTTCATAGGAGTGCTGTGGTATACTCTGAAGCTACACTTAATTCCTGAAATTTTAGTGTTTAAACTTGTTATCAGTTAAAAAATGTGCTCTAGAGACACCCCACAACAATATTTTTAATAAAAAAATATCAGTGATCATCCTTCGAGAAAATACACATGAAAATAGTATAACCTGAAATTTAGTCTTTTAAAAATAATTATACTTTTGCTATAAGGAAAAGTTTCTAGAAACTTTAGAATGCAAAATGTTCTAGGTATTTCCATTTATAAATTTAATCACCTCTTTGTTCATATTTTCCTTTTTATATTTCCCATGACATTACTGATCAACAAGTTAACAGTTTCACAAAATACCCCCAATACAATAGTTAAGCTGAAAAGATCAAATGTTCTCACTTGAGATGCATTTTAGACAGTTTTAAAAATTAAAATATAGCCAACACCTGTATTCTAATACTACATCTACTTCCGGTCTGATTAAATCTTCCAGGTTCTCTGTTCCCTCCCACCACTCCACCCCAGTTTTCCTTCTCTGTTTAAGGATATTTCCCCTGACATTCACTTGAGTGTTGTGCATAATAACTAAGAAAACATTAAAAAGCTACATTAAACCTTAATTTCCTCTTCTACACATTAAAATCCATCCACAAAACCAACTGCTTGGCAAAACAACAGTAACAAAAACCCAACCACCAAAACTAATGGATAATCCCCTGCCCTCTGGAAGCTTATAATAGATAACAAAATCTGTATGACACATGTAAAGTTTTCCTTTCTCGGTTTTCTTCCAACTAATAACTATCACAAAGCACTTTCCGAGTCATTAGTTTGCTCATGTCTTCCTAAGAACACATGTAGAATTTTTGGAGTTGAGGTAAAAGGATTAGGGAGACTGACACTCCCTTAATTCAGCATCTCATTACTTTTTTCACGAAAGTCCCCTAACTGGCCTTGTCAACCGCAACACCCTTCCAAGACACCTGATAGAAGGCAGTCCTCTGGCGGCCAGAACTGAGCCTCCCACCCTCTCCCATCAGCTAATCCTGTCACATCAGGCTGGCAGTGTGGCGTCTTACCTTCACACCTCCTGCCCTCCTACCTTTCCCCAGACTGCTCAGATCACACAGCTCAAAGTTCCTAGGTGTGTTTTCTGCCTTTGTTAACCTATAAACGTAAAACGTCTTTCATCTCATCTCCACATGTCTAAAACACACCAACCTTCAAAGCCTAGCTCACACGTCAACTCCTGAAACTTGTGTTTCGGGAAGAGCCAAAAGCTATTCAGAGTTAAATGCAGAGGAGTAAGATGGGTATAAGCTGGTTAGTGCCATTTTGGGTCCAAAATGAGGAATAAATATAAATAATGAGGCATTTTCTTCTGTGACGCATAAACTGCCTCCAGATGAAGAATATGAGTAGTTTTAAGCAGGAGTAGCATTATTGGAATAAAGTAAACTTTCCCACTAAGACATTTGGAAGGATTATGTTCATAGGAATGCTTAACCTCTGGGATGAAAAGCAAAACAACCAAGACATCCATTGTCTCGATATCATGACACCTCCCCATAGAGCTATTGCAAAGATTAAATGAGATAATGTTTGTAAGCTCTGAGCCCCTTTGTTTGGCATGAATAATTGTTAGTTATATGTCATAATCATGGCTTTATAATGGTACTTAAAGGTCAGGAAAGCTCTTAATGAAAGTTGTAAAGATTCAGAAAGCATTAAAATGGTAAGATGGTTGGGGTTACATAATAAATGGTAGTATTTCTTTAAGGATATATTTAGGGTAAACACTGTCATTGCTCCTAATGATCATAACTGTGATAACAACTAAGACTATTTTCTGAGAGTTCAGTGAGACTTTGTAAGTGATTAAATTAATCTCAACAGAATTTGATTTCAAAATACTATTCTCAGCTTCTCATTACTGACATGGAGCTTTAAGGACTTTTATGAAGTCAGAGACGTTATTATGTTTGATATCAGCTTTTAAAGTATGGTAGTATTTCAAGATAGTGTAAGCTTGCTGGCTTTACAATTTTATGGACATTTGGGAGTAGAAAATAATGATTACTTTTTGCATATTGAGTGTCTTCAATGCCTTGCTGTATTTTTTGAAGTAAAAATTGTTTAGCTTAGAACTTTGAGGATTTTATTATTAAAGTGGCAAATATTTAATGATCTCTGATTTGAAAAGGAGAACTCAAAACCGTGTACCTATAGCTATTTTCTCCTACTCATTATTGTACATGTTTTATGGCATACAATTTAGTGCCTTAATTATAAGAAAAGATAGACATCTTTTTAGTTTTATAGCTATCTTGATTAACTTTTAAAGTTATTTTCTCAGTAAAATAGTCTCAAATTTAGTTAAACATTTACAAATTATTCTAGGGTTGCTTCTAGCTATTCCACAGAGAGACAGATGTCACATGATTTGGTTGCTGTTGGCAGGAAAAGTGAAAACTTTCATCCAGTGTTTGAACATCTTGACTCAACTCAGAATACTGAAAACAAACCTACAGGAGAATTTGCTCAGGAAATCATAACTATAATCCATCAAGTTAAAGGTTGGTATATTTCACACATACATTAGGGATAACACAAAAATAATGTACTGACTTTTCACGAGACATAGGTAAATATCTGTGATATTGTAGTAGTAATTAATATTTCATTATAAGTTAGATCATTAATTAGGAAATCTGGTGAAGAGAGTAGCACGTATTAATTCAAGCCTAGTTGTTCTTTATATGTAGTTCCAATAACTTGATGCTTCAACTCATAGTAGATTACAAATTGAAAGTTATAAAGGAAGAGGTTGGCTACTGCAAAAGACAGGTGTACTGAGAGCAGAAAGAAACAATAACTGATAACTGAATAGGAAGGAGGAAATAACAAAAACCAGATATGAAACTCAAGAAACTCAAGAAATTTGGAAGTATAGGTCATTTGGTCGTATTCTTAAAGCCCCTGAGGGCATTACTGGGACTTTGTGCCATAAGGGTGATGCTAAGCGATCAATAGAAGATTCCAGTTTGATTTGTTATACACGATGACATCAGGACATTGCATAATAAATACTTCAAAGGTTTACATTGAGCTGTTGTGTTTTGCTTTTGCTTCTGGCCAGTTTCCATTAATTGGATAATTTAGTCATGTAAAATAACTTTCCTTATTGATGCTGCATAAATAAGGCAGTTGTGGGTATTATAAACTGGGGTCTTTCGAGAATTTCAAAATTTATAATTTTATATTTCTTACTAGATAACTGTGTTAATCTTTTTTACCTTCATAAAACATATTTTGCAAATGAATTATTTTCTTTGCAGCCCTCAAACTAAGGCACATATTTACTTTAAAGCATGCAGTTTGAAACAGTTCACCTTCTCAATTCCAGCCCCTCTTACCCAAAAGAAGTGTGATTCTTGGCAGACAGGGAGCTGGTATTGTAGAAAAATTCAGGAGATCGTCCCGGAACAGGAACAGTAAGTTAGGGAAAAGGATTGCTTTAGCATTCTCATGGGTCAAGTGTATTATCTTTCTCTTTATTCTGTTAAAAGCTTGTAGCATAGCCGCTTTCAGAATGTCTTCATGAACTTCAGTTAATGTTAAAGTAAAATGGCATTAGGAGGCCTTCTGTGATATGTAAACATAACATTTAACATTTGTTCAGAATTGTTTTGATGTTTCAGGGTTGTTTTTGGAGTTATTTTTTACTCTAGGTGAAGAGTAGAGCTGTATACCAGCTTTACTTCCCAGATGTAGGAAGATCTTACCTAGGAGAAGAAAGGTCCTGTCCTCTCTTTGAGAGAGCCACTGTCTTTTCCCCCTGGCAAGTAAGCAGACATGTTAAATAGGAACAGAATCTTTGGGTTCATAAATCCGTTTACTGTTGCTTGGGCTTGGGAAAGTGTGTGAGCACTACAAATTAGTCTGTGGAATAAGCTTAGGTCCCATATGTTTTCAAGAGAAAACAGGTTGGATGTTTTTTAATAGTCCCTTCTTCCTGTGCTTATTATATATAATCTTTTAAGTGGAATCAGTTTTACATTGAGATAAAACTTTTTTTTCCCTTTTGCAGCAGATTATTTTCCATCACTTGGAATTACTCTACATGAGCGTTTCTCAAAAATGCAAGTTACACAAGCTGCAGATGTAAATGAATTTAAATTGAACTCAGATCCAGAAATTCACAGGTAATGAGTGATTATTGTATGCCCATTTAACTCATGGGAATGAGCCTCAGAACAGATTGTGGGAAGGTGCTGCCTGCCTCCTGGGCTTGTTGTAGACTCTAGAACTGCATTTCCTGCCTAAAAACAGGACTAACCCAAGCAGGTACTGGGCCAGTGCACTTTGATAGACTAGGTTATATTGAAGCCATGACTAGCATTGTTTAAATGTGTAGGACTTTGAAAATATTTACCTACCTAACTTTGATTCTGCTGTGTCTATAGTAATTGCCTACTGAAGTTATCACTGGAAGATGAAAGACAGTTGTCGAGCCATTGAAATCATGGGTTGCTTCATGTGGTCAGAAATGGCTGTTCTGAGGGCAGCCGGATGAAAACCTATGTCTTCTTCTGCTGGCACCTGTCCAAACAGGTGGTGCGCCCTGTCTTGTGAGCTGAGTTGAATCAATGTTAGAATGCGGTAGATCACCGGAGCCAAGTTTAAGGTTACACAGACTAGTGATTTGAGAACCACTGAGGCGTCACTGTGATGTTGTTTACAGGATATGTATGTCCTGGGAGACTGCCATATAGGTGAAAAACTACCTGGTAGCAGATTTCTTTTTCTTCCTCCAAGACACACCAGCGTTATTTCAAAATCCATTCTGTAATAATGGAGTCAAGATTTCAGTGTATAACATAATTATTTAATTGTAATATGCCTTTATTATTTTAGGAGAATAGATATGTCTTTGGCCGAGCTTCAGAGTAAACAAACTATGGTATATGATTCAGAACAGGTAAGTGAATATAATTTTTGATGAGAGATTACCTTATTGTTGGTATACTAATGGGAAACGGAACTGGTCATTGGGAGTAAAAAAAGGTAGTTAAAGTGGGTGAGGAAGAATGATGGAGACCCAGGAATCTGAAATTTACAAAGCTCTCCAAGTGACTCTAGTTATCAAAAGATTGCAGAGAGAACACTGGCAAAAGACAAAAATATGCCCTAAGAGAGACAATCCCTAAGGGTAACAGCTTTGTAAAATTGACATAAAATTGTAGTGTTTAATGTTCATTCTAAAACTTCACACTGTAAAGCTTGCAGAAAGTATGTTTGATACCTGTTTTTTCCAAAGCAGTCATGTGGGATATATTTTTAAGTTGTATGTAGAATGAATGCAAAGGAACTTAGTTTCATTTGACACTGCTCTTCTGTTTACTGAAGATTGTGTGAAACATTCTATGGAATATGAACTAGAAAAATAATGGAAATAATACTGAATTTTTACGCGGGCCTCTCACTGTTGTGGCCTCTCCCATTGCGGAGCACAGGCTCCGGACGCGCAGGCTCAGCGGGCATGGCTCACGGGCCTAGCCGCTCCGTGGCACATGGGATCTTCCCGGACCAGGGCACGAACCCGCGTCCCCTGCACTGGCAGGCGGACTCTCAACCACTGCGCCACCAGGGAAGCCCCTGAATTTTTTTAATTGTTCCCACCCATAACACCTCCCTCCCCGCCATTTCTTTGCTAATTAGAAAAACTATCTTAACTAGCCCAGGGGGAAGAAAACTGGCTCTTGTTTTAGAAGAAATATATCAAGTTCTAAAAGAACTGCTAATTTATTCATTGCGAGTGAAGAGTTTTTATAGAGGAGAGATTTTAATACATTTGTGATAGAATATATAAATAATATTTTCACTTGTGAATGGTTACAGTTTTATTGTACTTATGGAGATAGGTTAGTTTATTGAATAAATGATACTTTCAGAAAATTTCTGCTCATCAAAGTACTATAATAAACTTATAGGAAATTTGAGGATTTAAAAAAAATCACCCCTAATTCAACCACTTAAGACAAAATCTTATTTGATCATCTTTCCTTGCAGTCTTATGTCTAGCGCTTTAACATACACTACCACAGTACATGTAGTTTTGGATGCTTTATCTTTTTACTTAAACTATAGTAACATTCCTTTTATGTAAAATCTCTGAACTCCCAATGACCTTTTTATAATTGAGGCTTTGTAAGTTTTAATTAACTATTCAGTAAGTGTTTTTCCATGGTTACTTCCACATAGTCTACATTATCATAATTTAAATGCTTGTACATTACTCCTATGACTTAAATTTACCATAAAATTATTCTTCCCTTCTCCTTTAAATTTTTTTTCACACTTAAGTTACTTTCATTTTATGGTTATTTTTAAAATATAATATTTTGAATATACTTGGGTAGATAGACGTTTCTTTGGTATAGAATCCCAGAAGTGGGATTCTTGGTTCAGTGTTATGAACTTTTCTGACTCTGTATTGTCAATTGTGTCTCAAAATATTTTTATCAGTTTACACTAGCATGAGCAGGATGAGTACAAGGTAACTTATTTAGGACTTTTACTTAAGGTTCTTGTTCGATATGGTCTTTGTGCAACTAACAGTAATGTGAATGGTTTGTCTTCTGTCAAAATTCCTCAGACTCTGGTCAAAATAATAGATCCAAATGACCTACGACATGACATTGAAAGAAGGAGAAAAGAACGGTTACAGAATGAAGATGAGCACATTTTTCACATAGCTAGTGCTGCAGAGAGGTAATCAGTAGATGAAAAACATCCTGTTATCAGACAGCTTTTGGTTTTAGCATATTTTCCAATTTTCTGTGTGTGATGGTAATTTTCACTTTAGTGTAGGAATTTAATTCCTCAAATCCATTTTACATGTTTAAGTGAAATCTGTTAAAATGTTTCAAAGTTATTCAGTGGTCATCATATGCTATTTCATTGAAACAATAAAAATTATGGGGTAGGTGAGTATTTGATGTCTTTGTAATCTAGAGAGAAGTGTAGTAGCTTTTTTAATATTAGCAGGAGCCAAGACCAGCAAATTTATGGACTGTTTGGCTCGAGCTGATTGAAACTCTGACACATTCTACCCTTTAGATTCTGGTAGTCTTTGAATGTTGCAAAATTTCCTGAGGTCAGTGCCGTCCTCTTTCAGAACTCTTTGTGGATGTCTGTCCGTGAAACAGAGGCAGGTGTAGTAGAAAATGCAGAATAGACCTGAGTTTGAATCCTACTTCTGCCAGTTTACAAGCTGTTTGCTCTTGGGCAAACTTGCCTAGTTTCTGGAGCCTTTTCCTCTATAAAATGAGAATAACCAATTTACGTTGGACAGGTTATAAATATTAAATGAACTGGCACATGTGAAGTACTTATGCCATGAGTGGCAAATTGATTGTCAGTAGATCCTTGTTTTTCTTCCCCAACGCTGTACCTCTTTTTAGGGGCTCTGAGTATTCTAGATTGGTCCCAGTTTATCCCTAGTCCTGAGAACTATGTAGAACTCATGGCAACTCTGGGACCTCATATGATTATGAGATATAATTTAATGGGAAAAAATTTCCAGTTCACTCAAGGGTCCTCAAACTATTTGGATCTCCCAGAAGGTGGGAATGTATGAATAGAAAGGACCAGTGCTAATTCTCTTTCCATAGTCCTTAGTTTCAAAAATTAAAATACTTGACTAGACTTATAAGTCATGTCTATGGCTAACTAGGTCAAGATACGTGGAGCTTGTTTAAAACTGGACTTGATACTGACAATAAGTTTGGGACTAATTAAAAGATAGCAAAACTGTGTGCTGAGGCATATGAAACAATTGAAAATAGTTAAAATCTTGTCCCTTGGTGGGTGAGTCTCCAGTTTCCTAATATGACACGGCATGACTGTGCTCTTTAGTGACACAAGCTCTCAGTCATGCTTTTCTTGACTACTCAGCAAGTGTGAGAAACTCAGTGTACCAAGAAAAAGGTTTTTTAAAACAGATTTAAGATAATCAACAAATTATAAAGACCATGTATGGCCTCAGAATATATCTTTACCCTTTGAGGTGATGAAGAGCTTGAGCAATGGAGTTAACACCTGAGTTCAACTCCTGGCTCTGTAGATACCTAGCTATGTGACTGACCTTGGGCAAGTTACTTAATCTCTGTTTCCTCAGCGTAAAATAGAGATAAGAATTATACTTACCTCACGGTAGTGGTGAAAATTAAGTAAAGTGATGCATGTAAGCTACAGAGAAGTTGGTCAGCATTAAGTATTATTAATGTTAGCTTTGAGGGTGGCGTTGTAGGGTGCAAAAATGTCTTCCTGCAAGGTGTCTTTTTCTGGATCTGTTGAACTGTTTTATTCGTATTGGATGGCTGGTGTGGCATGGTGGAGCTATGAAGTGTTTTTCTTTAATTCAGATATTACTGACCATAAAATTCACCTTTTGAAAGTGAAGAATTCAGTAGTTTTTAGTATAATCACAAAGTTGTGCAACTATCACCACTATCTAATTTCGAAACATTTTCATCACCCCCAAAAGAAACCCTGTACAATTAGTTGTCACTCCCTATTTCTCCGTCCTCCCAGCCCCTGACAGCCACTAATCTACTTTCTGTCTGTATGGATTTGCCTATTCTTGACATATAATTGCAATCATATAACAGGTGGCCTTTTGTGACGGGCTTCTTTCACGTATTATGTTTTTTACGTTGCCCCATGTTGTAGCATGAATATTTCTTTTATGGCTGAATAACTTTCCACTGTGTGGATACACCACATTTTGTTTATCCATTCACCGGTTGATGGATATTTGGGCTATTTCCACCCTTTGGCTATTGTGAATAATGGTGCTGTGAATATTTGTATGCAATTTTTTGTGTGGATATATTTTTCACTTTTCTTCTGTATATACCTAGGATTGGAATTGCTGGTTCATATGATAACTATGTTTAACTTATTGATGAGCTGCCAGGCTATTTCCACAGTGGGTGCACCATTTTACATTCCCACCAGCAGTGTATGAAGGTTCCATTTTTAACACATCCTCACCAGAAGTTGTTATTGTTTATCCTTTTAAAAAAATAATATGGAAGCTTTAATCTCTCACTTTATCCTAATTCAGTTTCCTTGTTAACATAAGAAAAATATTTTATCCTTTTATCTTAAAAATTCAATTTATCAAAATTGACCTCATTAATATTTTTGCATAAACCTTTTAAATCAAGTCAGTGTATAGATTTCCATAGAAATACAGAAGAAGTGAAATACAAGGAAATTATAAATCATAGGATGTAGCTCTTTCCCTTCTGTGTGATTTTTTTTTTCCCCCTTAAAAGTTGTATGCAGACTCTGTGTCTATGTTGGCTCACCATTGTATTCCTACTGCCTTGGGCTCAATTCATCTTTGTTGAATGAATGAAGACTTCCCAAAGGTGTAGACAGGACAGAAGATACTGAAATTGTAATGCATTTAGATCTTGATCACTTTTTATTCCCTGATACCTTAAAACCTTTCCCAAGCAAGTCTCACACCGGGGCATTCTGTCTTGTCTCTAAGACCCTGTTGTTCTCTATTTTTTCCCACTTCCGACCAGCCTCTTACCCTAAAGTCTCCGTGTCTCCTCCTGACACACCGTTTCTCCCTCTTGTCACCAGCATTACTAAGTTCCCTACACTGTCATTGAGGTGCTGTGTTATACGGGCGTGGTATGTGTGGGATAAAGCAGCTTCAAAATAGTATCAGTAGACTTCAAGAGGGCATCAAACTGCCTAGATTTTCTTTTTAGCTAGGCAAGTTATAGAAAACATCAGTTTTTATTTTTGCTGTTGTAACAATCTGTAATCTACTGAACTAGAGTTAACTTTATAAAGATCATTTATTCATCTATTCAACAAATATTTATATATTAATGTCTATGTTCTAGTCAGTGTTCTAAGCACTGACTTAGAACACTGAATTTGCACCATTTTAAGCATACAATTCATTGGCATTAAATACACTCACAGTGTTGTGCAACCATCACCACTACCCACGTCCAGAATTTTTCATCTTCTCAAACAGAAATTCAGTACCAGTTAAACAGTAACTCCCAACCCCCAGCCCCTGATGCCTCTATTCTTTCCATCGCTATGAATTTGCCTATTCTGAATACCTCATACATATATAAGTAGAATCATGCAATAATTTTCCTTTTCAGTCTGACTTATTTCACGTGGCATAATGTTTTCATCCATGTTGTATCATGTGTCAGTATTTCATTAAAATAATTTATTCCTTTATAAGGCTGAATAATATTCCATTGTATGGATACACCACATTTTGTTTATCCATTTTTGTGTTGATGGACATGTGGGTTGTTTCCATCTTTTGGCTATTATGAATAATGCTGTTATGAACACCGGTGTTGTCATTTTTTTGATTATAGCCATCCTAGTGGGTTTTAAGTAGTTTCTTGTAGTTTTGATTTGCATTTCCCTGATGACTAATGATATTGAGCATTTTTTCATGTGCTTTTTGTGTGTCTTCTTTGGAGAAATATCTATTCAAATCCTTTGCCAATTTTTAAATTGGATTATCATATTTTTATTATTGAGGTGTAAGGGTTCTTTATATATTCTGGGTACTACCCGTTCATCAGATATATGCTTTGCAAAGAGGACTTTTTAGAGTCTATTGTTTTGTTTATAGAAGTAGTACATGTTAATGGTGAACATTTGGAAAAATATAGTAAAGTATAAAAACAAAAATATAAGGCATTCTTAATTTCACCAGTCAGGGATGATTACTGTTAATATTTAGTACATTTCATATCATTTTTTTTTTCTGGCCATATATGTGGTTTTTTTGGTTTTTTTTTTTGGGGGGGGTGTACGCGGGCCTCTCACTGTTGTGGCCTCTCCCGTTGCGGAGCACAGTCTCCGGACGCGCAGCCTCAGCGGCCATGGTTCATGGGCCCAGCCGCTCTGCGGCATGTGGGATCTTCCCAGACCGGGGCACGAACCCGTGACCCCTGCATCGGCAGGCGGACTCTCAACCACTGCGCCACCAGGGAAGCCCTATATGTGTATATTTTAAACAAGTGAAATTATTCTCAGTATTTGACTTCGCCCCCTACTCTTTTGACTTACTACCATATCATGAACATTTTGACAGAATATGGGTTTTTTTAACATTTCAAAAAATCCCGAGTGGCTATTCCATGTCAGATTCTAGGGTCAGAGCTGGGACCACAGAACGAACCATCCGCAGTGCCTCCTGTGAAGGGATCGCACCTTGCTTGGTGAGAAGGTGCACCATTAGTTACAAACACTTGTGAAGACCCCAAAGTGCCACATGTGCACATAGCAGGGACACCTAGTCCACCTCAGAGGGGTCTGGGAAAGCCTTGGAACAGGTGCAAGTGGGGCTAAATCTTGAGGTTGATCTGAGTTGGAAGGAAATTACAGCAGAAGGCACCCAATGGGCCAGTGCGTAGAGGCAGGCGAGGTTGTGGTGTGTGCCGAGAGCCGCATGGAGGTGATGTTCCCGCAGCTCGGTGTGGGTGTTGCAGAGATTGGGATGGAGCAGCCGGCAAGGCTGCAAGGGCGTGCGCCGGAAGAGTCTTGGGGGTCAGTGAGGCGGAGTGTGGATTTTGTCCCCATGTCACTGGGGTCCTGTGGGAGGAGTGTAGCAGGGCCGAAGCCGTGAGCCGTTTGTTCGCCACAGAGCAGGAAGGGTCTGAGGACCACTGTGGGAGAGGTGGGATGTGACAGGGAGAGGACCCCCCAAGGGCTGTGGGAATGAGGCCCCGGGGTTAGAGGAGAAAGAAGCCCAAGGAAGGAGCTCCCTCCCAGGTAGGGCTGGCCAGGAATAGCCCTTGGCGGCCTCTGGGCCTCACTACAACAGGAGAGGGGAGCCAGCAGTATCAGAGGCCCCAGCTCTGCCAGTGAGCAGGCCTGAGCCACTCACTGGCCTCTTCCCTGGAGCTTTCACCACTGAGTCTCTTGGCAAGGGGGGCTGTCCCGTGCTGCCAAAGGTTCAAGAGCCGTGACTATCTTCCCTCAGGAAACATGTGTTCTACATATGTATGGTTTCGGGGGTTACAGCCCTAGGAAGCCTGTCCTTGGACTCCAGATTAAGAACCCTGGTCCTAGGAATATGGTTTTCCCCCTATCGCTAACTGCCAATTTGGCTAAATAATGTTTTTTGAAAAATGAGAGTTTTAGCCCTGGTAAATATTATTTGTAATTTTAGTAGTGATAGATCATTGAGATTTTTTTTTTTACTGTTGCGCTGCTTTAATTGTTTCCAAAGGGTGTAATTTGATTTCTCTTGTTTATTTGTCGGATAAATGTAAACTAATAAAAGATTCTTATTTTCTCTCTTTCATTTTATTAGGAGTGATCAGCATTCCAGTTTTACAAGGTTGAAGAATACTCATGTTGATGGATTCCAAAAATCTACATGTTTGGTAAAATCAAATTTTAGAAAATTTATTCAGAAACCTTACTTGGTAAGATTGCAGTTCCAACTTTTTTATTTTTGTATGTTCCATTTTCCTTCTCACATGTATCTATAGGTACAGGGATCACCAATATTTTTCATAATGTTTGTAACTGTTCATTAAGTAAGTGTTATGATTCTGTTGTTCAGTGTTAAGATTCTGTTGAGGCTTATAGTTATTATGACCAAATAAATGATCATCTCATTTGATTTATCAGGATTTTATTGCACTTATTATAGTACTAGCTTTCTTAATTTTTTTTAAACAACTTTATTAAGGTATATTTTACATACCATAAAATTCACCCATGTAACGGTGTAAAATTGAATGATTTTTTGTAAATTTACCAAGATGTGTAACCATCACCATAATCCAGTATTAGGACATTTTCGTGACCCCTATTAGAACCCTCAGGGCTATTTATTTATTCCGTGTTCCCACCCGCAGCTAACAACTAATCTACTTTCTGTTTCTAAAGATTTGCCTTTTCATAGGGCAGTTCACAGAGTGGCAGCTGGCTTCCATAAGAGCGAGCAAGTGACAGCTAGAAAGATGGAAGCCAGAGTCGATTTGTAACCTAATCTCAGAAGTGACATCCATACTTCGACCATACTCCATTTGTAAGAAGCAAGTCACTAGATACAGACCACACTCAAGGGAAGTGAATAGCATAAGGGCCTGGCTACTGGAAGGTGGGGATGATTGGGAGCCTGGTCAGAAGCTGCCTGGTACAGTCTTCCCACTGGCCCCCAGTGACTGACATCCCTTCATGTGCAAAATACACCCCCTCCCTCTCAAGGTCCCCCAAAATCTCATTTCATTACATGTGTCTTTATGCACTTATTCAAATGTATAGGCTTAGCATAAACTCAAGATGACTACTAGGAAAAGGGTTTTATATGACTTTTCTTAACTGGGGAGAGAAATAAAGGTGTGAAAGAGGAAGATTTGTGAGAAGTACAGACTCCATAGCAAATGGAATAAATAGAAGGTTATAAGACTGTTGATTTTGGAGAAAGAAACCATCTTCAAACTGGGCCCCATCGGGCTTCCTTGGCAGCGCAGTGGTTAAGAATCCACCTGCCGATGCAGGGTACACGGTTTCAAGCCCTGGTCCGGGAAGATCCCACATGCCGCGGAGCAACTAAGCCCGTGCGCCACAGCTACTGAGCCTGCGCTCTAGAGCCCATGCGGCACAACTACTGAGCCTGCGTGCCACAACAACTGAAGCCCACGTGCCTAGAGCCCATGCTCCGCAACGAGAGAAGCCCCCGCTATGAGAAGCCCGCGCACCTCAACGAAGAGTAGCCCCCGTTTGCCGCAACTACAGAAAGCCCGGATGCAGCAATGAATGCCCAACGCAGCCCAAAATAAATAAAAATAAAAATAATCAAAAAACCAAAGGAAGCAACCACGACCTTTAGGGAAGAAAGCGTAGAGCTCTAGAAGCTTAGAGAAAGGCCGGTGTGAGCTGGGTGTGGACCTCCGAGGAGTGGGGGCTGCCCAGCTGGAGCTGGCTGTGTCAAAAAACTAACAAACAAACTGGAGGCTGAACCAAAGGACCACTGCCAGGATGAAAAGCAGAACAACAAACATACAGGAAGGAGCAACCCCGCCTCCTCTCTTCCAGCCTTCTAGTCTCCCTCCAGTGTCCCTGTGGGTGGGATCTAAGTGGGAGCTGGCTTCAAGGACTGACTCCCAGTCCAAACCCCAAGTCGAGTATAGAGTGTGAGTTGGGAGTCTGAGACAAAGCTTAGGTACTAAGCAGCACACATCCCATCGGGGTGCACTGGTAAATGGAATAGACAGAGCAGCCCCCAGGAGCCCACAACCAATGATCCCGTCCCCTCACCTGATGATGAAGTGTGACCCATATTAATGCTGACTGAAAAGATACTTCCTATTTGATTGAATGGCTTCCTGAATGGAGGAAAATCAGCCTGCGTGGATGCCCACAACGTGTAAATATTGTACCAAGAATGTTATCATATGCATCCTAACATTTAATCTTTACAGAATAGTCAGTTCTGCTACAACGCAACATAGGCATTCCTTTTTTTTTTTTTTGGTTTTTTTTTCTTACATCTTTATTGGAGTATAATTGCTTTACAGTGGTGTGTTAGTTTCTGCTTTATAACGAAGTGAAGCAGTTATATATATACATATGTTCCCATATCTCTTCCCTCTTGCGTCTCCCTCCCTCCCACCCTCCCTATTCCACCCCTCCAGGTGGTCACAAAGCACCGAGCTGATCTCCCTGTGCTATGTGGCTGCTTCCCACTAGCTATTTACCTTACGTTTGGTAGTGTATATAAGTACATGTCTCTCTCTCTCTTTGTCACAGCTTACCCTTCCCCCTCCGCATATCCTCAAGACCATTCTCCAGTAGGTCTGTGTCTTTATTCCTGTCTTACCCCTAGGTTCTTCATGACATTTTTTTTTCTTAAATTCCATATATATGTGTTAGCATAAGGTATTTGTCTTTCTCTTTCTGACTTCACTCTGTATGACAGACTCTAGGTCTATCTACCTCATTACAAATAGCTCAATTTCGTTTCTTTTTATGGCTGAGTAATATTCCATTGTATATATGTGCCACATCTTCTTTATCCTTTCATCCGATGATGGACACTTAGGTTGTTTCCATCTCTGGGCTATTGTAAATAGAGCTGCAATGAACATTTTGGTACATGACTCTTTGAATTATGGGTTTCTCGGGGTATATGCCCAGTAGTGGGATTGCTGTGTCATATGGTAGTTCTATTTGTAGTTTTTTAAGGAACCTCCATACTGTTCTCCACAGTGGCTGTATCAATTTACATTCCCACCAACAGTGCAAGAGGGTTCCTTTTTCTCCACACCCTCTCCAGCATTTATTGTTTCTAGATTTTTTGATGATGGCCATTCTGACTGGTGTGAGATGATATCTCATTGTAGTTTTGATTTGCATTTCTCTAATGATTAGTGATGTTGAGCATCCTTTCATGTGTTTGTTGGCAGTCTGTATATCTTCTTTGGAGAAATGTCTATTTAGGTCTTCTGCCCATTTTTGGATTGGGTTGTTTGTTTTTTTGTTATTGAGCTGCATGAGCTGCTTGTAAATTTTGGAGATTAATCCTTTGTCAGTTGCTTCATTTGCAAATATTTTCTCCCATTCTGAGGGTTGTCTTTTGGTCTTGTTTATGGTTTCCTTTGCTGTGCAAAAGCTTTGAAGTTTCATTAGGTCCCATTTGTTTATTTTTGTTTTCATTTCCATTTCTCTAGGAGGTGGGTCAAAAAGGATCTTGCTGTGATTTATGTCATAGAGTGTTTTGCCTATGTTTTCCTCTAAGAGTTTGATAGTTTCTGGCCTTACATTTAGGTCTTTAATCCATTTTGAGCTTATTTTTGTGTATGGTGTTAGGGAGTGATCTAATCTCATACTTTAACATGTACCTGTCCAGTTTTCCCAGCACCACTTATTGAAGAGGCTGTCCTTTCTCCACTGTACATTCCTGCCTCCTTTATCAAAGATAAGGTGACCATATGTGCGTGGGTTTATCTCTGGGCTTTCTATCCCGTTCCATTGATCTATATTTCTGTCTTTGTGCCAGTACCATACTGTCTTGATTACTGTAGCTTTGTAGTATAGTCTGAAGTCAGGGAGCCTGATTCCTCCAGCTCTGTTGTTCATTCTCAAGATTGCTTTGGCTATTCGCGGTCTGTTGTGTTTCCATACAAATTGTGAAATTTTTTGTTCTAGTTGTGTGAAAAATGCCAGTGGTAGTTGGATAGGGATTGCATTGAATCTGTAGATTGCTTTGGGTAGTAGAGTGATTTTCACAATGTTGATTCTTCCAATCCAAGAACATGGTATATCTCTCCATCTATTTGTATCATCTTTAATTTCTTTCATCAGTGTCTTATAATTTTCTGCATACAGGTCTTTTGTCTCCTTAGGTAGGTTTATTCCTAGATATTTTATTCTTTTCATTGCAGTGGTAAATGGGAGTGTTTTCTTGATTTCACTTTCAGATTTTTCATCCTTAGTGTATAGGAATGCCAGAGATTTCTGTGCATTAATTTTGTATCCTGCTACTTTACCAAATTCATTGATTAGCTCTCGTAGTTTTCTGGTAGCATCTTTAGGATTCTCTATGTATAGTATCATGTCATCTGAAAACAGTGACAGCTTTACTTCTTCTTTTCTGATTTGGATTCCTTTTATTTCCTTTTCTTCTCTGATTGCTGTGGCTAAGACTTCCAAAACTATGTTGAATAAGAGTGGTGAGAGTGGGCAACCTTGTCTTGTTCCTGATCTTCGTGGAAATGCTTTCAGTTTTTCACCATTGAGGACGATGTTGGCTGTGGGTTTGTCATATATGGCCTTTATTATGTTGAGGAAAGTTCCCTCTGTGCCTACTTTCTGGAGGCTTTTTATCATAAATGGGTGTTGAATTTTGTCGAAAGCTTTCTCTGCATCTATTGAGATGATCATATGGTTTTTCTCCTTCAGTTTGTTACTATGGTGTATCACGTTGATTGATTTGCGTATATTGAAGAATCCCTGCATTCCTGGAATAAACCCCACTTATCATGGTGTATGATCCGTTTAATGTGCTGTTGGATTCTGTTTGCTAGTATTTTGTTGAGGATTTTTGCATCTATGTTCATCAGTGATATTGGCCTGTAGTTTTCTTTCTTTGTGAAATCTTCGTCTGATTTTGGTATCAGGGTGATGGTGGCCTCGTAGAATGAGTTTGGGAGTGTTCCTCCCTCTGCTATATTTTGGAAGAGTTTGAGAAGGTTAGGTGTTAGCTCTTCTCTAAATGTTTGATAGAATTCGCCTGTTAAGCCATCTGGTCCTGGGCTTTTGTTCGTTGGAAGATTTTTAATCACAGTTTCAATTTCAGTGCTTGTGATTGGTCTGTTCATATTTTCTATTTCTTCCGATTGAGTCTTGGCAGGTTGTGCATTTCTAAGAATTTGTCCATTTCTTCCAGGTTGTCCATTTTATTGGCATAGATTTGCTTGTAGTAATCTCTTATGATCTTTTGTATTTCTGCAGTGTCAGTTGTTACTTCTCCTTTTTCATTTCTAATTCTATTGCTTTGAGTCTTCTCCTTTTTTTTCTTGATGAGTCTGGCTAATGGTTTATCAATTTTGTTTATCTTCTCAAAGAACCAGCTTTTAGTTTTATTGATCTTTGCTATCGTTTCCTTCATTTCTTTTTCATTTATTTCTGATCTGATTTTTATGATTTCTTTCCTTCTGCTAACTTTGGGTTTTTTTGTTCTTCTTTCTCTAACTGCTTTAGGTGCAAGGTTAGGTTGTTTATTCGAGATGTTACCTGTTTCTTAAGGTAGGATTGTATTGCTATAAACTTCCCTCTTAGAACTGCTTTTCCTGCATCCCATAGATTTTGGGTCGTCGTGTCTCCATTGTAATTTGTTTCTAGGTATTTCTTTATTTCCTCTTTGATTTCTTCAGTGATCACTTCGTTATTAAGTAGTGTATTGTTTAGCCTCCATGTGTTTGTATTTTTTACACATCTTTTCCTGTAATTGATATCTAGTCTCATAGCGTTGTGGTCGGAAAAGGTACTTGATACAATTTCAGTTTTCTTAAATTTACCAAGGCTTGATTTGTGACCCAAGATATGATCTATCCTGGAGAGTGTTCCATGAGCACTTGAGAAAACTGTGTATTCTGTTGTTTTTGGATGGAATGTCCTATAAATATCAATTAAGTCCATCTTGTTTAATGTATCATTTAAAGCTTGTGTTTCCTTGTTTATTTTCATTTTAGATGATCTGTCCATTGGTGAAAGTGGGGTGTTAAAGTCCCCTACTATGAATTTGTTACTGTCGATTTCCCCTTTTATGGCTGTTAGTATTTGCCTTATGTATTGAGGTGCTCCTATGTTGGGTGCAGAAATATTTACAATTGTTATATCTTCTTCTTGGATCGATCCCTTGATCATTATGTAGTGTCCTTCTTTGTCTCTTCTAATAGGCTTTATTTTAAAGTCTATTTTGTCTGATATGAGAATTGCTACTCCAGCTTTCTTTTGGTTTCCATTTGCATGAAATATCTTTTTCCATCCCCTTACTTTCAGTCTATATGTGTCTCTAGGTCTGAAGTGGGTCTCTTGTAGATAGTAAATATATGGGTCTTGTTTTTGTATCCATTCAGCCAATCTGTGTCTTTTGGTGGGAGCATTTAGTCCATTTACATTTAAGGTAATTCTCGATATGTATGTTCCTATTCCCATTTTCTTAATTGTTTTGGGTTCATTATTGTAGGTCTTTTCCTTCTCTTGTGTTTCTTGCCTAGAGAAGTTCATTTAGCAGTTGTAGTAAAGCTTGTTTGGTGGTGCTGAACTCTCTCAGCTTTTGCTTGTCTGTAAAGGTTTTAATTTCTCCATCGAATCTGAATGAGATCCTTGCTGGGTAGAGTAATCTTGGTTGCAGGTTTTTCTCCTTCATCACTTTAAATATGTCCTGCCAGTCCCTTCTGGCTTGCAGAGTTTCTGCTGAGAGATCAGCTGTTAACCTTATGGGGATTCCCTTGTGTGTTTTTAGTTGTTTTTCCCTTGCTGCTTTTAATATGTTTTCTTTGTATTTAATTTTTGACAGTTTGATTAATATGTGTCTTGGTGTATTTCTCCTTGGATTTATCCTGTATGGGACTCTCTGTGCTTCCTGGACTTGATTAACTATTTCCTTTCCCATATTAGGGAAGTTTTCAACTATAATCTCTTCACATATCTTCTCAGTCCCTTTCTTTTTCTCTTCTTCTTCTGGAACCCCTATAATTTGAATGTTGGTGCGTTTAATGTTGTCCCAGAGGTCTCTGAGACTGTCCTCAGTTCTTTTCATTTTTTTTTCTTTATTCTGCTCTGCAGTAGTTATTTCCACTATTTTATCTTCCAGGTCACTTTTCCGTTCTTCTGCCTCAGTTATTCTGCTATTGATCCCATCTAGAGTATTTTTGATTTCATTTATTGTGTTGTTCATCATTGTTTCATCTTTAGTTCTTCTAGGTCCTTGTTAAATGTTTCTTGCATTTTGTCTATTCTGTTTCCAAGATTTTGGATCATCTTTACTATCATTATTCTGAATTCTTTTTCAGGTAGACTGCCTATTTCCTCTTCATTTGTTAGGTCTGGCGGGTTTTTATCTTGCTCCTTCCATCTGCTGTGTGTTTTTCTGTCTTCTCATTTTGCTTATCTTTCTGTGTTTGGGGTCTCCTTTTTGCAGGCTGCAGGTTCGTAGTTCCCGTTGTTTTTTGTGTCTGTCCCCAGTGGCTAAGGTTGGTTCAGTGGGTTGTGTAGGCTTCCTGGTGGAGGGGATTAGTGCCTGTGTTCTGGTGGATGAGGCCTGATCTTGTCTTTCTGATAAGCAGGTCCACCTCTGGTGGTGTGTTTTGGGGTGTCTGTGGACTTATTATGATGTTAGGCAGCCTGTCTGCTAATGGGTGGGGTTGTGTTCCTGTCTTGCTAGTTGTTTGGCATAGGATGTCCAGCACTGTAGGTTGCTGGTCGTTGAGTGAAGCTGGGTGTTGGTGTTGAGATGGAGATCTCTGAGAGATTTTCGCCGTTTGATATTGTGTGGAGCTGGGAGGTCTCTTGTGGACCAGTGTTCTGAAGTTGGCTCTCCCACCTCAGAGGCACAGCACTGACTCCTGGCTGCAGCACCAAGTGCCTTTCATCCACACGGCTCAGAATAAAAGGGAGAAAAAGTAGAAAGAAAGAATTAGTAGAAGTAGAAAGAAAGAAAGAAAGGGAGGGAGGGAGGAAGGAGGGGAGGAAGGAAGAAAGAAAGAAAGAAGATAAAGTAAAATAAAATAAAGTAAGATAAAATATAATAAAGTTATTAAAATAAAAAATAATTATTAAGAGAAAAAAAAACGGATGGATAGAACCCTAGGACAAATGGTGGAAGCAAAGCTATACAGACAAAATCTCACACAGAAGCATATACATACACACTCACAAAAAGAGGAAAAGGGGAAAAAATCATAAATCTTGCTCTCAAAGTCCACCTCCTTAATTTGGGATGATTCGTTGTCTATTCATATATTCCACAGATGCAGGTACATCAAGTTGATTGTGGAGCTTTAATCCGCTGCTTCTGAGGCTGCTGGGAGAGATTTCCCTTTCTATTCTTGGTTCTCACAGCTCCCAGGTGCTCAGCTTTGGATTTGGCCCCCCTCTGCGTGTAGTTCGCAGGAGGGCGTCCGTTCTTCACTCAGAAGGGACGGGGTTAACGGAGCAGCTGATTCGGGGGCTCTGGCTCACTCAGGCCTGGGGGAGGGAGGGGCACGGAGTGCGGGGTGAGCCTGCGGCGGCAGAGGCCGGCGGGACGGTGCACCAGCCTGAGGCGTGCCGTTCGTTCTCCCGGGGGAGTTGTCCCTGGATCCCGGGACCCTGGCAGTGACGGGCTGCACTGAGGCTCGCACACAGGCTTCTTGGTGGCAGCAGCAGCAGCCTTAGCGTCTCATGCCCGTCTCTGGGGTCCACGCTTTTAGCCGCGGCTCGCGCCCGTCCCTGGAGCTCCTTTAAGCAGCGTTCTTCATCCCCTCTCCTCCCGCACCAGGAAACAAAGAGGGAAGGAAAAGTCTCTTGCCTCTTCGGCAGCTCCAGACTTTTCCCCGTACTCCCTCCCGGCCAGCCATGGCGCACTAACCCCCTGCAGGCTGTGTTCTCGCCGCCTACCCCAGTCCTCTCCCTGCGCTCCGACCGAAGCCCGAGCCTCAACTCCCTGCCCCGCCCGCCCCGGCGGGGGAGCAGACAAGCCTCTCGGGCTGGTGAGTGCCGGTCGGCACCGATCCTCTGTGCGGGAGTCTCTCCGCTTTGCCCCCCGCACCCCTGTTGCTGTGCTCTCCTCCGCAGCTCCGAAGCTTTCCCTCTCCGCCACCCACAGTCTCCGCCCGCGAAGGGGCTTCCTAGTGTGTGGAAACCTTTCCTCCTTCACAGCTCCTTCCCACTGGTGCAGGTCCTGTCCCTATCGTTTTGTCTCTGTTTATTCTTTTTTCTTTTGCCCTACCCAGGTACGTGGGGGTTTCTTGCCTTTTGGGTGATCTGAGGTCTTCTGCCAGCGTTCAGTAGGTGTTCTGTAGGAGTTGTTCCACGTGTAGATGTATTTCTGGTGTATCTGTGGGGAGGAAGGTGATCTCCGCGTCTTACTCTTCCGCCATCTTCCCGGAAGTTCTCCATAGGCATTCTTAAAAAAAAAAAAAAAGGGCCCCATCTTTCCTGCTCCCATCAAAGGTTTCAGGTTCTTTGTAGTTACAGTCTTAATACTCTGCCTTCTGATACTTACCTAGTCATGGCAGGAGCATCTACTCAAAGCAGGTACCTGATTCAGCAGCACCTGCCTCCTATAGCATTGAGAATTTGTGTTCTCAGACAGTGGCAACTCTTTAGCAACTCCTAGTAATAATGGGTTTGTTTCTCTTCTGGATGCCTGAATAAATGCTAGATTTACAGTCCATTTTCTAAAAGTTACCCATTGTGTTATACAGGAGTATGTATTTTGTTACACTTCTCACATTCATGAATTAAACCAACCCCTCACAAACTAGCATGGGTTACATGAAGGAAGATGTGTGTATGTTCATACAGCTAAGCTACATGCTACATGCTTTGTGTTCTTAATCCCATGCATTTAAAACGTGTATTTTTGTGGGACTTCCCTGGTGGTCCAGTGGTTAAGACTCTGTGCTTCCAATGTAGGGGGAGTGGGTTTGATCCCTGGTCGGAGAACTAAGATCCCATGTGCTGCACAGTGTGGCCAAAAACGAACAAACAAAAACATGTATTTTTTGAATGGTAAAATGAACTTTTAAAAATAAAATTTAAAGTATATTAACCATACTAATACTTTTTTCATGCAGAATTATCATACTATGCAGAGAAAAGACGTCATTACTCACAAACCATTTGGAATTGAGGGAACCCATCAAAATACAAGAGGCTTTAGAAGAACTTTTAAGGTAGAGTGTTATTCTCCATCCAATTCTAGCTTTGGGTTTTTGCTTTGAACATAATGTTCTAAGTGTTAGTAAATTAAAAGCTCTTTTTGTTATATTTCAAATAGTAGCTTTAAATTAATATTTCTGGATTATAGTTAACTGTAATCAGGTTAATGATGACCCCTTTCCTCAGGATTTGATTTTCAAATATATTTTTTACCAGTGGAATCCTTTTTCAAATATTACATGGAAACTCAAATACATAAAACAGATCCAGATGGAGTGGCTCTAGGTGGAGAGGTGGGCAAGGTCCCAGACCTTCCCTTTAAGCCTGCCTCTTTACCTCTTAAGATGTAAGTGCATAGCTATAGAGCCTTCTCCAGGATTCAGTGATTGAAAAACCCTGCCCATAGACACACAACCCTCAGAGGCCTTCTGGATCATCAGAGAAAGACTCTGGTCTAACATGCTTTGTTAAAGCATATTTCATCACGTTCTAATTATTTGTACAGCTATGTCTGATGTCAGTGATACTTTTAATCAGTGAACATGTTTGTTTTTCCAGAACACTTCATCCCCCAAACATATGGAATAAGAATTATAGTGCAAGGTATTATGTTTCTCTCTCCTTGCTCTCATAAATTGAGGTGCTTTTTAAATCCATTTTGACTGAATTTCGTGCTTATGATAGGTCCTTTTTTCATATTTTTCCACTCTACAGTGTCTCTTTCCCCTCCCCCCAAAAAGAAAAGAAAAGAACCTGTTTGGGGTTTTTTTTTGTACTATTTATTTATCGTTAAACCTTTTTATTTATTACTATTATTTATTATTTTTTTTTGGCTGCCTTGGGTCTTTGTTGCTGCGCGCAGGCTTTCTCTAGTTGCGGCAAGCGGGGCCTATCCTTCACTGCGGTGCACAGGGTGTGCAGGCTTCTCACTGCGGTGGCTTCTCTTGAGAAGCACGGGCCCTAGGCGCACAGGCTCAGTAGTTGTGGCTTCAGTAGTTGTGGCTCACGGCCTCTAGAGTGCAGGCTCAGTAGTTGTGGCGCACGGGCTTAGTTGCTCCGCAGCATGTGGGATCCTCCTGGATCAGGGCTCAAACGCGTGTCCCCTGCATTGGCAGCCGGATTCTTAACCATTGTGCCACCAGGGAAGCCCAAGAACCTGAGGGTTTTTTTGGTGAAAGTAGCAGGCAGTCTGGCTAGAGTGTTTAGCTCATTAGTAGGAAGTTAGTATGAGCAGAAAGGTAGTATAAATGATCTCCAAACCATAGACTAGAAGTGTACTTGAGTGATCTTCTGTTAATACCTTGGCTTCCTGAGTCAAAATTCTTGATGTCAAAAGATTTTTTTCAGGGAATTCCCTGGCCATCTAGTGGTTAGGACTCCACCCTTTCACTGTGACGGCCCCAGGTTCAATCCCTGGTCAGGGAACTAAGATCCCACAAGCTGCGCGGTGGGGCCAAAAAAAAAAAAAAGATTTTTTTTTTCAGTGGGAGTAAAACAATTTGTAGCCATTGCATAGATAATATTTTTAGCCAGTGGTTCATGTACCTAAAAGCATGTGTGACATTAGGTTTTCAAAAATAGCTAGGGCCATAGGCTGTATAAACATGTTTTGGGACTTCCCTGGTGGTCCAGTGGGTAAGACTTTGCGCTCCCAATGCACAGGGCCCGGGTTCGATCCCTGGTCTGGGAACTAGATCCCACATGCATGCCGCAACTAAGAAGTCTACATGCCGCAACTAAAACATGCCACAACAAAGATCCCACGTGTTGCAACTAAGACCCGGTGCACCCAAATAAATAAATATTTAAAAAAAAAAAAAACATGTTTTGTACCATCTTTTAATCTCTTAAGTAATGAGGCATAAAGTCAACTAAAAATGTAACGTCTATATAATTTAGAGATGGTGTAGGTGGGCATTCAGATTTAAGTGTTTCCTACATGTTGCACTTCTCATTGGTCAGATATAGTCAGTTGTAGTAATTTTTCTAAGACTGTTATAAGATCTATTTCCTGTTACCCATTCTCCTTAAGGGAAAGGTCTTTAACATTAACTTACTTAAAAAATGTTTTTCAAAATATGTGCATTAATCTTTCCTTTTGACCAATCATTTAAAGCTGTGTAATGTTATATGGTTGTTTAGAAATTCACAATTCTTTATAGTAAAGTAGGGGGAAGAAATAATCATTCCTAAGAAAGGGAGCTCTTTCATTAAAATTTACTTTTTACATAAATTGGATTAATTCAAAGCAAAGTAGTAATCACCTTATTAGATATGTAAAAATGGGCAATGTAAATCTCAAGATTAGCCCTGATGTATCAAGTTGGTGCAGATAGTTTTAACAAAATTACAGTGTCTCATTATAATTCTGTTTTACCTGAAATTGTTTGTAGCCTTAAGAAAATAATTGGAAAATAGGCCTGGCATAAATACTTTTTAATAAACTTTTGTGTATCATTATGCATAACATACCCATTTGTTAAATCATTGTGGAAAGAAGAATCCACTTAATTTTTTTAATTACTCCTTTGTAAGATACCATTTGTACATGTCCCACATGGGACACACATATTCATTGTTCTCTATGTCTGTTGTAATATTGGGCAGTATGCAGGTCAGGAAATGTCTTGTTAAGTATAGTTCTTTTCTTGAAAATATGTGCTGTAGTGGGATTTTTATGGTAAGGAAAGATTGACTCAAAAGTACTGACAAGAGGAACTTCCCTGGTGGTCCAGTGGCTAAGACTCCGTGCTCCCAGTGCAGGGGGCCAGGTTCGATCCTTGGTCAGGGAACTAGATCCTACATGCCACAGCTAAGACCTGGCACAGCCAAATAAATAATTTTTTTTTAAAAAAAAGGTACTAACAAGAGTAAAGTTAAGAGAGTTTTTGATTCTTTTTTTCAATTTTTAAAATTTATTTGGCTGTATCGGATCTTAGTTGCAGCATGTGGGATCTTTCATTGCAGCACACAGGCTCTTCATTGTGGTGCACGGGCTTCTCTCTAGTTGTGGAGCGTGGGCTGTAGAGTTCAGGCTCAGTAGTTGTGGCACGTGGGCTTGGTTGCCCCACGGCATGTGGGATCCTAGTTCCCCAACCAGGGATCAAACCCTCGTCCCCTGCATTGGAAGGTGGATTCTTAACCACTGGACCACCAGGGAAGTCCCAAGAGAGTTTTTGATTCTTAAATAAATGTTGATACTTAATATCTTCCCCCACCCAGTTGGGATTTGATATACTTCACTATGAATCAGAAGGATAATTCTGAGGTTTTTAAAGTTGTCTTTTTCTTAGTATGATAAATTTCAAGAATTTCAAAATTTAACTTAATAGTTTTAAAAATTCATTTATATAAAATAGTTTTTAAATTATTATTATACAAAATAAACTAGGACGCTAGTTTGAGGAAAACATGCTTTATTACCATCATTAACCTTTTCCCTTTAAATATCTGTAGTACCTAGAATTAAGGGAAGCTCTACATTCCAGACCTTTTCCCCTTTCTTTTTTTTTTTTTTTTTTTTTTTTTTTTGCGGTACGCGGGCCTCTCACTGTTGTGGCCTCTCCCGTTGCGGAGCGCAGGCTCAGCGGCCATGGCTCATGGGCCCAGCCGCTCCATGGCATGTGGGATCTTCCCGGACCGGGGCACTAACCCGTGTCCCCCGCATTGACAGGCGGACTCTCAACCACTTCGCCACCAGGGAAGCCCTCCCCTTTCTTATACTAATAAAATAGACTTGGAAGCTATAGTTTTAACATTTAATTTTTTTTTCCTTTACAGACCAACTTTAGAGGTGGCACATTTCAGCCCCAGTATAAATCAGGCCTACTACAGAAGAGCTTGTGCATTCAGGCTAAATATCAGCGTTTACGGTTTGCTGGTCCAAGCGGATTTATCACTAATAAATTCAGAGAAAGATTACTGAGGAAAAAAAAGGTTAGTTGGATTATGATCATTTAAAAATGTTGACCGACTTTTGAACTCCTAAAGTATCTATGTTTAATAGATAAATTCAGTTTGTAATGTAATTTTGACTTAAGAAACAACCTAGATATCAGTGTTCTTATTGCATGATAATTGAAGAATGCCTTAGCTATTATACCTCAAATACTTTGAATATGCTAGCTGTTTGAACTTTTTACTTTAGAATTTCTGTTGTATGGTTAATCTTTGAAATGGAAAATCAGGTAAAGTCTTTTAGCTGATATATTTTAGCCTGATACAATGTGAATTTTCTAGGTACCAAAAAATATTGAACTGAGTACATAAAAAGGGTACATAATTACAAAATACACTAACTTATCTTTTTTTCCCATTCATTTATGTTTTTTAATTGTGATAAAATATATATACCATAAAATTTGCCATTTTAACCATCTCTGTACAATTCAGTGGCATTAATTACATTCATAGTGCTGTGCAACCGTCACTACTATATGCTAACTCTAACTATTAATAAAAAGTTTCATTACTTGATAATTTGGATTGCGTACTCTTTGAGTTGTGGATTGATTTTATTTAAATTCACCATGTTGGTATTTGAAAATGCAGCATAAATATCATATAAAAGTAACGTCTGCAAATTATATTTTAAATGAGAACAATAGCATTACATCTGTTGAGGCATGTTTGTCAATGTTTGACTCATTTTTGTTAATAATTTGGGGCTAATATTTTCTTCTGAGTAGATGATGTATATCTAGTGTTGCTATCAAATAATCTAATTGTGGTTTTATACATTTTCTAACCTTCAGTGTTCCCATAAGTATTCATGCTTGTGAAGACTTTACACTGAGCTTACTTGGTGATTTTAGTAAAACTTATTTTTCAAAAGATGGACCAGTAGAATGGAGTTGACAACTGATTTTTTTTTTGAAGTTTTAGCGTTGAATAGAATATCTTCTGTAACTTCTCCCACCCCTCAATTTTAACTGAGTGCCTTAAAAGAGGTTTTTAATTTCACTGTGTATATCACTCTTGGTGTTAGGAAAGCTATCTCTTGTTTAAAAACATGAATGTAACTGGAGTCATTTTCCCCTCTCATACACCTCCCTATGTTGGACCAAGGTGCTGCTTCTCTTCCTGTCTCATGTGGCAAGTTTCTTTGCAGCAGGTCTTCTAGGCATTCATCCCCAGTCACAGGTGACAGCCTGGCTGTTCTCAAGGAAGCTGGTCATTGATCCCCACTCGAGGAGGAAGGGTGAGGCAAGCCTTTTCCTCAATTGCAAGGTTGGGTTTCAGGTACCTATTGTGTGTTTTTCTTCTGTTAGCTCTGTGCTGAACTCTGATTGTTAGTTTCATTTAGCTCCATTTTTACCTCTGTTTTTTAGATGATTGGGGGCTCCTGAGTGCTTGCCTCAGCCTGCAGTTTCTATATTCTCATTGAACTTGCTCCATTTCCTCATCCTTTTCTTCTCCTCAGCTTGCCCCATTCCTGCTGGCTGCCCAGTTCTTCCAGACCACATTGCCCGCCAGCCTCACTTAACAACCAGTAGAAACCAGACATCAAGCCTTCATCTTAGGACATAACAAGTGTGTCCTAGAAAGAGCCACAACCTGCTATGGGTCTCCAGGCTTTAGGGCCTAGGCTTCTTTTTTTTTTTTTTTTTTTTTTTGCGGTACGTGGGCCTCTCACTGCTGTGGCCTCTCCCCTTGCGGAGCACAGGCTCCGGACGCGCAGGCTCAGTGGCCGTGGCTCACAGGCCCAGCCGCTCCGCGGCATGTGGGATCCTCCCGGACCGGGGCACGAACCCGTGTCCCCTGCATCGGCAAGTGGACTCTCAACCACTGCGCCACCAGGGAAGCCCCTAGGGCCTAAGCTTTTTGTATCATCTAGAATGTAGCAGTTGCAGTTAGGGTCCTGGGCAGATCACAGTCTCACCTTCCTCTTGCCTTTTGCTGCCAACTGAGAGCTTTAGAAGTCGTCGCCACACACTAGATTTTTAAGGAACCAGTGTCTACTACTCTTTCTTGGGCCTACCATTCTGGATGCTGCTTCATAGATGTTCGTGTTGTAGCTACTTTGACATGAGCTTTTCCACCCTGGCTACTGTCAGTACCTGCAAGCAAGGCATAGCCAGGCTTTGTATAGATTTGTGTTTGAACTAGGCCCACCTCTATGAGCATGGCATGAATTCAGGCACCCTACTGTTAGCACCCTTCTGAACAGTTGGGCTCCACACTCTCCTAACCTTTAGGGAAAGGAATGAGACATCACATCTGCTCTGTTTCTGCCAAGGTCTGAACTAAGGTACTTTTTTTTTTTCTTATTAGTTATCTATTTTATACATATTAGTGTATCCATGTCAATCCCAGTCTCCCAATTCATCCCACCACCCCCCCGCCAGCACTTTCCCCCCTTGGTGTCCATACGTTTGATGTCTACATCTGTGTCTCTATTTCTGCCCTGCAAATCGTGAACTAAGGTGCTTACGGCTTACTTGGCCTTAGAGCTGTCCTAGTAGTATTGTGCTACCCTGGAATCCCATTCCATATGTACAGACTGACAGTTTAGACCTATTACTCCGTTTTGCCTTGGCTTTCATGCCCTAAAGAAAAGAGGTGAAGGCCTGGAATCTTTGGTTTCTTCCAGGGTTGCTTTATCCCAAGCTTTAGCATTGTTGGGGGGAACTTTGAAGGTCCTGCCCTGGAGAGAAGTCTTAGTCCAGGCAGCATCTGTACCCTGCTTTGGCTTTTTGTCCTACTAAGGAGTTCATTGTTTTCATTATTAGACCACCGACTAGATTAAGGATGCATGGTTAATTAATTAATCTAGGTGTCCTGGAACTTCTTGAACCTGAAATTAGATATGAACCTTTGTATTTCCACATGCCTCAAAGTCCACCAGGAAAGTTTAGACTGGTCTTGTCTGGATTCCTCACTCCCCCACCACATTGAAATGTCTGGGCTGATCAGTCATGGCTTGAATTTCTTATAATGTTCCTCTGTAGTACAGTCTGTTTACTGTGCCATCAGACATGTGCTTCTTGTGTCCAGTGCCAAACAGCTTCCGGGAAGAGTTGGGGAGATCCTAGATGTGCTCCTGATATGTCCTATTGTCCACTTACCAGAATAATCGTGGCCTCCCTAAAACTGAATTAGCTCCCCAGCTGCCTACAAGGTAGTAAGATTCCCAAGCAGTATTAGTAAAGTACAGAACTAAAATGCTTCCTCCTCATTCATCATGCACTTGTCATATTAACCCCATTCTGGCACGCAAATTCCATTTTATTATGTTTCCTTTCTCTTGGATTCTGTGCTTGGGGTGGAAGATGAGGAGATGGGAGAAATGTCTATTACCCCCTGGAAAGAAGCTTGTCTTTTATCCACTGTCATTCACAAGCACCCCCATGAAATATTCTCTGCTCATATAGGACGTTTTCAGAAACTCTTGAGGGTCTGACTATGGACCAGACTAGGATGGAGAACCTGTTCAGAATTCATGAAGTCCCCGCTGGGAACATTGCCTCTGAAAAACTTTTAGCAATTGTGTGTTTGGTCAGGAAAACATGGAGTTCCTCAGCATCCTAGACTCTCCAGTAGTCCCCAGGTACCTGTCAGCTCGGTGCCTACCAGAGCTCTGCCCCTGGATAGAAAGGGGGGAAGGAGAGAGCAGAAGGACACTGTGAGAAGGAAGTTAGAGACCAGGATTCATGGCTTTTGGGGTTGGAAAAAACCATGAAAGTCATGGGGTACAAAGATAGAACAGGAACCAAGATCAGATGAATCAGCAAGAACCTGTTATACTGCTGCTGTGTCCCTCGAGCTGAAGGATGCTGGGGCACAAAAGAAGTGATTATTGTGATGGTTGCACAACTCTGTGAATACACTAAAAACGATTGAGTTGTACACTTTAAATGGGAGAACTGTATGGTATGTGAGTTATATCTCAGTAAAGCTGTTAAAAATAAAGTCGCACTTGCTCTCTTCCCCAGACCACTGATATCTCCTCAGGGTCTGTAGCTCTCACAGCTAGCCAGCCAAGCTAGAAACTTGTCGTACTAACCCTCCCAGTTTTCCTTCTGACTGCGATTGTCCCAGGTGTTCTTATCTGTATCACTCATCCATTGCTCCATCCAATTCATTCATCTTAATAGCCGCATATCATTCCACTCTATGGATGTCTTATTTATTTCAGTGCTTTTCAAACCTCTTTTGCTTACATACCCTAAAATTATGAAAAATTATCTACCTCCTTGTACATTTTTAGGTTGGTATCTAATACTTTTTAATCATAAGTTTAACTTGTTATAAAGGATAGAATTTCTGGCATATTATAAATAGAGTCTTAAATAAAACTGTTACATCATTGTTTTAAATCTCTTCAGTGAACCTGCACACCACAGGAATTTGGTAACATCCATTTTTTAAAGTACGCAGATGAGCTCTTTTAACAAGTGGGAAACTTTACATCATTCCTTTTTTTGGCCTTGAATTTGGATTCCATTCTGTTTGCCCCATAGACTTTTATCTTTGAAAGTCTTTTATTGCTCACCAAATCAAATTTGACACATAATATTAATAGATTTCTGTGACTCTTAGGTGTTCAATATTTCTCTGGACTGAATGACCATTACAGTTGATCAAAATAATGTAAATGTATTACAGATTTTGTTAAGTATTGATCAGATAAAAGTTTTATTGGAAATGCATTTCTCTTTTCAATTAGTTTGGGTATTCATAGATAAATATTACTTATTAGTAGTAGAATAATAGTGTTCAATTATCAATTCCATTTTTTCTTTTTATAAATGTAAGTCCTGAGAAACCTTGTTTATATGATTGTATAGATGGGAATGAAAGAACTTTTATTATAGCAATGCCACTCCGTTCTTTGGACTCACTCTGAATTATAGGCCAAAAAGTCACTTAGTGATCTATCCTCAAAAAGTATTTTGAATGTTCTTTTACTGACAGCTTGATTTTGTCCTCCTACAATTAAACGAAAGCAAAGAAATGGAAAGCATCCGACTTGCAGAAGTATGCTATTTATTACTAGCTGCTAAGGTTGGTTCACTTTCTTGGCACCGTCACCAGTATTTCCAATTTCCCCCTCTTTTGGGGGGGTCCCCAGGTAATGCAAAGTACTAAGATTCAGGATGAGAAGGTGTATCTTCCTAGTATAAAAGTGGGAGGTAGGGAATCAGCCTTAACCGATTGTACAGGCAGGTTATTTTGGAAAGCAAACATTGAGAATTTGAAGATCTGGAAATTGATTCCCTCCAAACTGTCTGTACCCACATACTCACTGGAAAGTCTTCATATACTCCTAAGGGTATGTGTAAACCAGTTTGATGATTACTGACTTACTTAACCAAGCGTCTGTTGATGACTTCAGGATAGTTTACAGGTTTTCATTATTTCCTTTAAACCACTGTGCACATTGACATTTTGGTACCTTGCCATAGCTCCCTTTTTACTCATTTTTGTTCTTACCAGAAGTACATGAAAGTTCCTGTTTACCTGCACCCTAGCCAGCACTCCACATTATTAATCTTTATTTTCTGTTGTCAGTTTAATAGCAGGAGATAGTTCTCATTTGCCTTTCTTCAGTTATTAATGATGCAAACATATTTTTTATATGTTATGTGTCATTTGTATTTCTTCCCTCAATTTCCTTATTTCTATGTTTTACCAATGTTTCTGTTGAGGGTTGGTACTTTTTCTTACTGATTTTTAAGAGCTCTTGATTTACTGAGGGTATTAACCTATCATATATTTTGCTCCTATTTATTTCATGTTAGTTGGCTGTTTATGGTGGCTTTTACATTACAGAACTTGTCAATTTTCATGAACCTGTCAAGTTAATCCTGTATGGCTTTTAGATTTCATATCATGTTTGTGCTTATTAAAATTCCTTAGTGTGTTTCCTTTAAGTGGTTTTATGGTTACTTTTTTCAACATATAAATACTTGTTCCTTTTAGAATTTGTTTTAACGATACAATATAAGGGCAGGATCTGATTTTTTTCCCAGGAGATAGTCAATTTTTCTAACACTGCTTACTTATTGAGTAATTTGTCCTTTCCCCACTGATTGAAAATGCCACCTTTACTGTATGCTACATTCGTAGGTATTCCTGGTCTGCTTGGGGAATCTTAGCAGCCTCTAACTTGCTCCCTTGCCTCCTGTGATTTGCTTATTCTGTCCCTTCACTAGTAACACAGTTATTGTCCCAAAACACAGTCGGAGTCATATCACTCTTGTGCAGACACCTTCCAAGGAATCTGTTGCCTATCAAAAAAGAGACCAGACTTGTTAGCCAGGTCCAGCCCTAAGCTGCCTTTCTAACCACATTTTTCCATGCACCCTCTGTTTTTTGGAGCATAATATATGTTTTCATGTATTTTTAAAAAATTTATTTCTTTTATTTTTGGCTGCATTGGGTCTCCGTTGCTGCCCGCAGGTTTTCTCTAGTTGTGGTGAGTGGGGGCTACTCTTCATTGCGGTGCACAGGCTTCTCATTGCGGTGGCTTCTCTTGTTGCGGAGCACGGGCTCTAGGTGCACAGGCTTCAGTAGTTGTGGCACACGGTCTCAGTAGCTGTGGCTCGCAGGTTCTAGAGCGCAGGCTCAGTAGTTGCGGCGCACGGGCTTAGTTGCTCCGCAGCATGTGGGACCTTCCCAGACCAGGGCTTGAACCCGTGTCCCCTGCATTGACAGGCGGATTCTTAACCACTGCGCCACCACGGAAGCCCGTTTTCATGTATTTCTATCTTTGTTCCTGACGTTCTCTTGGCTAGAAATAGCCTCCTGATCCCCATCCTTTTCTTATTAAACCCTGCTGTCCTTTTATGATCCACTGTAAAGCCTTACCAAAGCCCCCTCTTTAGCTCTTGTTTCATTTGGTCTCTAACTGTTGCTGTTTACCTTCCTATTTCCCCAAATAGTTGATCAACTCCTTCACAGAGTGTACCTCATTAGCGTCACATCTCCCCCATTACCTTTCATATGGTCTGTCTTTAAAAATGCTTGTTGAATGGAATCTAATCTAATCATACACACATAGACACATACACACACACACCCATCCATAGCTCTAAAAAGTTAGTGAACAGCAGCAATTGTGTCAGGGGTCCCCAAGACCACCCCGGGTTCAGTGATTCGCTAGGAGGATTCAGAGGACTCAGCATGTGGTGGCGCTCATAGATGAGATGTTCCAGCGGAAGGCCGCACAGCACGATCAGCACGGGGAATTGGTGCACGGGCGAGTCCAGAGGACACCAGGTGCAGCTTTCCAAGAGTCCCCTCCCAGTGGAGTCACACAGGATGTGCCTGAGTCCCCCAGCAACGAGCTGTGACAACACGCGTGAAATGTTGCCAACCAGGGAGTCTCGTTAGAGACTCAGCGCCCAGCGCTGGTCACATAGGCACCCCCTGCCAGGCACATACCACATTCCAGACTCAGAGCAAGAAAGCAGATGTTCAGCATGGACCATGTTGTTTGCACAATTTATGCACTCATCAGTGGTGGAAACCGTCCTGAAATCTAAGTTCTTAGATGCCAGCCAAGGGCCAACCTTATAATCAGACTTTTCAAACAATAGCGGTCAGGTATGCTATATTAACTCTTTTCTGCACAGCCATATTTTTGAAGAGCTTATTTTCACAGATGGTAAGTGCCTACAGAGAGGTGGAAAGGATCAGTGTGTTAGAAATGGTCAGGGAATGTACGCCAAGTACTGTGATTTCTACTCTCTTCACCAAAGAGGTAGGTTGTAAGCTGAGTCATGGAGAGTAGGACTTAGAATGGGCTACAGCCAAAGATCCATTTTTGGGAGTAGAATGTGGAGTTGGGTAGAGACAGGGGTATGCAAATTATAGAGGACCTCAAAATCTGGGTAGAATATAGAGGATGTGATGTGGTGACAGTAGGACATCTTCCTAGACTGAGAAGGAGAAAGTGGTGTTTGAGGCTGATGGCTGGGTGAGCAGGTTCTGGGAGGAGGCGAGGTGCAGGAAGATCAACAAGGAAACAGTTGACTCAAGTGTCAAGTTATGAAAACCTAGAGGAGGGTGATGCTCGTATGTCTAGTTCAGCATTCTGCTTATAATAGGTTTTCAAATAATTGGAAGAATGCAGGGATCAATCCAAGAGATAGTGTAGAAGAAGCCATGTCAAGGGTGAATGTGATTCAGAATAATTCCACATTTTTATAAACAAGATATTTCAGTTGAAAAAGTTTTTCAGAATTATTATAGTTAGCGTTTCCTTTTACATTTGTTAGTAGGCAACAGATATTTTATTTGAAGATCAATGTAAATGATGTTTATATTATATAATGAGTAAAGAAATAGGATACAATGTATTCTGGCTCTGTTTAAAGGAATGATGTTGACAAAAATATATATGCATGTATTTTGAACATTTCATTAACCAAAATAGAAGAATTTTCTTCAGTACTGTTTTTGTTTGGAATTAAACGTTTCCATACTAATATAAGTGCCAAAAAATAAATCAACTTTTAAATTTCTTTCAGTTTTAATAATGTAAGATCCTAGTAAAAGGTAAGGATATATGTATTAATAAGTTTTTTAATGTCCCAGAAAAACATGTCATTCTACCATTTTTGCTCTTTTATTAGTTGCATGGTCCTATGTCCAGTTTGTGGTTGGTAATTTAACATTTTGCATAGCATCACAGTATAGAATTCACATTTGTTATCCTTTAATCATAGTCTTATTGTTATTGTGAATTCCTTTTCCTGTGTTTATTGAAGCCATACATCTTCGTACATTGTAGGTAACCATCCAAAAGCAGGAAAGCTTTCCCCCCTCTAATAGCTTTCTCTGCTGTTACCAGTCATGCTAGAAGAGTCCATATAGTTTTAGAATTAGATACCATATGATGACAAAGATAAAGTACCCATTTGAGGTTGTGCGTGTGTCACATCAGGCTCTGTTCTTGAGGGACTACGGTTTAAGAGTCTTGAGTTTTTGTCAGTGATGTCCCCAGTGAAACTCGCCCAAATAGCAGAATGCTGTTTTCATTAGCTTACTAATACCAGCCTATCAAGTGCCATATATATTTTTTGTCCTACTGACTTATCATTTGATATCCGCATTGATGTGTTTTGTTGTTACTTTGTGTCTTTGGGAATCCAGATAGCTTTGTGGGGATCTTGAGTGCAAGCGGTAATACATTAATTAAAATATTTTGAAAATTGCAATGTAAACAAAACTCTAGCTCAGATGTTTTAACCAATGCTTCTTTTGAAGTCTGTATTTCTTTTGTTTTCTCTCAATAGGAATATACAAACATTGCCCCAGCAATCTAATCTGGAATTGTTACAAGTGGAAATGACACTACAGGATGATATTTGGGAGCATCTTTTTGTCAAGAGTTAGAATTGGCACTAAAGCACTAATACTGTAACTATCTTGATAAAATAACTTTATTTTTCCGTAGTGGAATGCTGCAACTTTTTTACCCTTAACAATTGCTTTTAAATTACAGTATTCAATTTAAAAGTCGTATTAACTACAGCTTCTTTTGCAAAAAGTCTCAAAAGGGCATTATTTGTTGATGCATTTTTCTCTGAGCATGGTTTCATAGAGAACTGAGTTATATCCAGACGTTTCTATGTTGAAAGTTTTGCTTATGTAATAAAAACAAAAACAAAAGTACCTGAATTGTATAGTGTCTGTACATGAAAGAACTTTAAACAGTGGCCTTACGTAGCAATTTTTATACCAGATTTTTCTTTTTCTGATGACATTTTGGCTTACAACTTGAAGTTTTCTTAAGCTTCTGAAGATCAAGGTCTATATAATTCATACATTTCATATTATGACATAAGAAGACATAAGAAAAGGTGCTTCAAATTTTCCATCAGGTAGTTATGAGTGTACTGAATTTTGAGTAATTGGTTCGTTCAGTTTTTTTCCACAACTATTTGCTCTTTTCCAACTTCAAAATGCTATTGTGGAAAATACATAAAGATTTTATAATCTGTATTCCATCTTACTTTCCCTCAGGGTAAGCTCATGCATATCATATTTTTAAAGGCTTTTAAAAAAACTGACAGACAAAATCTCATATTCAGAAATTGTACTTTACTACTACAGCATTACACATTTTG
Source organism: Delphinus delphis (assembly GCF_949987515.2). Taxonomy (NCBI): domain Eukaryota; kingdom Metazoa; phylum Chordata; class Mammalia; order Artiodactyla; family Delphinidae; genus Delphinus; species Delphinus delphis. The sequence continues at coordinate 109,574,699 of NC_082704.1, forward strand.
CAAGCACATATTATAAAGTGTTTATTTTCAGTTCAGTTGTATTGAGTACCTACTATGTGTAAGATAACATTGGTAGGATTTTAAATGATATTTTAGGTCTCAATACCTTATTTCTTTATGTTTTCTGTGTTCTGCTTAATAGTACATATACATTCCCAATTAAACTTTTGTGAAATGTTTAATTGTAATTAAATAAAATACTGTTGCTCCTTCTGCTTGAAGCAGTTACTTGCCAGTTTGTGAGAACATTATTTTAATTTCATGTGAGAATTATAGCCCTTGGTAGGAACTGTTGATTTTTAAACCACTGTTTTGCACTTACAAAGACAGAACTTTCTGCATCAAAATCTGGTAAGAACTTAACTTTTTCATGACTGGATTATGAAAAATCTTATTGCAAACGTTTAATTTTTTAAACATGCCTTTAAAAGATAGAGTAGCCATTTCCTTAGTGGGTCAGCAGTAAGGGGGCAAGAGTGCTTGATGCATTAAAATTGGGTAATAAATTTAGATGGATGGCCTGTCTTATGCTGTGTACTGTCTCTATAGGTCAGGTTTTTTTTTTTACATTCCACTTATGGCAAGAAAAAAATGCATGCACACAGCAGTATGACAACTTTGTATTGTGTTAAGTACCCAAAACATCTGCCTTAAATTTTAAAATAATTTATTTCATTTATTCCCATACTCTGAGGAACAGTTATAAACCTCGAATAGTTCATCATTAGGTTAATGCATATTTATTGCACAGATTCTGTGCTAAAATTATAGCAATGAACAAGAGAGCAAGACACATAGAGCCCGCCTTTATGGTACGTACAGCCTGATAGGGAAAATGGACATTAAACATAGAAATGTAACTTGGGGACTTCCCTGGTGGTCCAGTGGTTAAGACTCTGCACTCCCAATGCAGGGGACGCAGGTTTGATCCCTGGTAAGGGAACTAAGATCCCACATGGTGCTGGGCGCGGCACAGTGCGGCACGGCCAAAAAAAGAAAAAAAAAATGTAACTGACTAAACAAAGTTGGTTCTCTAGCTCTATTTTTACTTATTGTAGCACTTAAGGGTAAAATGGTTGATTCAATATTAATCATTCCACAACTGGTTTCCTATTTAGGCATATTTGAATATACTTTTGGTACTGTCTCAAAATGCAAAAAGCATGTTATTTGCAAAATACCTATTTGTAGCATGGATGTATTTAGAAAATATTGAGTGCATAAAATCTAATGGCTAAAAAGAAGGGCTTGCTTTATAATTTAAAGTATAAAATAAGGAGAGGGACCATGTCTGTCTTGTTCACCATAGCATTCCCAGCTGCCAGCATCCTACTTGACAAATGGTAGGAACTCATTAAATATTAGTTGCATGAATGAGTAACAAATAGACTATGTCTATTAGGAATTAAATATCTAATTTTTGTGTGGAGGTTGAACAAAAGGTTATCCATAGCACTTTTTATTGACTGGAAATAATTTGAATTCTTGAATGTGTAAGACTTCAGAAGAAAAGTTATTTTGATAAGTCACATATCATTGCCTTCTCACCTTCCTCCTCTGTGTGGTAGGCCCTCCTCTGGCCCTGGAAGACAAAGGTAATAAGACACAGTTCCTGCTCTGAGACACCTAATCAACTGTTGGGGAAGACATTCACAGAAACAAAGAACTGCAACCTATAGTGTGAAGTGCTATACCGAACATAATATACTAAAGGTTGAGAGAGAAATTGGCATTCCTGGTTGAGCATCCCCTGGTCACATTTCTTTCTCATTGGTTTCACAGACCTCAAGAGGCACTATTCCATTGGTGGTTTTGCTGGTTTTAAAATTTGATGGGTTGGGGGAAATTGGGTAAAGCATACATGGGATCTCCGGATTATTTCTTATAGCTACATGTAAATCTACGATTATGTCAATGTAAATTTCAGTTTTTAAAAAATCAGCCATAATCTTATCACAGATAAAACTACTATAAATATTTTGGAGGATACATTTTTTTCTGTTGGAAAAAACTATTATATTTACATTATAATAATTTATGTAGATGCATCATGTGGACCATCCTTTACCCAATAAATCCTACATTTTTCAGTAGTTTTTAGAAAAAGGATGGGGATACTTTCAGGTGGAAGGAAGCAGGAAAAGTAAAGCTGGATCAGAAACTCTCCTTTTCCATTATCTGGCAAACTCAGTAACCGGCAGCCACAGATTCACCAGCAGCAACTGAACAAGGAAGCACGGAGAAGATGCCAATGCAGCAAGGTGAGGTGTGACTCGCAGCCCCCCTCCACCCCTTAAGTAGCACTGAGCGAAGAAACTGGAGTGATGTGGAGCCCTGGTATGTACAAAGGGACTGGTGCGGTGACCAGGTCATACAGAGGAGAGTCAAGGAAAATCCTTGGGAAGGTGAGGGCTTTGCTTCTGTCTCAGGACTTCAGGGAAAGGGGAAAGATTCACCAGGACAAGGCGTTCTCTGGGTTGCAGAGCAGCCTGGGGAAGCCAAAGCTCACAGGATAAGATACACCTTTTGGTCCAGTGAGCACCAGTTCTGGACACTTAATGGGAACCCAGACGAGAGAGGATACCAGGTTCCCCAACGAAGTCCCACCAAAAGGAATGGTTATTAGCTCTGAATCCGTTAAAATATACAACTAAGGTTTTAAAACTGAGGAATCAGAGATGTAGAATAGAATGTAAATGTTATAAATCGTGACAAAAATGGAAGTACGTTAATCAGTCGGGACATGGTGGAGGTGGGGTGAGGTGGGGTAGGGGAAAATGGGATGAATTCTAAGAACTAACCACCTCATCTTTCATGGGCAGGTGTCATGTCAAGTTATGGTGTCTAAGATTGTATTATATAAAATAGAAAAAAACGTAGTGTCCAACCTTAAGTTTTTCAGTCTTTTTCTTGACCTTAATGCAGTGGTTCTCAAAGTATGGTTCCCCAACCATCAGCATCACCCGTGAACTTGTTAGAAATGCAGATTCTTGGCCCCACCCCTGACCTACTGAATCAGAAGCTCCGGGGGTGGGGCCCAGCACAGTCTGGTTTTTTAAAAAACGGATATTATGTATGTATGTATGTATGGATGAATGGATGGATGGATGGATGGATGGATGGATGGATGGCTGGCTGGCTGTGTTTGGTCTTTTGTTGCTGTGCGTGGGTTTTTCCTGGTTGCAGTGAGTGGGGGCCACTCTTCATTGTGGTGCTCGGGCCTGTCATTGCGGTGGCTTCTCTTGTTGTGGAGCACAGGCTCCAGGCACGCGGGCTTCAGTAGTTGTGGCATGTGGGCTCAGTAGTTGTAGCTCACGGGCTCTAGAGCGCAGACTCAGCAGTTGTAGCGCACAGGCTTAGCTGTTCCGCGGCATGTGGGATCTTCCCGGACCAGGGCTCGAACCCATGTCCCCTGCATTGGCAGGCGGATTCTTAACCACTGCGCCACCAGGGAAGTCCCCAGAAGTCTGTTTTAACAAGCCCTCCAGGGAATTCAGATGCTTGCTCAAGAGTTTGAGAATCACTGGCTTACTTAGGTCTTTTAGGAACCAGTAGACCTTATGATGAAAAAATATTAATCTGAAGTTGAGCAGCACCTTCAGTTTCATTTCTAATTTTTTTCTGTAGCATTCAAATAAATTTAACTAAAACTTTTAAAGATAAAAAGTATATCAGTTTTCACCATCAGTAGTGTCTGTACATGAATAGAGAGGTCCGGACATATGCCCACCCACTGTTAACACAGATGGTTTTTTAAGTGGTGGGATTATGAGTGACTCTTTGTGCTTTTCTGTATTCTGGTTGAATATAATGAACATTGTATCATTTTTATAAAATAAAGCCATTTTTTAAAAAAAGTGGTAAGAATATCCTATCCATTGTGTATCTGTTACTAAAAATTCATGTAAACAAGCTTTACCTCCAAGGGCTACCTACTTCTCCTTAGTCCAGAGGGATTTTACTGCCTGTGTCCCTCCCACATCATCAATGTGGATAAGCTTATTTATGTGTTGTGTTAACTTTTTAATAAAAATTATTGATTTCTAATAATTTATAATTACATATAATTTAAATTCACTTAGAATAGTATGTAAAAGTAAGAAAAATTCATTCATAATAACACTGCTCATATATATTTAGTGTCAACTAACTTTTGCTATTTTTTATTAGTCTTTTTTTCTGAGCTTTATCTTTTTGGTAGCTGAGATAATATTTTATTTATGTATATTCAACCTTTGCAGATAGTCACATACATGTTTAAAATGTGTTTGCAGTTTGTATGACATTCAAGTTTACGTATTTTAGAGGGCATGGGATAGAATCCTATTCTCAGGAAGCTAAAAATGTCTTCTATCTATCTATTTATTTATTTTTGGCGGCACTGGGTCTTCGTTGCTGCCTGTGGGCTTTCTCTAGTTGTGGCGAGCAGGGGCTACTCTTCATTGTAGTGTGCAGGCTTCTCATTGCAGTGGCTTCTCTTGCTGCAGAGCATGGGCTCCAGGCACGTGGGCTTCAGTAGTTGTGGCACACGGGCTCAGTAGTTGTGGCTCGTGGGCTTAGTTGCTCCACGGGATGTGGGATCTTCCCGGACCAGGGCTCGAACCCATGTTCCCTGCATTGGCAGGCGGATTCTTAACCACTGTGCCACCAGGGCAGTCCCCTAAAAATGTCTTCTAAAACCCTGACTTATTAACGTTAAGAAAGCTTGTTTTTGCTGTACGTATCATTTAAGCTATTAAAAACTAGATTAAACTTTACAGGTAATTTTGTAAAGTAAATTCTTACCTCAAATTTTAATCCCTTGTAATGACATTTAAAATAATATTTAGTAAAGAAGAAATTGACTCCAATGTTGTGAAGTTCTTGCTGATGACAATATTCTGCAAGGGATTGTAGGGAACACAGTGCGACTAATTTAATGGTCTCTTAACAACTATGGTGAAAAAACGTTGCCTTAGAAGTTCCTCAAAAAGCTAAACATGGAATTACCATATGATGCAGCAATTCCACTCTTAGGTATGTATATACCCACAAGAATTAAAAGCAGGGACTTATAAACTTGTAGTTGCAGCATTATTCACAAAAGCCGAAAGGTGGAAACAACCCAAATGTCCATCAACAGATGAATAGATAAACAAAATGTGGTCTCTCCATACAATGGAATCTTATTCAGCCATGAAAAGTAATAAAGTGCTGATATATGCTACATCGTGCATGAGCCTTGGAAACATTATGCTAAGTGAATAAGCCAGTCACAAAAGGACAAATATTATATGATTCTACTTATATGAAATATCTAGAATAGATTAGAAATAATTTTCTTTCTATTTTAAAAACATTTCTCCATTGCTTTGGCTCCTACTCCCGTATATGTGAACTGTTTTTTAACCTCGGAGAGATTTAGAACTTTCTCTTTTTCTCTGATCTTCTGAAAGTTATCAACGATGGGTCTTTTGAATGGGTCCTTTGTTTAGCTGAGCTCCTGTTGGGCCCCTTCTGCCTGGAGACTTAGATCCTTCCATTCTATGATAATTTTCCCCTTCCACCGTCTCTATTTTCTGAAGCTCTGTCCAAACCTCCCAACCCTCAGGGCAGCACCTGGCTATCTGGGCTCTTTTTTCAATTGTTTACTCTTTTCATCACCTTTGCTTTGTTTTCATTCATTTTTGTCTGTCTTCCAGAGCCCCCAGCTGTTTTGGTGTTTGTTGAATTCAATTCTTCTCTCTTCCCTTCCTGGCCTTCTCCCTTGGACCTCTCTTCTCTGTCTCCTCTGAGGCCTCTCACCCTCTGTCTGCCCCCTTGTGCTGGTGATCCTGAGGGCCCATTCCCTGGCTCTCTTCTCTCCCTCCACATTTTTCTTGGATGATTTAATTTATATGCATGTCTTTTGATATCATGCGTTCATTAATTTTTTTTAAAAAAGTTATCTCTACCCCTGACCTCTCTCCCCAAGCTCTACACACTTACTTCTATTTGTCACATAGAAATTTCCACCTGAATGTCCTACAGCTATCTCAAACTCATCCTGTCTGAAACTGAAATGAACCCCAAAAGTGTTTTTCCTCTGTTCATGATCTCGGTTAATAGCCCCTGGATTCACAGAGAGACTCAGAATCCAGGCAGTCCTCTCAGATGCTGCTTTCTCCAATTTTTGGAAAAAAAACCCTATCCTTGAATGACCAAGGCATTACTTGATCTCACCTTTATCCCATCTGATCTTTGTAAATACCCAGTGTGGTGTGCAAGGCAGGTGGGGGGTAACACTGCCACAACTTTGAGATTACCAGAGGTTAAACGACTTTGCCAAGCTTACGTAGTTACTGAGTGGTGGAACTGGCAGCCAAGCTTTCAGACTCAGACTCGTCTGTTCTGACCCTAAGAATAAGAGCTCACGGGCTTCTCTGGTGGCACAGTGGTTAAGAATCCGCCTGCCAATGCAGGGGACATGGGTTCGAGCCCTGGTCCGGGAAGATCCCACATGCTGCGGAGCAGCTAAGCCCGTGCGCCACAACTGCTGAGCCCCCGTGCCACAACTACTGAAGCCCACGCGCCTAGAGCCCGTGTTCCACAACAAGAGAAGTCACCGCGATGAGAAGCCCACGCACCGCAACAAAGAGTAGCCCCCGCTCGCCGCAACTAGAGAAAGCCTGCGCATAGCAACGAAGACACAACGCAACCAAAAAACAAGAGCTCCCAAGTACTAAGCACTTACTCTGTGTCAAGCAATGTCCTAGCACTCTCCATGTATTAACTCATTTCATCTTCACAGAAAGACTATGAGGTAGGTACTATTATTGTCTCCATTAGGAAACTGAGGCAGAGAGGAGGTAAGTAATTTGCCCAAGGTCACCAGCTAATAAGTGCCAGAGCTGGGATTCAGACCCAGGCAGAGTTTCTTTCTTAAAGTCAGGTGTACTAAGGTATGACTTATATACAGTAAAATTCACCTTTTTTAAAAAAAATTTTTGGCCATGCCGCATGGAATGTGGGATCCTAGTTCCCCAACCAGTGATCAACCCCCCGCCCCACCGCCCCCGCATTGGAAGCACGGAGTCTTAACCACTGGACAGCCAGGGAAGTCCCTAAAATTCACCCTTTTAAGGCATACAGTTCAATAGTTTTGACAAACGTATACAGTCATTTAATCACCACCACAGTCAAAATATAAAATACTTTTATTGCCACCCGAAGTTCCTCTGTGCCCCTTTGTGGGCAGTCTCCTCTCCCACCCCAAGCAAACATGGATGTGTTTTCTATCCCTATAATTCTACCTTTTCCAGAATGCCATATCAATGGAATCATGCAGTATGTGGCCTGTTGTGTCTGACTTATTTCAGTTAACATAATGCTTTTATGATTCATCCTTGTTGTTGTATATATCTCACTAATTCATTCCTTTTTATTGCTAAGTAGTATTACATTGTCTGGATGTACCATAATTTACTTATCCATTCGCTACTTGATAAGCATTTGTTCCTTCTACCTTTTGGCAATTACAGATTAAGTACAGGTCTTTACGTAAGCATATCTTTTTATTTCAATTGGGTAAATGCCTAGAAGTGAGATTGTCGGGTCAAATGGTAAGTATATGTTTAACTTGATAAGAAATGACCAAACTGTTTTTCTAAGTAGCTGTATCATTTTACACTCTTGCCAGCAAAGTATGAGAGTTCCAGTGGCTCCACATCCTTGCCAGCCTGTCATTCTGTGTTTTTAGCCATTCTAGTAGGTGTGAAATGGCATTGTCACACATTTCAACCAATTGTCTCTCCATCTATCTAAAACTTTTTTAGTTGGAAATACACTTACAGAAAAGTTGCAAGGATGATACAAGGAACATCATTTGAAATACAGTTGGGATTTTTTTTTTCAATTTGCTTTCAGTTTTGGCTTTTTCCCTTTTCATCCTTGTTCATTTGATTTTTTGAATATATAGAATATTAACATACTCCCACAAATCAAAGCTATACAGAAGGATACACTAAGAGAAGTGTCACTCCGTCCCGTATTCCTTCAACAACGTTCCCTCCCTCTCCTTGTAGGTGACCAACTTCCAGCTTCTCCTGCCTGTGTTTTGGGGAACGACAAGCAGATACATGTATGTTTTCTTACTTCCCCTTTTTCCTTACGCAGAAGGAAGCATCTTTTATATCCTCTTTTGCACTTGGCCCTTTTCACTTAAGAAATCCTGGAAGTCACTCCCTGTCACTTTGTGAGGTTGTCCTCCCTCTCCTTTACAGTTGCAGTCCTCCACTTGTCCCTATGCCATTATTCAACCACACTCATGTTCAGACATTTCGGTAGTCTCTGATATTTTGCAGTTACAAATAATGCTGTAATCAGTAACCTTGTGCATATTTATTTTCATCTTGTTGGAGGTGAATCTTCAGGGTAAATTGCAAGAAGTGAGATTGTTGGATGGAACGGTAAACTATATACGGAATATTCTTAGATACTGCCCGCTCTACTCCACAGGAGTTGTACCAGTTGGAATTTCCCATAGCCTGGCCAGTGGAGTGTGTTGACAAGCTTTGAATTTTTGCCAGTCTGATCCATAAAAGTGCTATCTCAGTGTTGTTTTAATTTGCATTTCAACCAGAGGTATTTTAATTAACTAATTAATTAGAAGTACAGTTGATTTACTATAATAGTTTCAGGTGTATAACATGGTGATTCAACATTTTTATAGATTGTACTCCATTTAAAGTTACTACAGAATAATGGCTCTATTTCCCTGTGTTGTACAATATATCCTTGTTGCTTATTTATTTTATACATAGTAGTTTGTGTCTCTTAATACTCTACCCCTATCTCCATACTTCCTCTCTCCACTGGTAACCCCACTAGTTTGTTCTCTATGTCTGTGAGTCTGTTTCTGTTTTGTTTTGGTAGCTGGTATGATCTTCAGGTACTGAAACACATTTTACAGACTCCCAACTTGGCATTCTCTAGAAAACTCTGGAAATAGTTTTCATCCTTGAAAAATTTTAGCACACATGCCTCCCAAATGGACAGAGGTGACTTCTGAGCCCTTGTACCAGTTTTTTTTTTTCAGTTTAGTCTCTTCCTGTTCATGTATTAGCTGGTAGGGACTCTTCTAAAGCTTTCTTGCCCCACCTAATGGGCAAGGAAGGGAATCGAGCTGTTTTTTCGACTGCTGCCTGGAAACCAGTTGAGACTCAGTGCCCACTAAGATGTTCTAGCCTAGCAGACCTTAGCACAGAACAAGATTTGAAAGAGAACAAGATATGGAGATTTATAGTCATGGCTTCAACATACTCCTAGAGCATGGATAGCTAAACCATGTTTGGAGAGTGTTAATAAAGGTTGTTAACATCTTTTCTTAGCTGTGCTAATTGCTACATGTGTAATCTTTGGTCAAGCTGTTGCTATAGTTAGCCTCTAGGCCCTCAGATGCTCATTTTAAAAGTTATTTGTTTATGCAAAATGAAAATAACTTTTTTTCTGGTTATAAGAGTAACGCATGCTTGATGGGGGACAATATCCTAGAAAGTAGGAGAAGGCATAAAGAAGAAAATGAAAATTTATTGTATGTATTCCTACCACTCAGTGGTAACCAGAGTTACCAGTTTGGTGTCAGTCCTGTGGGCCTTTGGCACATGCACTCACTGTGCATGCACACACACACACTCACATTTTCCTACTCTCTCTGTATCTGTCTCTGTCTCCCTACATAAACTCACACGCACATATGTACATACATACGTGCATAACAAAAACACATTTTTCTGCACATAATACACCCACACTTTTAAAAAATAAAAATTAGATAGTAGTGAACTTACTATTTTGTCTTTTTCTTTTTTCACAACATACAGTGAACATCTTTTGCTATTCATCATAAAGCTCTATAGCATGGTAGTTAATTGCTACATAGTAGTCTTTATAGCTGTACCTTAAACCTTTTTATCATGAACATGTATTTGTTTATAATTTTTCAGCATCATGAACAGTGTCTATGAACATAAATTTCTGTACATATGACTAATTATTTCACTAGCATTAATTCCTAGAAGGAGAATTGTTGGGTCAAAGAGTGCATGTTTTAAAAAATATTTTTAGGGAATTCCCAGGTGGTCCTGTGGTTAGGACTTGGCGCTTCCACTGCAGGGGCCACGGATTCCATCCCTGGTTGGAGAACTAAGATCCCGCCAGCCACGTGGCCAAAAAAAATTTTTTTTAATTAAATTAAACATAGACGCCTTGGGGTAAGCATAATAACGCCACTCCACCAAAGATGTCCACGTCCTCATCCCTGGAAAGTGTGACTATGTTACCTGGCAAAAGGAAATTTGCAGGTGTGATTAAGTTAATGATCTTGCACTGGGGAGATTGTTCTGGATTATCCATGTGGGCCAATATAATCACAAGGGGTTTTATTAGCAACACAGGGAGACAAGGTAGTTACAGAAGGAGCTGTGATGATGGAAGCAGAGTTCAGAGAGATGTAATTGCTGCCGGGAAAAGGGCCACGAACTCCGGAACGCCAGCAGCCTCGAGTCTCTAGAAATGGAAAAGGCAAGGAAATGGGTTCTCCCGTAGAGCCTCTGGAGGTAGTTCAGCCAGGCCAACACCTTCATTTCAGCCCAGTGACCCCCATTTTGGACTTCTGACTTCTGGAATGGTAAGATAAATTTGTGTTGCTTTAAGCCACTCCGTTCGTAATAATTTGTTACAGCGGGGACGGGAAAGTGCTCTACACACATTGTAAACAATTGTCCTAAATAAGGCTTCTCTCGCTATGCGTGGACCCCTGCTTTCCTCCCTTGTATTCCTCAGTTCCATTCCCCAGGGGGATCCACTTTCAAATCTTATACCTCTGTCTTCTGGATTTACCTCCTTATATCTAAATAACATAACCTGGGCTTCCCTGGTGGGGCAGTGGTTAAGAATCCACCTGACAATGCAGGGGACACGGGTTCAAGCCCTGGTCCAGGAAGAACCCACATGCCGCGGAGCAACTAAGCCCGTGTGCCACAACTACTGAAGCCCGCCCACCTAGAGCCCATGCTCCGCAATGAAGAGTAGCCCCCGCTCACAACTAGAGAAAGCCCGCACACAGCAATTAAGACCCAGTGCAGCCAAAACTAAATAAATAAATAACATGCCTATACTGCTATTTCTTGACATTAATTTTAGGCACTATCTATTGAGCTCCTCTTAGAATCACCTCCATTACCCTTCCCAACTTCTCACCCCAAAGTCACCCACTATATTATTATCATATTTTTTGGTTAATCAATATATTAATTGCTTTACATTTTATGACCACATATTGTTTGTTAAATGAACCACATAGTTTATACTATAGATTGTTTTCCTTTTTTTTTTTTTACAACTTGTTTCTCCTGATGTTAATAACTGTCTTGACTTTCTTATTTGCTGAGTTTTTAGGCCTCATTCCAATCCTCTGTATTAGTTTCCTATTGCTGCTATAATAAGGCCAGAAGTCTAAAATGGGTCTCACTGGGCTAAAATCAAGGTGTTGGCAGGGCTGCATTCCTTCTGGAAGCTCTAGGGGAAAAGCCATTCCCTTGTTTTTCCAGCTTTCAAAGGTTGCCTGCATTCCTTGGCCCCTTCCATCTTCCAAGTTGGTTACAGCTGGTCCCGTCTTTCTCACGCTGCACCACTCTGACTCTTTTTCTGCCTCCCTGTTGCATATTTAAGGACCTTTGTGATTACATTGGGCCCACCTGGATAATCCAGCCTCCTCGCCCCTTCCCAAGGTTGGCTGATGAGCAACGTTAATTCCATCTGCAACCTTAATTTCTCTTTTCCATCTAACTTAACATATTTACAGGTTCCAGGAATTAGGATGTGGGCATCTTTGGCTGCGGGGGGCATTATTCTCCCTACCACGTCATCCACCAGATCTGCCAAAGGTAATGAATAACATGTTCCGCATAGTCAATGAAATCAGAACTCCCTCCTCGAGTTCTCCATGTTGTTTCAGCTGAACCGATTGCCCTCTGGTCTTGCTACACAGCGTCATCCAGGGGTCGTCCTGTCACTGCTCTCTTGGGTGGCACCCTTAGTTTCCTGGGTCTCGTATCTTCCGTATTCTTAGTGTACTCCTTTCTCTGCTGGGGCACATCCTTCTGACGTTTCTAAAGGAAGAGTACATGGGAGGCATGCATTTGGAGTCCTCGCATGTCTGGAAATGTCATTCTTCCACTTTCATATTTGATTGATGGTTTGGTTGAGTGTAGAATTCTAGGTTGAGGGTCATTAACTCTCAGAATGTGGAAGGTATTGCTCTGTTATCTCCCAACTTCTAGAGACCTGATTGAGACGTCTCATACTATTCTGATCCCCAATCCCTTTGTTAAGCAACTTGCTTGTTCTCTCCGGAAGATTTTAGGATTTATCACTGGTATGCTGAATTTCATGAGACTATGTCCTGGTGTGAATCTTTTTTTGTTCATTGTCTTGGACACCTGATGGGCCCGTTCCATGTGGAGACAATTGGCCTTCAATTTAGGGACTTTTTTTTGTATTATTAATTTGATAATTTCAGTCCTTCCATTTATTTACTTGTTTCCTGGACTACATATAAGTTGGATATTTGACCTTCTGGAATGATCCTCTATATTTCCTATCCCTTCTGTTCTATTTTCTATTTCACTGTCTTTTATTTTACCTCCTGGGAGATTTCCTTGACTTTATATAACAACTCTTTTATTCAGCTTTTTAAATTTTGGCTATAATATTTTGTATTCCAAGATCTTTCTCATCCTCTTGATTGCAACAACTTTGCCTCCTCTTCCCCCTCCTCCCCCCTCCCTTTCTCTCTTTATCTCCCTCTTTCTCTGTCTCTCTATTTTTTATTTGTGTCCTGTCCTTGTTTCATGGATACAATATCGTCTCTTCACATTTTGAGAATCTTTTAGTGTTTTTTTCCTCCTTATATAGTATTTATTTTATTTTATTAAAAACATTTTAATTGAGGTAACATTAGTTTATAACATTATATAAGTTTCCTGTGTACAACATTGTATTTCGACTCGTGTATACCCTACAACGTGCTCCATGGATCACCATACAGTTGACCCCCTTTACCCATTTCACCCTCCCCCTCTCCCACTCTGGTAACCACTACTCTGTTTTCTGTATCTGAGTGTTTGTTTTGGTTTAGGTTTAGTTCACTTATTTTGTTTTTCTTTTCTTTTTTTAGATTCCACATATCAGTTAAATCATAGTGTATTTGTCTTTCTCTGTCTGACTTATTTCACTTAGCATAATACCCTCAAGGTCTCATCCATGTTGTCACAAATGGCAAGATTTCATTCTTTATTCTGGCTGAATAGTATTCCATTTTGTGTGTGTGTGTGTGTGTGTGTGTGTGTGTGTGTGTATACACACACACATACTGCATCTTCTTTATCCATTCATCTGTTGATGGGCACTTAGGTTGTTTCAACCTTTTAGTGTTTGGTTTTTGATGAAGTCTTCTTTTGTTCCCTGTATACTTGTTTTTTTCCCTTAGTTCCTTTTTTTGGTATGTATTTGTCGCTTTCCTTCACATGGAAATGTTTCTCAAATGTCTGGTGACCTTTGACCGTTGGTATTGAACACCAAGACACCTACAAACCTTTTGGCCATCCTGTGAGGCTGGCAGGGACTCTGGTGAGGGGTGATGGAGCAGTGTGTCAGTTGTGGCCTGGCAGGAAACAGATGCTGCACTTAAACTGGGCCATGGAGAAAGGTTTAATAAGGGATCATTTATGAAGATGTGGGCAGGGTTCAGGGGGAAGAGCAAAGATTAGATCAGTATGCTGTGGCCCAAAGGGCAGAAGGAGGGAGTCATGTTTGGAACTCCCTGAGGGTCTCCACACGGAAGGGCAGGGGTCAGGAGCTGTGGTCTTCAGCACAAGAACACAGCCGGTCGGTGACACAGAAGGGAGGGCGTGAAGGGACTATATGCCCTGACTTCTCTCTCCTCCTGCCGTTCATCCCTGCCAGTGCCGTCCACTGGATGAACTTGACACAAAGCCATCCATACTTCCAGTGCCCAGAGTGGGCTGGAGGAGGACCAAGGATGGAAGAGGAAGGCCTCCTTCACAGCCTGTATCAGTCTGGGTCTGTCAGGAGGACAGAAGCCACTCTGCATGTTTCAGGTATAAAAAGTCGAATGTAGTATTAGGGGCTTGCTTGGGGGTTGGAAGAGCTGGAGTGGGTGGTGAGCATAGAGGTCAGAGTTGCTGCCCAAAAGGTCAGAAGAGCTGACACTTGAACGCCTTGGCCCAAAGCTCCAGAATTGCATGCTGCGGCAATTCTCAAGAATCTCTGAGAAGATTCTCCCACCAATCGCCCCAGTTTACAGTGGCAAAGTGTTCTCAAAAGCTTAACGGGAAGCCGCTGTGAATCCCATCCGCCCACGTGTCTGGTTTCCACAACCTCCAGGGAACTAGTGTTTGGTTTCATTTTCTTGCACGTCTGCATCCGGGGATCTTTCCTCTCGGCCCCCTTGGTTTTCTGGAGAAGGAGCCTCCCATTCCCCACCCGTGGCAGGGAGGAGCACCAGGCTTGGTCACTAGGGTTCCAGGAACTGAATCCTGTCGGGGTTACTGTCTGGCGGGGCAGGGTCAGGAGAGGACCGAGCGTCCAGCCACTCAGTGTGCAGACGGCGACACTCTCGCCTGAATTCTGCTCATCCAAAGTGCTCGCTTCCCGGGGTCCGCTGAAGACCTCTATTTGGCAGCTTCCTGCTAAGCCTGATACCCCTCCCAGGCTGCTGTTTGAACCCCACCAGCGCCTTGAAATGTCTAGTCCTGTGCTGTTTCCTCTCCTGTTCTCCTTGTCCTTGTGGGTGGAGTCCCTTTTTATTCCTTTATCATCATTTTCCTGGGATTTGAGAGGGAAAGATGGTGACACATGTAGCCAGTGTGCTTGGATGAACCAGAAGCGCGTATTTCTTAAGACTGCTACAAATTGTCAAATTAGATGCTCACTTTAAGGTCCTGTAATAATAATCTTGGAACGTTTATTTGTTCAATTATAGTCATTATTTATTCTAAGATATTCAAATAAATAAAACTATGAAATCGTATAACAACCTTTAAAAACAACCTTTTTTGTTACTAAAATGATGCTCATTAAAGAAAATCTGGAATAGTGCCAGACACTAGCTAAGCACTTTGCAAGCATTAGTCCATTATAGCCTCAGGCCAATCGATTTTCCAGGTGAGGAACCTGAGGCACAGAAAGGTTCAGAAAGCTCCCAAGACCGTGAGCCAGTTAGTCCCGGGTAAAGCCTGAATCGTTCATTCCCAGGCCAGTGGCTGCACCCACATCCTCTGCTGGTTCAGAAAATAGAAGGAAAAATGACCAGATACAGCCACGTGATTCCAAGATGGCCTTTTAACATTTTGGAGTATTTGCTGCCATAGTTTTTAATGTATTTTCTAAGTTAAAAGGCAATTTTAAGTATAGGGTATGTGAAGATATGTATTCTGTGTTTTATCACTTGGTGTTATGTCATAAACATTTTGTATATATACAAATTTCATACCAAGCAAAACACTCTTAAGGATCCATTTACATTTTATATTAAGGCCACTGAATAGGAATTTTAAACCATGAAAAAAAATTGGATTGCTTTGTTCAACTTCAGACAACTCTGTAGTTTCTAATGGGATCAGACACAGCTGTCTTTACATTGCCAGACCTCCCTGCTGAGGGACATGGGGCATTTAGCTTCTCTGAACTTGAGTCTCCTCACTTGTAAAATGGGGATAGTAACATCTTACACTGTTGTCATGAGAATGTAAACGAGGATAGAAGAGTATCAGAGCTCCCTGCTTCTCCATAAACGGTAGTGATTATCTTAAGGTAGATTTTCAAAAGATAGGTAACATGCTGTGTTTTTGTGTAAGGTTCAACCTTTTTACTCCTTTATTTGGCCGCTGAGAAAAGGTCTGGTCTCTACTTGATAGGCTACTGGTGTTGTTTACAGTTAGGAAAGACTGAGGCATATATAAAACTTCTCCAAAAATTTAATTATGAACACATGGCAATGTTCCTTTAAAGATTCCCTTTTGTTCAGGACATTTTCTGGGAAGCGACTGGTTAGATAGATGATCGTCCTTAGATCATGCGGGGGTGAGGGGGGAGAAGAATGTCAGGCTAAAGATCACCACACTTACGACCTGAGGTCAGCTGAGAGAGTGGGCGGCTGGGGAGGTAGCTAGTTTCCCGAAAAGAGCTTTGCCTCATTAAAGAGCGTCAGAGAATTCCTTAAGCATTTTTATCAGGAATTCTAATTTATTCCCAGAAGGTTATGAAATATGTTCTCAAAAAGTTCTGTTCCAGACAGGTTTAATATTTCACAGTCGAATTTATGAGAAAAGGAAAAGGTGTTTTGGGAATCCTCCAAGACAAAAGTCCTTCCTCCCCAAGGTTCTCATTTTCTATCATTAGAGCACCAAAGAGAGTCACAAACTAAAAAAAAAAATACAATTATAGTGTGTGGAAATCTTCATATATCTTAGTATCATTACACATTTAGAAAATGCCTGAAGGAATATTCCATCAGAAGTTAATAGTGATTATCAATTATCTCTGTAATAACCAATAATTGTGAACTTATGGAAGATTTTCACCTTCTACACTATATCTTTGTTTTATTTTAAAAAATTAAAAAAATAATGACCAGTTATTACTTTTGTAATGATAATAAACACCAAATCCGTTTTCCCGGCTCAGAGGTGTGTATCGCTGGTAGCTCCCTTGAGACCCTTTTCAAGGATCAACCAGTTTGTCAGATGACCACACAGGTCATCTGGGCTCCAGGGAGCTGAGGTCCAGCGAGGTTCTCACACTTGAGCTGGATCATAATTCCCTAGAGGGCTGGTTCAAACTTGGATCACTGGGTCCCCCACAGAGTTCCAGATTCAAAAGGCCTGGGGAGGGGTCCACAGTGTGCATTGCTAAGTTCCCACGTGCCGCTGTAGCAGCTGCTGCTCTGGGGACCACACTTTAAGAACCCCTGTAGCCCAGGGAAAAAAACTTCAACAGGGGACTCAAAGCCAAACAAACACGTACATAGACTCATTTGTCTTATTTTTTAGATTCTACATATAAGTGATATAATATTTGTCTTTGTCTGACTTACTTCACTTGGTATGATAATTTCTAGGTCCATTCATGTTGCTGCAAATGGCGTTATTTCATTTTTTATGGCTGAGTAGTATTCCATTCCATTTTATTTATATATATATATATAAATACATATATATATTTTTTTCTTCACATCTTAAACCAGTTGTCTGTTGATGGCACTTGGGTTGTTTCCATGTCTTGGCTATTGTAACTAGTGCTGCTGTGAACATTAGGGTGCATGTATCTTTTTTTAAAATAAATTTATTTATTTATATTTATATAAATTTATTTATTTATTTAGGCTGCGTTGGGTCTTCGTTGCTGCAGTAAGCAGGGGCTTCTCTTGTTGCGGAGCACGGGCTCTAAGTGTGAAGGCTTCAGTGGTTGTGGCACACGGGCTCAGTAGTTGTGGCTCGTGGGCTCTAGAGCACAGGCTCTGTAGTTGTGGCGCACGGGCTTAGTTGCTCTGCAGCATGTGGGATCTTCCTGGATCAGGGCTCAAACCCGTGTCCCCTGCATTGGCAGGCGGATTCTTAACCACTGTGCCACCAGGGAAGTCCTGCATGTGTCTTTTCAAATTAGAGTTTTCATTTCCGGATATATGCCCAGGAGTGGGATTGCCGAATCATACAGTAGCTCTATCTTTAGTGTTTTGAGGAACCTCCATGCTGTTCTCCATAGTGGCTGCACCAATTTACATTCCAACTAACAGTGCAGTCCCTCCACACCCTCTCCAGCATGTATTATTTGTGGACTTGTTGATGATGGCCATTTGACCCATGTGAGGTGGTACCTCATTGTGGTTTTGATTTGCATTTCTCTAATAATTAGCGATTATTTTTTTCATGTGCCGTCTGTATGTCTTCTTTGGAGAAATGTCTGTTTAGGTCTTCTGCCCTTTTTTTTTTTTTTTTTTTTTTTTTTTTTTTTTTGCGGCACGCGGGCCTCTCCCTGCTGTGGCCTCTCCCGTTGCGGAGCACAGGCTCCGGACGCGCAGGCTCAGTGGCCATGGCTCACAGATCCAGCCGCTCCATGGCATGTGGGATCTTCCCGGACCGGGGCACAAACCCGTGTCCCCTGCATCAGCAGGCGGACTCTCAACCACTGCGCCACCAGGGAAGCCCTTCTGCCCATTTTTTGATTGGGTTGTGTTTTTCAATATTGAGTTGTGTGAGCTGTTTGTATATTTTGGAAATTTGCATCATTTGCAAATATTTTCACCCGTTCCATTGGTTGGCTTTTTGTTTTCTTGATGGTTTCCTTTGCTGTGCGAAAGCTTTTAAGTTTGATTAGGTCCCATTTGTTTATGTTTGCTTTTATTTCTTTTGCCTTGGGAGACTGATCTAAGAAAATATTGCTGCGATTTACATCGGAGAATGTTTTGCCTGTGTTCTCTTCTGGGAGTTTTATGGTGTCATGTCTTAAATTTAGGTTTTTAAACCATTTTGAGTTTATTTTTCTATATGGTGTGAGGGAGTGTTCTAATATCATTGATTTACATGAGGCTGTCCAGCCTTCCCAACACCACTTACAGAAACAGACTCAAAGATATAGAAAACAAACTTATGGTAACCAAAGGGGAAGGGGAGGGGGGGAGGGATAAATTAGGAGTATGGGGTTAACAGATACAAACTACTATACATAAAATAGATAAACGACAAGGGTCTACTGTATAGCACAGAGAACTATATTCAGTACCTTGCAATAATCTATAATGGAAAATAATCTGAAAAAATATGTATATATAACTGAATCACTTTGCTGTATACCTGAAAGTAACCCAACATTGTAAACCAACTATATACTTCAATAAAAAAGTGAAAAAAGTAGAAACAAACAAACAGACAAAAAGCCAAACAAAGATGAACTTGATTTACTTCCCACTTTTGCCTCCGGCTAGCCTGTAATTATTTTTGAGGAGAGGAACTTGATTTGACTGGCTCTATATAACAAGAAGTTGTGCCAGAAAAGGGTTTCACGCTACCTTATTACAGGCAGACCTCAGAGATATTGCTGGTTGGGTTCCAGACCACA